>NC_031997.1:16931587-17047803 GCF_001879085.1 Nicotiana attenuata
GGTAACGGATTATTAGTCGGGCCGTTGATCATCTAGAGAATCGAAACGGCCGTAGAGTTAAACGGGTAAGGTCGGGGGGGGGGGGGGGTCGAGTAAACGGGTCCTGACTGGGTTGAAACAAAAGGGGTCATTTGGTTTGGGACAGGGCAGCTTGGGGTTGGGCTCACTTGTTCGGACCTTAGTTGGTTCGAAAATAAGGCATAATTTGGGCCAGATTTAAAAGTAAGAAATTAAAGGGAAATAATTTATTAAAAATATAAAAAATGCTATTTATGAAACTTAATACCTTAAAAAAATAGTTGAAGATTATAAAAAATGTAAAATTATTTTGACCTTAAATAATGACAATGCAATTAACTGTAAAATATATGCAATTATTGCAAAATTAACGTATATGGCATAAAAAGTGCAAATGTAATTATATAGAATGAAGTAAAATATTATAAAACATATATTTAAAATTGGATGATTAAATCATCACAAAATAATTTAAGGGGTTAATTATTACATATTCAAGTAATTTTAAATGTAAGAAAATTAATTTTAAGGTTTTAAAAATTATGAAAAATTATTGAATACACTTGTATAACTATTGTAAATTGAGTAATGATGCAAAATGATATTTTGAAAGTATATATACTATTTTACAAGAATATGAGGGCGAAATTGGGTATCAACATCTGCCCCTCTTTACCCTGGAAGGATTAAAGAGTTGGCGGGTAAAGAAAAATAATGACCAATTTTGTCTGAAATGAGTGGGGGATGATGAGTTTTTGAAAAATGGGGGTCAAACCCTGGTTCTTGAGTTGCCTACATATCCCTGGTATTACGAGAATCAGGCCGTGTGTAGTTCTGGATCCAACGGCGAACGAAACCGATAGAGTTATTATAAGATCGGTCGTGTGTTTCAAAAAGGATCTTTGGGGTAGGGTAGTGTCATACGTAATGAATAATTTTAGGTAGAGCCATGAATGCGAAATGAACATTACAGATGTACGAGGCAGATATTTGAATGGTTAGAGAATAAAAGGTAATCAATTGCTGATCATCGGTTATGTTTGGGGTGATTGAAGAATGTGAACGTTGTGAACGAAAACCATAGCGAGAATTGCTCCTATTTGTAGAACGGTTTCCATCCGAGTTACCTGCAAAACTTAAAATATGATGCATGCGAATATATATGGGTTTATTGCAAAAATTTAAAACATGATGCAAATTCCCTTTGGACCATGAAAGTTGCCTTCAAATGATGAGAATGATGTCCTTAGACTATGACGTCCTGGGCTATGAAGTGTATGATAAGGGATTTGCCGGCCATGGAATGGTGTCCTCGCACCATGGGGATGGTGCCTCTGGACTATGACGCCTTTGAATAATGATATGCAATTTCGAGAGATCCTCCAGACATGGCATGATATCTTCGGGTATAAGGATGATGCCCTCATATTATGACACCCTACACATTATGGCGATGTTTCAGCCCATGAAATGCAAGTGTATGGTAATGGATCGCTTGATAAAGGAAACATGTGATGCTTAGTCATATGCGAGAACGAGACAACACAAGGCTTGGTCTTGTGTGAGATGAGGGCAATGCTTAGCCTGATGCAAAGAGTGGATACAACGCTTAGTCTCATACAAGGAGAAGCAGTGTTTAGCCTCATGCAAACAATGAGGGCAGTGTTTTAGCCCTATGCAGGAAATGGAGACGATGCTTAGTCTTGTGCAAGGAAAGACAATGTTTAGCCTTATGCAATAATGGAGCCAGTGCTTAGCCTCATGCAAGGTGAGGGCAGTGTTTAGCCCTATGCAAGGAGTGGAGACAATTCTTAGTCTCATGCAAAGAAAGGCAGTGCTTAGCCTTATGCAATAAGAGAGGTAGTGGTTAGCCTCATGCAAAGGACGGAGACAGTGCTTAGTCTCATGCAAGGAAAGTCAATGTTTAGCTTATGCAATAATGGAGGTAGTGCATAGCCTCATGCAAGGTGAGGACAATGTTTATCCCTATGCAAGAAGTGGAGACAATGCTTAGTCTCATGCAAAGAAAGGCAGTGCTTAGTCTTATGAAATAACGCATGCAGTGCTTAGCCTCATGAAAGGAACGGAGATAGTGCTTAGTCTCATGCAAGGAAAGGCAATGCTTAGTCTTATGCAATAATGGAGGCAGTGCTTAGCCTCAGGCAATGGTGAGGGCAGTGTTTAGCCCTATGCAGGAAGAGCATTGATTAATTATGAGGAGGAAAAGTGATTCTTAGCTTCGCATGTTTGTGTTTGCTGACTTCTATCGGTGTGAAGATAGTGATCTTGTTGTATGTGTATCTTTATGGACGTTCTTGTCATGCCCATGGTGCTTGTATCCAAAGAAAAATTGTGAGTTTGGAGGGGGGGGGGGTTGGTTCGTGCTCTCGATTCCTTGCTTTTCCTTTGCTCCTGCTTCGAGGTCCTGTTTGAGTCACCCCCGTGTAACGTCTGGCTACCCTAAAAAATGAAATTTTCAAAAAAACATGCATTGTGATAGATCGTTTATGTAAAAATGTAGTTGTGAAATATATAATAATGCATGAGAGAAAATAATTTTGTTGAATTGATGACTGTGACATGCTTTCAGACATTGCAACCTCCTTAACACGGAATTTTGAGGATCCTCCTCAAAATTATGC
Source organism: Nicotiana attenuata (assembly GCF_001879085.1). Lineage (NCBI taxonomy): Eukaryota > Viridiplantae > Streptophyta > Magnoliopsida > Solanales > Solanaceae > Nicotiana > Nicotiana attenuata. The sequence goes on from NC_031997.1 coordinate 16,934,248, forward strand.
CACAGTTTAAATGCATACTTCTGGTGATACATTCCTTGGCGATTCTAAATACAATGAGATTGCTCAAACTCGTGATCTTACCCAGTTTCTAACCATAGGAGGAATGAAGATTTTATTATAATGTGACCGAACCCACAAGGTTGCCTATGTATCCCCTCTTAAACGGGAATCAGGCCAAACATAGTTCAGTTACATCAAATAGAAAGTGTAAACATAATCTAAAACATAGTATCTCTTGACTACGTCCGAATTGATAGGTTTTGGCCAAATCTCTCCATCCATTTCTGCAAGTATAAGTGCTCCTCCTGTTAATACTCGGTGAACCATGTAAGGACCTTGCTAGTTGGGTAAGAATTTCCCCTTTGCTTTATCCTGATGTGGGAAAATCCGTTTCAGTACCATTTGCCCCGATGTGAATTGTCTTGACCTAACCTTTTCGTTGAAAGCTATTGCCATTCTATTCTGGTAGAGTTGACCGCGAAATACTGCATTCATTCTCTTCACATCAATGAGAGCTAGTTGTTCGTACCGACTCCGTACCTATTCTGCATCGCTAAGATCGACTTCCTGTATGATCTTTAAGGAAGGGATCTCCACTTCGATGGGAATAACGGCTTTAGTACGTAAACCAGTAGGTAGGAAGTTGCCCCAGTTGATGTATGAACTGTGGTGCGATACCCGAGCAAAGAAAACAGTAGATTCTCGTGCCATTGTTTGTAATTGTCTACCATTTTCCTCAATATCTTCTTGATGTTCTTGTTGGCGGTTCTACGGATCCGTTCATTTATGGTCTGTATGTTGTAGAGTTTTGATTCTTGATCTTGAATATTTCGCACATGGCTTTCATCAAGTCGCTATTGAGATTGGCGGCATTGTCATTACTGATTGACTCAGGTACTCCAAATCGAAAAACGATGTGGTCCCGGACAAAATCTGCTACAACCTTCTTAGTTACATCCTTATAGGATGCAGCTTCAACCATTTTGTGAAGTAGTCTATGGCCACCAGAATGAACCTATGTCCGTTTGAAGCAGCGAGTTCGATCGGTCCAATGACATCCATACCCTAAGCAGAGAAGGGCCAGGGCGAACTCATTGCATTGAGTTCGTTAGGTGGCACTCGTATCATATCAGCATGTATCTAGCATTGGTGACACTTTTGAACATATTTGATGCAGCATGTCTCCATAGTCATCCAGAAATACCCTGCCCTTAATGTCTTCTTCGCCAAAATGAAACCATTCATGTGAGGTCCGCAAGTTCTGGCATGTATTTCCTCGAGTAATCTAGATGCCTCCTTGGCATTGACGCATCGCAACAAACCCAAAATAAGGAGCCCTTCTATACAGAGTTCCTCCACTTTGAAAGAAATGGTTGGCCAATCTTTGAAGCGTGCGCTCTAAAGTATGGGTAGCTCTCTCTGGATATTCTCCCTTTTCCAAGTACTCCCTGATGTCATGAACCACGGATTTCTGTCAATCTCTTCTTCAACATGAGCACAATAAGCTGGATACTTATGAATTCCTATTGGAATAGGGTTGACGAAATTCTTGTTTGGATGTTGTATCATGGAAGACAAAGTGGCTAATGCATCTGCAAACTCATTTTGAACCCTTGGAACATGTTTGAACTCTATCTTTATGAGACTCTTTATCAACTCTTGTACACAGTGCAAATATGGCAATATTTTGGTGTTCTTAGTAGCCCGTTCTCCTAGAACATGCTGCATCAATAGATCTGAATCTCTGATTACCAGCAACTCCTGGAGGTTCATGTCAATGGCCAACCAGAGTCCCAATATGCAGGCTTCATATTCCACCATGTTGTTGGTGCACGGAAACCTGAGTTTTGTGGATACCGGATAGTGTTGACCGGTTTCTGATACTAAGACAGCTCCGATACCCACTCCTTTGAAGTTTGCTGCTCTGTCGAAAAACATCCTCCAACTATCGAATGCCTCAGTAATATCTTCTCCTACAAACGATACCTCCTCGGCGGGAAAATACATTTTTAATGGTTCGTATTCTCCGTCTACGGGATTTTCTGCCAAGTGATCCGCCAATGCTTGCCCTTTGAGTTACATATACGATGTCGAACTCACTCAGCAATATCTGCCACTTTTCTAACTTACTCGTAGGCATGGGTGTAAGGCCCCGAAAAGTTTCAAAGTAATTTAGGATTTCGTGGTGCCATGTAGGCTAATTATAATATTTTACATGCTATTAACATGATGGACATCAATTGGATATGGTAAATAAGTGTATAACTCATATAATAAGTAATTTAGGGTCTAAAGAGAAGCCTAAGTCTAAGTCAAGTTAGAAAATTTCACAATAGGCTAAAATTCAAAATGAGTTCGCACAAGTCCACATTTTGGACGAGCATACATAAATATATATAAGGTGTTATGTGATGAACAACCTATCAAATGAAAGATCTTCAAGTCTAGTTTTTAATTCTTCAAACCGTTCATCATTTGGACATTCCTACACAAAGTTATGATCAAATTACCAAAGGCTGGCAAAATGCGATCCCGTGGCAGATTCTGCGATCGCAAAATCATTATGCGGTCAACATAATTGATTTGCGACCGCAAAAATGGTCACAAAATGGACCAGTGTAGCCCAGTTATGGGCACCAGTTTTGCGGTGCATTATGCGACCCGCATACCAATTGTGCGGTCCATTATGCGACCGCAGACCCGAGTTCGGAGGGTTAATTTTCCTATTTTCATGACCCGACCCCATTTTGATATATAGGCTTTGGGGATTCATTTGGGGCGATATTCTGATGATCTTAAAGAGAGGTAAGAGAATTTTAGAGAGAGAAGGAGGGAGCCTAACATTCTAACCATTAAATCTTCAAGAATCAAGGAAACCAATCACAAGATCTTCATCTAAGAGGTAAGGTTCTATACACTAGACTTTAATTTCGAGTTTGGGGTATAAGATGGGTTATTGAGGTATGATTCTTGGATGTAATAGTATTATGTATACATGCATGTACAAATAAGGTTCGTGGGAAGATTGTCGAACATATATAAGTAAAGATTGGGTTGGGTAATGAAGGAAATCTTGTAAAAGAGCTTTGAAATCAAGATGCACAACTAGTGTTTGATAAAATGCTCAAATGAGCCAAAATCATGAATATCTTCCTAATCTGTGTTCGATTTTGTTATGTCTCAAAGTAGATTGGGATTGCTAGAATTTCCGGAACGTTTTAGTAACTTAAGGAAAGCTTAATCAAGGTATATTGGCTAAACTTTCTCTCTTAGAATCGAATTCCATAAATGTTTTCATAAGTTCAAGTATGGTTGGCTCAAAGTTCATAAATCTTATATTCCGGGTTATTGCCCATAAACTTGACCATTCTGAGATGAGCCTTATGAATATATATATATATATATATATATATATATATATATATATATATATATATATATATATATATATATATATATATATATTCTATGCATGAGTTGCGTATTAAAATGTTACGACTTTGAGTCATGTTTCAAATAAAGGCTAGCATGCCAAATTGTGTGAGAAAATTCGATATGGTTGGTACTCCTAATTGCTCTAATGTGTACCAAATGTATTTGATTGATTGTGTCTAGTTGTTGGTAATCTATAAAGATGCTTGAAATGAATTAAATGAATTTGTGTTGCGAGAATATGTTGGCCCAAGTTCAGGTGAAGTTTTGAAGAATGACAAATGAACTCAGTCATGGACCAGGTCCATCATGTGAGGCACAGTATTTATCAACCTAGACATGTGAGATACACGTGAAGGAGATAAGTCTCAGTGATCAAGCAGCAATATCTCCTGAACTAATCGAAAAGGTTGCATATTGGAGGAGGAGAGAAAGTCTCCTCATAGGAAGAGGACACAATCCGGATAAAGGATAGGGTTGGAGTTTGTGTTGTTCAAGGACTCAACTTCAATGGAAGATCAGCAATTGAGTCTCAATAAAACTCTGATTACTAACTCATTAAATAACAGTGACTGTTCTCTTTTACAGGATTGCACAAACACAGAAGTTAAACTAAATCGAGAGCAAAAGAGCGAGGCAATTTTGCAAGCAATTTATGTGAGATTCAAGTGTGCATTCCTGAAGCTACTTGGACAAGATAGAAGAACCAATTCCATTGTGTCTTTCTTTTATTCTAGTTCAATTGTAGTAGGTGTTTTAAAGTTGTACCTTTCCAGCTTTCATAGAAGCAATTGTATTAGTTACATTGAGTATTCAAGTTAGAGTTAACTTGAAGGTGTCGCAACAGTTGAGGCTGTGTGCCACACTGGGATTAGAGTTTAATCCTTAGGTTTACCAGAGTTTTGTAAATGCTGTTTTGGCTCAGTGATTTTAGTGGAAGTTTGGGAAAATCCTACTGAGTAGTAGGTCGTGGTTTTTTCACCTTTGGAGCCAGGTGTTTTCCACGTAAAAATCTCCGTGTTCTTTATTTTATGTACTCTTAATTCCGCAAACAGTAGTAGTAAGTACACCTAGAAGAACCAGGTTCTTCTAGAACGAAAATTGGGTACCACACAAATCACCTCCCCTCTTGTGTGGTATTGACGTTAAGAACATCAATTGGTATCAGAGCAGGTTATCCTTGAAGAGGCTAACACCTTAGGAAAAGATCAAAATGAGTGCACCACCTGGAAACTGGGAAGGGAAATCCACTACTAGGCCTCCACTCTTTAATGGTCAGTACTATTCTTGGTGGAAGAACAGGATGAGAGATCATATCATAGGGGAAGACTATGAACTCCGGGACATAGTAACTGATGGTCCCCTATCGACCACAAAGAAGAATGCTGAAGGAGTTGATGTGCCAAAGACAAGGGCTGACTGCATTGCTGAAGACCTGAGGAAGTGGGAGAAAAATGCTAAAGCCAAGAAATGGCTTGTGTGCGGACTAGGTCCTAATGAGTATAGCAGAATTCAAAGCTGTACCACTGCTAAGGAAATCTGGGACACCTTGCAAGTGGCTCATGAAGGAACACCTCAAGTAAAGAGGTCCAGAGGAACACTGCTGTATTCTCAATATGAGAACTTCACCATGAAGGAAGGAGAAACAATTCAAGAAATGTATACTAGGTTCACTACACTGACAAATGAACTTAAATCTCTTGGAAGGATCATTCTTGAAGAAGACAAGGTTGAGAAAATTCTGACAAGGGTTCTGCCAGTCACATGGGAAAGCAAAATCACTGCCATTCAAGAATCCAAGAATATTGCTACTCTCAGACTGGATGAACTAATTGGGAATCTTACTGCTTATGAAATGAGAAGGCAAACCATGAAGATGGATACACCCAAGAAGGAGAGAAGCTTAGCTCTCAGAATTGCTGAAGGTTCAGATCTGGAAGATGATGAAATGGCTATGATCACTAGAGATTTCAAAAAGTACTTGATGAGAGGAAAGGGTTCTTCAAGAGGTACAACCTTCAACAAGACAAGAGCTCCTGAGAAACAGACCAATGAGGGTTGCTACAAGTGTGGTAAGACTGATCACATGATCAAGAACTGTCCTCAATGGGAAATTGAGTGGAAGAAAGAAAGGGCTGAATGAAGGAACAGGAAGAAGGAACAGGTTCAACCAAAAAGGAACAAAGGTTCAACCAAGGCTATGGTTGCTGCTTGGGGAGAAACCTCAGATGAAGACTCAGAAGATGAAGCTGAAGAAGAGCAAGCACTGATGGCCATCGGAGAATCAGATGATGAACAAGAGGTAAGTATTCTTCATCTCAAAGACAAGATTAAATTTTTGTCTAAAGAAAGGTTGGCTGAGCTATTACTAGACTTCATTGATGATTCTGAGATAATTAACAATGAGAAGGAAGTTCTGTCTAGGGAATGTGTGATCCTAAAAGCAAAATGCAAAAGTCTAGAGTCTAGGGCTAATGAGAGTGATAACACAAATGCCGAGTTGAAGAACCAGGTTCTTGAACTTGATAACAGTGTCCTAGAACTTAGGTCTGAAAACTTAAAACTGAAACTCGGAACTGGAAAGAAGAAAGCTGATCACACATATCTCACTCTAGAGGAAAACCTAGGAAAAATGAAGGATGAATTGAATAAAAAGGATGAACTAATCAAAGTCCTAAAAGAAGATCTAGGAAAGGTGAAACATGAATTAGACAGAACTTGCAAATGGAACAAGGCCTCTGATGCACTCTCTTGGTTGCAAGAGCATCACAGTAGCAACAAAAGAGGACTTGGCTATGGGACTCAAGCACCAAAGTGGGACCCTAAAAGCAAGTACCTCACACTTCCCGAGAATAAAATATGCACACACTGTGGCAAGACTGGCCATTACAAAAATGAATGTAATGCAAAAGTAAAGGCCAGTCAAAAGAACAAAGCCTTTGTTTAAGAGAAAAGTAAGCTGTCTGGATGGGCAAGAAGGAATTTGATTCATTCTTTTGCATATAGAAAGGGACCCAAATTAGTTTAGGTTCCTAAGACTAACCCCTGATTTCTTTTGTAGGTCCAAGTGAAAGGATGCAGCCAAATATGGTATATGGATAGTGGTTGCTCAAAACATATGACTGGGAACAAGGACCAGTTCCTTTCACTTGAGAACTTAAAAGGAGGTAATGTCTCCTTTGGTAACAGAAAGAAAGGTGAGATCATTGGGGTTGGAAAGGTAGGAAAGACAGATTCTCATTCCATAGAGAATGTCTACCTGATAGATGGCTTGAAATATAGCCTAATAAGTGCTTCACAATTGTGTGACGGAGGTAACCTTGTGGCTTTTACCTCCACCAAATGCTTTGTGATTAACCTTACCACGACAAGATTGTTTTGCAGGGAAAAAGAGTTAACAATATTTACATTGTAGATTTCTCTACTCTCTCAGAAAATGAACTCACTTGTTTAAGTGTGTTGGTCAATGATCCCCTCCTATGGCACAAAAGACTTGGTCATGCAAGTCTAAATAAGCTTAACAAATTAGTCTCTAAAGACTTGGTGATAGGGTTACCTAATATCAACTTCAAGGAAGACAAAATTTGTGAGGCATGTGCAAGGGGGAAGCAGGTAAGATCATCCTTCAAAAGCAAGAAAATGGTAAGTACAACCAAGTCGTTGGAACTGGTCCATATGGATCTATGTGGTCCAATGAGAACCATGAGCAGAGGTGGAAAGAAATATGTAATGGTGCTTGTTGATGATTATTCTAGATTTACCTGGGTTCTATTTCTAACCTCCAAAGATGAAGCAGTTGACATGTTCACTGCATTTGTTAGAAAAACTCAGAAACAATTAGGAAATCAACTTGCATCCACTAGGTCTGATCATGGAACTGAATTTGAAAATTCCAAGTTTGCTAAATTCTGTGATGAAAATGGTATAGATCATAATTTCTCTGCCCCTAGGACCCCTCAACAAAATGGAGTATTTGAAAGAAAGAATAGAACTCTTGAGGATATGGCTAGAACCATGCTGCTTTCTAGTAAATTGCCTCACAGCTTCTGGGCAGAGGCTGTAAACACTGCTTGTTAGATAATCAATAGATGCATGACCAGACCTCTGGTAGAGAAGACTCCCTATGAGTTACTTAAAGGGAGAAAACCAAACATATCCCATCTTAGGGCATTTGGTTGCAAGTGCTATGTGCACAATAATGGAAAAGACTCCCTAGGTAAGTTTGATCCCAGAAGTGATGAGGGAGTATTCTTGGGATATTCTTCACATAGCAAAGCATATAAAGTGTTTAACAAAAGAACTTTGTGTGTAGAAGAAAGTGTGCATGTAGTATTTGATGAAACTAACATTCTTTTTGAGAGATAGGAACATGAAGATAAAGCCATTGGATTGGTAAAGGACTTGACTGAAGCATCAGCCCAAGTCAAAGTGGCACCAACAGAAGGAACAGGTGATAGAACAGGTTATTCCATACAGGGCAACCTGTTAGGGGGAACTAATCAAAGAGGAATTGAAATAAATTCCTTGAAGGAACCCGTTCATGATCCTGCTCCTCAACAAATAACTGAAATATCTAGCAGAAGCCAGTTGGTTGTGAAACCTCACAAGTATCAAAGTTCTCATCCCATTGAGAACATTCTCACTGATCCAACATCTGGAGTTAAAACCAGATCACAATTAAAGAATCTGTGTGCTTTTGATGCTTTTCTATCTATCATTGAGCCTAAAAATGGTGTTGAGGCTTTGCAGGATGCAGATTGGGTGAATGCAATGCAGGATGAACTTAACTAGTTTGAAAGAAGTCAAGTTTGGCATCTAGTTCCAAGACCCAAGGATAGATCAGTCATTGGTACAAAATGGGTCTTCAGGAACAAACTTGATGAAGATGGAACAGTTACAAGAAATAAGGCAAGATTGGTGGTCCAAGGTTACAGCCAGGAGGAGGCATAGACTATGATGAGACTTTTGCTCCAGTTGCAAGGCTAGAGGCAATCAGACTTCTCATAGCCTTCGCAACACATATGGAATTTACTCTTCATCAGATGGATGTCAAAAGTGCCTTCCTAAATGGCAATCTGAAAGAAGAAGTATTTGTGAAACAACCTCCAGGGTTTGAGAGCAAGGAATGTCCTGAGCATGTGTACAAGTTAGACAAGGCTCTCTATGGACTCAAGCAGGCCCCAAGAGCATGGTATGAACGACTGTCAAAATTCCTGCTGGAGCATGGTTACAAGAGAGGTAAAATTGATAGTACCTTATTCTTAAGGGAAAAAGGTAAGGATCTCCTTGTTGTACAAATATATATTGATGACATAATCTTTGGGGCCACCACTGACAAGCTAAGTAAGGACTTTGCAAAATTAATGGGGAGTGAGTTTGAAATGAGCATGATGGGTGAGCTTAATTTCTTCTTAGGCTTACAGATCAAACAAAGTCCAAATGGAACCATGATCCATCAGCAGAAGTATACAAAAGAGCTAATCAAAAAGTTTACAATGGAGGAATCTAAAGAAATAGACACACCCATTGCAACTGCCACTAAATTAGATGTTGATGAACTTGGTTCATCAGTTGATCAAAAGTTGTATAGGAGTATGCTTGGTTCACTCTTGTATCTCACTACCAGCAGACCTGACATTGTTTTCAGTGTAGGGCTTTGTGCTCATTTTTAGGCAAATCCAAAGGAGTCTCACTTGACTGCTGTCAAGAGGATACTGAGATATCTGAAAGGCACCATTGATCTGTGCCTTTGGTATCCTAAAGGTAGTAATTTTGATCTAGTAGGATATGCTAATGCTGATTATGTAGGGTTCTTGGTGGACAGGAAGAGCACTTCAGGTATGGCACACTTCCTTGGTTCATGCCTTGTGTCATGGGCTACCAAAAAGCAAAATTTTATGGCCCTATCTACTGCTGAAGCTGAATATGTTGTTGCTGCTTCTCATTGTACTCAATTGCTATGGATCAAACAACAAATGGTAGATTTTGGAATTGAAGTGGGATATATTCCAATACTCTGTGATAACACTAGTGCTATAAGTATGACAAAGAACCATGTTCATCATAAGAGGACTAAGCACATAGATGTTAGACACCACTTCTTAAGAGATAACTATGAGAAAGGATTGAATTCAATAGAATATTGTGCTACTGATAAACAAATAGCTGATATTTTCACTAAAGCACTGAGTAGAGAAAACTTTGAGAGGAACATATTGGAATTAGGGATGATTAAGATCACCTAATAGGTCCAGTTCAGAATGCACAATGAAAAAATGAAAGAAAAAAAAAATGAAAAAAAAAGGATGAAAAATTTAATTTTTGGTTAGAAGTTCTAACTTTGTGTAAATATCTATATCAATTCTTACTCAGTTTCATACTTTAATTAGTATACTCCTGTGAATTATGTATATATATGATTCACTGATCTCTTACAAAGTTTCTTCTATTTTGGCATTTGAGGCATGTTCAAGAGAGTTCTAAATGAAGAACCTGGTTCATCAGTATGTGTTCATATGAAAAGCTCAGGTATGTTTTCTATACTCTGCACAAATAGAAAGATTATTTTTCCAATCATGAGCAGAAGTCCTACATTCAACAAATTCCCAGAAATTCTATCCGTTGAGCATTGAACCAGTTTCGCTACCCTAGAACTCTAAAAACCAAGATTTTTGCCTAAAATCTAGAGATACCTAATAATCACTAAGAGACCGAAATTACACCTTGAGTAGACTTCTAATTGACCCCTGAAAAGGCTGTCGTTACTGCATTTAAGTCTAATCAGCTTTAAATACACCACACCATTTCTTCTTTAGTCCATAACCGTCAAAACTCTTCTCAAAGTTCTGATCACCCTTCTTCTCTCCAAAATTCCCAAATTTTTCAAGAAACAATCCACCATGTCTAACCCCTAAGATAATCCTGGCACTCCCCCACCAGCATCTCCCTCGAACACATCCTCATCTACTCCTCCTATTGAAAACCCAAAACCTAGGTTTCGTAGGCAGAAAATGATAGCTAGAAAAACTGTAGCTTCTGGAGCTTTAAGGAAAGCTCTAAGTGAGAAATTGAAGGCTAGCCAGAAGAAGGAAAGTCATGCTCAAAAATCTGACTCAAGCTCTGAGTCTGATGATTTTATTTCTGCCAGCGAAGGTGAAGAACATGGGTCTTCTAACACTGAACATATTCAAGAAAACCCTGGTGAGGTAAATACTTGCTTGGTATTCTCTGATGTGCTTGAAAAGGTTGAAAATAGGTTTGTCTTGGTTGGTCCTGTTAAAGATGTACAGGGGGCTGATTCTAGTAGAAGAGGAGGTAAAAAGAAAGAAAGAGAGAGAGAGGGAGTCAATAGTAATGTGAGGGGAAATAAGAAAGAAAAAATATTGGCTATCTGTGGAGGTATTGAAGAAGGTGGCAACAAGTCAGGGGGAAGTAGTTCTGGGGAGGCGGCTGAAGGGCTTGTTAATTTAAGCAAGCAACAAAATGAACCGGGTTCATATGCTGAGGAAACTTTGGCAGATCTTCTGAAGAAGGTTGGTGCCAGTTATGATCCAAAGAAGTGCAAGGCTTCCACACAAAAGGCTCCAACTGCGTCAAAGCCAACAAAGAAAAGCAAAATGCCATCCCCAAAACCTACTGTAACTTCAGTACCAAAGGGAAGAGCTACCAGGAGCAGAGTCAAACAAAGTGAAGCAGAATTGCAAAAAGCTCTGGAAGAGAGCAGGAAGAAAAAGAGGGAAAAGGGAAAAGCAAATGTTGTGGAGAGTTCTGAGGTTGCAGAAGAAGAAGAAGAAGAGATGAAACTGGTCCATCAGGAAAGAGGAACAACTAAAGAGGTTCCCACACCCAAACCAAAAAGTTCCAAGACTTCTTCCAAGAAGTCTTCCTCTGTACCTGTACCTGCTGAATCTTCTTTAGCCAAAAGAACTAGGTCTGTTGTGAAGGGAAAACAAAAGAAAATTATTGTAGAAGATGAAGAGTGGAGTGGTGGAGAAGAAGAAGAGGAAACTGAGAAAGACCAAGATAGGTTTGCTATCTTTGGCAGAAGAAAAATTCTGAAAGGAAGACTATTGAGAGACCTGGATGATCCAGGTATGAGAAGACCGGTGGATGCTCTTACTGCACAAGGGTGGAAGGACATGGTCCTTGAGATGGATGGCAGGCTGGCTAGGAATGAATTGATTGAGTTTATGGCCAATGCCACTATGAAAAATGGGGTAGTCTCCAGCCTGGTGAAAGGTGTAAAAGTGAAGTTTGATGCAATCAAACTGGGTGAGATTCTGGGCATACCTAGTGAAGGGTATGATGATTATACAAGGCAAAGGTGGCCATGTCTGGAATCTCTCCCCACTGCTCTTCAAATTACTAGAAATTTTTGTGATGCTGCAACTGCTGAAGATGTACCTGAAGCCAGATTTGTGCAAAAAAGTGAGATGAGACCTGAGCACAAGGTATTGTTTGAATTTGTTAACAAGTGCCTGCTGCCCAGACAAGAGAGGAGGCATACTGCCAACTACATGGACCTAGTGCTTATGGAGTGCCTTGTGAGGGGAATGCAGATAAATTGGCCTGCTTTCATTGTCAAACTACTAGACAGGGTCATTAATGGCTCCAAGGCACATGAAACTCCATATGGGTTCATACTGACTACTGTGCTGGACAGGCTAAACGTGCCTTTGAAGAAATGGGAGATGGCATCAAGCAAGGAGCATTTTGGTGTTAAGAACTTATTGGCTTGTGACTATTCTGTCAATTCCACCACAGTTGAACCTGGTTCATCTCTGAAGACACCTGTGAACAACAAGGTTAGGGCTTTGGTTCAAGAGTGTGGAACTAAGGATGCTGAAATTGCTAGGCTTCAGGCTCGTGTTGCTGAATTGGAAACTGAAAGAGATGGCCTTAGAGCTGAGCTAGCAAAAGAAAAGGAGAAAAGTGAGGGGATGCTTCAAAATATGCTCAACCTTCTCCAAACCCAGCCCTCTAGTTCCTCCAAGCCTTAGGTCCTCCAATTGTTATCTTCTGAACTAGTCTACTAACTCCACCAGTGACCCAGATTAGGGACTTTTTCTATTTTTTTGCTCATGTTTGGAAGTTTTTCTTTCTTTTTGTGGTTTGTAGGTGAAAACATTTCGTATTAATGACAACTGCTATTTCTCTTGTTCTATAAAGATTTTGTTCTTAATAGTTTAAATGTGTTTGTTGATTATTGATGATTTAATCCATGTTTTCACTTGCAGTTGCCCAAGTGGCCATGGGTAATTACTAAAATTTGGGATTCACACTGTATGCAACTTTTCGATGATGCCAAAAGGGGGAAGAGATAGTGTGCTTTAATTTATTCTGAATAATGTGATATTTATGCTAATCCCTCTTTTTGTGCTACTCCTAGGGCGGGAAGAAGATAAGAAAACGCGAAGCGTTCTCTTGCTTTCCCAACCTGTTGTTTCTAAAGACTGCCCTCTCTCGGCTGGATCTTGCCGTAGATCGAGCCCTGTAAGTCCTCTCCTCGCGGCTCCCTGCGTTGATATTCGAGGAAGTTGCCAACCCTGATGGAAAAGATTGTTGGCTCCCTCTCTGCTGGTTCTCTCAGACTAGCATTAAACCTGGTCCTTGATGATAAGTTAAGTGTTGATGTTAAGCTGAGTTCTTACAGTTTTTTGATCCATAAAAGCACATAGTTTGTCATCATCAAAAAGGGGGAATTTGTTGGCCCAAGTTCAGGTGAAGTTTTGAAGAATGACAAATGAACTCAGTCATGGACCAGGTCCATCATGTGAGGCACATTATTTATCAACCTAGACATGTGAGATACACGTGAAGGAGATAAGTCTCAGTAATCAAGCAGCAATATCTCTTGAACTAATCGAAAAGGTTGCATATTGGAGGAGGAGAGAAAGTCTCCTCATAGGAAGAGGACACAATCTGGATAAAAGATAGGGTTGGAGTTTGTGTTGTTCAAGGACTCAACTTCGATGGAAGATCAACAATTGAGTCTCAATCAAACTCTGATTACTAACTCATTAAATAACAGTGATTGTTCTCTTTTACAGGATTGCACAAACGCAGAAGTTAAACTAAATTGAGAGAAAAAGAGCGAGGCAATTTTGCAAGCAATTTATGTGAGATTCACGTGTGCATTCCTGAAGCTACTTGGACAAGATAGAAGAACCAATTCCATTGTGTCTTTCTTTTATTCTAGTTCAATTGTAGTAGGTGTTTTAAAGTTGTACCTTTCCAGCTTTCATAGAAGCAATTGTATTAGGTACTTTGAGTATTCAAGTTAGAGTTAACTTGAAGGTGTCGCAACAGTTGAGGCTTTGTGCCACACTGGGATTAGAGTTTAATCCTTAGGTTTACAAGAGTTTTGTAAATGCTGTTTTGGCTCAGTGATTTTAGTGGAAGTTTGGGAAAATCCTACTGAGTAGTAGGTCGTGGTTTTTTCACCTTTTGAGCCAGGTGTTTTCCACGTAAAAATCTCTGTGCTCTTTATTTTATGTACTCTTAATTCCGCAAACAGTAGTAGTAAGTACACCTAGAAGAACCAGGTTCTTCTAGAACGAAAATTGGGTACCACACAAATCACCCCCCCTCTTGTGTGGTATTGACGTTAAGAACATCAGAATATATGTGCAAGATGTGTCTCAGTGCTTTCAGTATGCTATTTTGAATGTGTGAAGAATGTGAAACATGTGCTAAAATGCCTAGACTTCAAGTCGAGTTTGATTTGAGATTGTTATGCCGAAATGTGTGAAATCCTCTTTATGCTTACGACCTGTAATTGCTCTCGTATGTGCCTATTGTCTTGAATTGAAAGGTTTAATGTTGAAAGTGAAAATGATGTGAAATGTGGGGGAAAAGAGCTTGAGTTATGAAATGTGGCCTAGTGCCAAGTATGATGTGATAATTGTGGCCCCAAGTGCTGATGAGCTGACATATGTTAAATAAATTTGAAACGAGATGATTGATAGAAAATTGAAATGTCTTGAGTGAGACAGCCTAGCCGATCGGGCCCTGATCGGACGCCATGCCGCACACATGGTGGTATTGTGCGGGAAATTGGACCAGAATTGAAACGGGAATTGAGATTGTGGAAAAATGTCTCCAAGGAGATGACCTAGCCAATCGGGTCGGGATCGGACTCCGTGCTAGACTCACGGTGGTATATGTATGTGTATATATATATATATATATTGGCACAGAAATTGTGATTGAAATTGGGAGTTGGTTATGATGTGCATATTGTGAACAATGGTATTGTGAACAGTAGTATTGTGAATTGTGGTGAATCGGTATTAAAGATCTTCTATCCAATAATAATATGGTCTTCATATTGCAAGTGTCATTTTCACCATATGAACTTTCGTATATTGAAAAAATTGATATGTTTTAACTTGGCCTTTGGATATCATTGATTATTACTTGTTGTTTACATGATTGTCTTTTCTTATATTGGCATTCTATTTTGAAAGGCGACTTTTAACTATTCATACTAGTATTATTCGACAGTACTAACGTCCCTTTTGTCGGGGGCGCTACATCTTTAATGCATGGAGGTGGTTCCACAGTAGGCAGCAATGATCAGTGATAGCGGTACGCTCCTTTCAGCTAACTTGGTGATCCCCACTTCATCTCGGGGTCCTGTGTCGTAGACAGGTTGTGGGTGGTTTTTGGTATTGGAAATTAAATTAGAAATATTGGTATTTGACAAACATGTTTTTCTTCATATCTATAAAAACTATAACATTTTGGATATTATGGTTGAAACTGCTAATGGAAACAAAATGGAAGTTGTTAATGAAATAATTACAAAGTATGATTGATGGAGTTCATCTCCTCTTTATTCATGAATTAGTTTGGGTAGAATGAAACCTATCATGCTTGCTCAGTCGTGTTCACTCGGTTGAGCGCCGGTCGCGCTCCTCGGTTTTGGGGCGTGACAATGGGTTTCTGAAAGATGCATTTTAGCGGATCCATCCTTTATATGAGATATGTGGTGTATGCACAGAAATGATGTCTTAGCATCTGGGCTATCCACGTCAAAGCACAACAAGTGCATTCTAACAAAGAGTACCGGGCTTCGTAAGGCGTGAACTTCTTGCTTGGATAATATGTCGCCTGCTCCTTTCTTCCTGTTTCATCATGTTGTCCTAGAACGTAGCCAAAAGCCCCATCCAACACAGACAGATAAAGCAACAGAGGTCTTCCTGGTTCCGGTGGTACCAACACGGGCTGTTTAGATAAATATTCCTTGATTTTATCGAAGGCTTTCTGGCATTCTTCATTTCAGCTCGTTGCAACATCTTTCCTCAGCATTCAGAAGATTGGCTCACATATCACGGTTGACTGGCTATAAAGCAGCTGATATAATTGAGGTGCCATAGAAAACTCATCACATATTTCTTATTCTTTGGCGGTGGCAAGTCCTGGATAGCTTTGATTTTTGACGGGTCTAACTCAATACCTCAACGACTGATGAATAATCCTAACAACTTTCCAGCAGGGACCCCGAAGGCACATTTTGCAGGGTTAAACTTCAAGTTGTATCTTCGAAGCCGATCATAAAATTTCTTCAAGTCTGCTATGTGATCCGAAATCCTTTTAGATTTGATGATGACATCATCCGGGTACACCTATATTTCCTTGTGTATCATGTCATGGGAGATAGTCGTCATGGCCCTCATGTAGGTGGCCCTAGCATTCTCAAACCAAACAGCATCATTTTGCAACAATATATCCCCCATGGTGTGATAAGGGCAGTCTTTTCGACATCCTCTTCATCCATCCAAATCTGATGGTATCCTGCGAAGCAATCCACAAAGAATTGGAGTTCATGCTAGGCATAGTTGTTAATCTGTATGTGTATGTTGGGTAGCGGGAAATTATCCTTAGGACCCGCTCTGTTCAGATCTCGGTAATCGACACATACTCTAACATTCCCATCTTTCTTTGGAACTGGTACAATGTTGGCTAACCAGGTCGGGTATTCGACCACTCAGAGAATCTTGGCTTTGATTTGCTTGTTGACCTCCTTTTTTGTCTTCAAACTCATATTTGGCTTGAAATTTCTGAGCTTTTGCTTTACCGGTGGACACAAGGGATTGGTGGGTAGCTCGTGAGCTACTATGGATGTGCTTAAACCAGTCATATCATCGTAAGACCACGCGAAGATGTCCTCATACTCCTTTAGGAACTTGATTAACTCTTCTTTCTCTGATGGTGATGGATGAATGCTTATACGAGTTTCCTTGACCGTTTCGGAATCCCCGAAGTTGACGGCCTCAATTTCCTCTAAATTAGACTTTGGTTTAGTTTAAAAATCCTCTACTTCTTTGATAATTTCCTCATGTATTACATCATCTTACAGATCTTTCGAATCACTGTCCTTATGTTGCGTTGTCTCATTACATGTCACAGTCGTAGGTTCATCAGGATATGTAATAATTATGCTGAAAAGAATTTAGAAAGATAATAATAAATATGAAAAGTAGTAATGCATTAATAAAACTTTTAAAATGTCAACAAATATGACTCGATGGCTCGAGTAATTATTTCAAAACAAAATACTAAAAAAAATGCCTTAAATGCTCAAACTATTTGAAAATAATTCATGCTAATTTGCTAGGCTACCCAGGAACTCGGCGAGCCTGGGATGGTTCAACGGTCCAGTTCTTGGAACATCTCCTTCTTCCATGGTTTGAATGGTAAGGTCTTCCTCCTCCTCAATAATTGCACTGCAGCCTATGTATTCTTCATCCATAAACAACTTCCTTATACCAGCCAAAATCTCATCTTCCTTAGATCCCCACATCATGTCAGCCTGATGGAATGTCTGGTGCAGAGGTGGTACAGATTGTTCCAGTGGATAATAAGGAGCATGCTATGGTGGTGTCCAATCTTGATATTCTTGCCATGTGTATTCATATCTGATTCCAAAAGTCGTGCCATAGTACTGTGGTTGTAAGTGGTTGGTGATCCCCTGAAGTTTTTTGCCGAGACCCTTGCCTGGTTTGTATCCCGTCCACAACAATATGCTTTCTATCTTGTTGCTCCACCATCGGTCTTTTTCAATTGCGTTAACCCGTTTGATGTAATGATGTCTCTCCACCCAACTTTCTCCTATTTTTGATGACTAAAATGGTTTGATTGGTGTAGATGGGATTGCTTCGATCTCCATGAATGATCACCTCCTGGTGATTCCACTCGAACTTCACAGCCTGGTGCAGAGTTGAAACCACTGCACCGGCTGCATGCATCCATGGCTGTCCCAATAATAGATTGTAAGTAGCAGATATATCTAATACTTAGAACTCAACATCAAACCAAGTCGCACCCATCTGTAGATTGAGGTTGATCTCTTCGATGGCGGCTCTCTAAGACCCATCGAATGCCTTCAAATCCATGCTTCCCATTTGTATCTCGTGCAGCCCTTTACCCAAACTCTTTAGAGTGGTCAGTGGACACATGTTCAGACTCGAACCTCCATCTATCAAGACCCTGGCGATGAACTATTCCTTGAATTGCATTGTGATGTGCAACGCCGTATTGTGACTTAGTCCTTCTGGTGGTAACTCATCTTCGTGGAAAGTGATTTTGTGGCTCTCCACTGTCCAACCATGTTAGCCATATCTCCACTAGTGATGCCAGCGGGTACATAAGCTTTACTTAACACCTTCATCAAAGCATTCTTGTGCGTATTTGAGTTTTGCAACAGTGATAGGATGGATCTGAGCAGGAGTCTTGTTTAGGTGGTCAACAACAGAGTACTCCCTTGCTTGCATCTTCCTCCAAAGATCGTCAGTGCCAGTCTCAACGGCAAGCGGTTTAGATGTAGCTTCTTTGCTTGTTTCTCCCAGATTCTCATGTCTGTAAACTCTGTCAGTTCTAGTAATACTTTGCGCGACACCTATTTCCTCCATTTTTGCTTTTCCCTTTCTTCTATCTTCTGCAACATAATCCCACGGGACGACACCGGACTTGTAAGATGGTGTGGGATCTACCATCACCGCGAAGGGTGTAGTTACCTCAACTTCAAATAGCGCCTAGGTTTGTACCACAACATGCGTGAGGGTGATCGGAGATGTTTTAGGAGTGTCTCCCTCTTGAATGAGTCCAATGGACACTTCTTGACCCCATTCCTCGTCAGTTTCTATCACATTCACTCCCTCACCTCTGTGATCCGGGAGAGGGTTGTTATGAACATTTTTGAATCGCTTCCTTTGCTTGTATAATCTTAGTGTCGATCAACGTCTGAATCTTGTCTTTCAATGTCCGACATTCCTCAATGGTATGACCCTTCATGCCTGAATGATAAGCACACATTTTGTTGGGTTGATCCATTAGGAGGGATTTTTCACAACAACAGGAATGGGGGTGACGTAACCAGCGGCCTTCAGTCTCTCAAACAGTTGGTCTATGGCTTCAGTGATTGCGGTATATTGTCTAGGAGGCCTGCAGTCGAAATTTGGACGTAGCTTCAGGTAGTTTTGGCGAGCGGGTAGAGGTGCATGGTAATATGCAGGTTGAGTGTTGTAGGTATAGTAGGTGGCGGCAATGTGTTGGTATCTTGGGGATGATAGTTGATATGTGGGTGGAGGTGTTTGGTATGTGAGGGGAGACTTAGGGCCCCGGGCTACCATAACAGCAACCACTTCTTTCTTCTTCGAAATACCTCCTGATTGTAAAGCTTTATTCGTGGCCTGCAGTGCCTAGAAATTGGTTACCATCCCACTTTTGATTCCTTCTTCTATTCTCTCTCCTAGCTTGAAGATGTCGGAGAACTTGTGATATTCGATGACCGTCAACCTTTCGTAATACTGCAGATCTTGAGCTCTAACAAAGAACTTGTTCATTTGTTCTTCTTCAAGTGCTGGCCTTACCTTAGCGGCCTATGATCATCAACGAGTAGCATACTCGCAGAAGGTTTCTGTCGGCTTCTTCTTGAGGTTTTGGATGTAGAAAACGTCTGGCGCATTTTCCGTATTGAACCTGAATCTATCCATGAAATCTGATGCCATATTCACCCAACTAACCCACTTCTTTGGGTTTTGACTGATATACCAAGGCAAAGCATCTCCTATAAGGCTTTGCATGAACAATTTCATTCAGATTTGTTCATTCTTGCCCACCCCTACAAGCTTGTCGTAGTATGTTCTCACATGCACCTCCAGATCACCAGTACCAGCAAACATTTCGAACTTGGGAGGTTTATAACCCTCTAGCAGTTCCACACCCGACTGAATACATAGGTCCTCATAGTTTAGACCTTCAACGCCTTTACCACCTTCAACACTTTGGACTCTCCATGTGAGCTTCTTGGGCTCCTCTGCCATATTTCTAATGAGCAGGTCCTTTTCAGTTGGTTCAGGTATGTATAGGGTTTGCTGCGGGATATGGGGTAAGGTTTCCACATATATCAGATTGCTTTGATGAGTTCCTGGAAATTTGGTATATGGATGGTCGTTGGTCGACTTTTGGGGATCAGGAGAGGGTTCTGGTGTATTTTGAGGGGTGTGATAAGTAGTGGTTTGTGGGTATTGAGTTGGATGATGGTGTTGTTATTGAGGGGTCGGTACTAGTGACAGCTTAAGGTTATGGATATGTGCGGGATTATGATACTGGTGTGGTGCAGGAGGGTTTGGTGGCGGATTTTGGTTTTGTGTGTTTTGTGGTGGTGTTTGGTTCTGGGTAGTCAGGTTTTGCTGGTTGATGTCGGGATTATTGAGAGTAAGGGAGAGGATTTCCAGATTTCGGACCTGCTCAAGCTCGCCCTGTAGTTCCAGGATTTTCTGCTCTAAACGTAAGACCACCTCATTCTACCCCGGAGTACTTCTACCATCTAAAGTTTCCACGTTTTCTGCCACAGTAGCATTGTCTTTCCTGATACTTAAATAATCCATCTTCCCTTTTCCCTTGCTTTTGCCTTTCGAGTCGCTAAGTGGAGGAGGAGGACCTCTTGATCTAATGTGGTATTCTAATGATTCCAGTATCCACGAACCAACCTTTGGAAATGGGAATAATCGAAAAAGAAATGAAAAGCAAAAGGTAACCAAGTTAGTAAGGTGAAAATAAAAGAATGTTTGTAGTATTTAAACATGTTTCACAAAATCATGCAATATCCGCATCCTAATTTTGGGGACCTCATTGTGCCTGAGGTAGGCCTAAGCGGCACATAGACTTGGAGAAAATCGATTCCAACTTTGCTTCATTTCATTAATGCGAAATAGGCAAAAATAAACTTTCGCTAAATCGACAATAATAATAAAGTCACTAATAGTATCGAGCCTTATTACATCGAAATCTAAGCTAGAAAGCAGAAAAGAACATTATCTCCCAATCTACTGGGTCCCTAAAGGACCTTCTCTATGCTTGGCTTTTTTGACCCCATCAATCAGGTTTCCCAGATCGCGCATATCTAACAATAAGTAAGCTTTTGCTAGATTTCCTCCTTCACCGTCATCCATGCCTTGGCAATCCAAGAGTCTCTTTCTTATCTTCCCCTCTAGCTCCATCAATCCTTGTTCCAAGTATTCCAATCTCTTTGTTGACTTAGTGGCAATCTCCTTCCGTTCCCTTATCGCCTCCATGTTCACTTTGTGCTGCTCCAGATGTTTAGCTTAAGACTCGAACACCCTTATGCGTAGCCTCTTGTACTTAACTTGTGCCTCAACCACTTCATCTACGATCTTATCCTTCAGATTGACTCCTGGCTTGACGTCCCCTGCTACGTCGTCTTTCAGCCATGATAAATAGTAGTACATATGACTAGCGTGATACCTGTCTAGCTCGATAGTTTCTCCTTCCACAATGATCTTTTGGTTCTACATATGTTGCACCTCGAACTTGAATGGAATGACATCTCCCTTGAAATCTGCTTTGTACTGGACCATGTTGGAAACCCGAGGTATGACTTGTTTCCTTCCAGCTTGTCTCATTACCCTTATAGGAGCGTAAGGATAGATGCCTCACAACCCGATCAGTACCAAATGAGTAGTCCCCTTGACCTGATGATGAACTCACTACTAGGAAACCATTCAAACATCCAATGTACCTGCTCGTCTGTCAGATTGCTGAAGAAACACACCTAACTTACAACATTTCCAGGCTGTGCAAACCTGTTCAGAAATAACATCATTTTCTTTGGGTGATGGTTGGCTATGTATTCATTTAGTGGCCTTCGTAGTTACTCTTGACGGTACTTTCCTCTTTGAAAGTGTTCCAGCAACTAGACTTGTAGCAATAGATTACAACCCTCAAAGTATCCAAATCCCTGCTTGCACCGATCTAGAGCATGGTACAACTCAGCTAAAATCATAGGGATGATGGTATAAGTTTGTCCCTCGATGCCATCCATTAAGGTCCTGGCGACCATGGCTAAGCGAGTATGAATCCTTCCTCCTTTTATTGGAAATATCAATAACCCCAAGAAGCAGACGACGAACACACAAACCTGGTGGTGCACCCAACCCAAGGAAGTAGTGGCGAGTTCATCATGGTGAAGATAATACGACTTTCTATGTCCATAATACTCGTAATGAAATTCAAAAGGGATGTATGATTTCTTTAGACAGAGCTGTTCATCATTCTTCTTAAAACCCAATATTTTCAGAAAACCGCGGGGAGTGCGATTCTCTGGTACCAGTAATCCCGGACTATCCCATGGAAACTCAGCGGAGCCTCCTATTTCTTCTAAGAGAGGAGTCATTTCTAAATTGCCAAATTGGAAAATAGCTCTTTTCTCATCCCAGAACATGGTTGTGGCCTCAATCAATTCAATATTTGTTCGAATGTTTAGCAAGGATGGCAGGTCACCAAGTACTCTCGTCACATGATTTTTGTTGCAAGGTGCAAGGTCTTTCCACCAGTCAAGTAGCAAAGGTGGGATGTTTTGGACCATACCGAACCTGGGGATTTCATGCTTCATTTTTTGCAAACAAACAAAGGTTAGCCCTTTCCCCCTCCAGATTTGACTACTTACCCAATAATGATCAGCACGTTGGCACATTTTCTCCAAGTAATGCACATAATATGATAATGTCTATTAGGATTGTGGAAATCCCGTCGGACTTTTGACAAGGTTCATTTTAGCAGGTTGTTACGTTAATAACGCTTCAACCCGTACTAGGTTTAGCGTGATGCATGTACATTCCAAATTGGAGTAGGGTTTCTAGAATGGTCTAGATTGGTACTCGCAAGTGGACAACTTGAGAGGGGAAGGCGCAAGACTGTCGATTGCACCACTGATTTACTAGACTATCGCAAGTAAGCCTTTCCGATTTAAAGGGTAATTTTTAGCAAAGCGCGGACACTCATCAAGCGCCGCTATGTTGATAATTGGCACGAGTGGAGAATGATGTGGAGCATGCTTTATGCAGAAAAAATAATTTGCATGATAAAAATACGTAAAAGCAGTAAATAAAATAGCAAAAGCGAACATGAAATGAAGAGAAAAGAGAAGAAAGACAAAAAAAGAAGAAGTCAGTTTAGTTCATGAAAATGTGCGAGAACGTAATGAAGCAGGTAGGGAAATAGGGATGGGAGAGTCATAATATAGAAGTCTTAGACAAGATGAAAAGAGATGGAGAGTGGTCATACATGTCATATCAAACAAAGGAGAATAAAGAAGGGATGTGCATGTCATAGCAATTTAAGACAAATAAAGGTGAATAAGGAAAGGGATATGCATGTAATAGCAGTTTTAAACAAATAAAGAAAAAATAAAAGAAAGTAATCCACATAAGTCAAGTTCATTATGGTAAAAGCTTAAGTATATCCCCAGCAGAGTCGCCATGCTGTCGCGCCCTGTTTTCTTGCGAAATCAGGTTTTGACGTGTGACAACTCTTTTAAATGGGTATTAAAAGAGAAGAGTCGCCACCTAACGATTTTAAGGTGCGTTAGGGCACCTATTTGCAAATAACTCTGATTAGAACTAGTCAACGCCATCAAAGATCCGGTAAGAGCTTAAATTACTTCAAAGAGAAGGTGTTAAGTACTCTTCGAGGTCCACAACTGTGGGTCCCGACTGAACTTTAGACTATGTGGATTATAAAATTAAGCTAGGCGATCAAATAAATAGAAGGGAAGATAAGAGGTTGTAGAGTCTTATTAAAACATATGAGAACCGGTACAAGTCTTAATGACTACAAGGATGCGACTACATTGATCTATATTCAACGACTAAACATAGATAACAAGTACATAAATGAAGGGGGGGGGGGTCCTAAGTTTTTTAGTATAAATGATCACCCCGTGCAACATAAATAAACTTTGTAACTTCCTTTAGGTAGGGGTTGCTCATATTATTCAGCGGGCACAGACTATCATCTCTTGCTACCCGATTACTATGTTGAAGTTGTTCACTTAAAGGCGTTCTAATTTAATTCTAAGTCGTACCCTATACGTGCACTACCCATCCCATGCCTATGGTCTAGGAGGCTTTGGACCTATTATTTTGCAGTTCTAGACTCAACTCAGGTGCTCAAAATGATAAAACTAGGCGACAATAAAAAACAAATAGGACTGCATATAATTGCAATAAAAGGCTCAAGTAACCTCCACACATAAGGAGGAAAAGCACACAAACAGATTTCTGGTTAGGTAGTAGACGACGTTAAGACGTGTTGGAATCGTTAAGTTCTATAGGCATGATTTCTATGTGATTCTGGATTCCAATATTATATAGGCAATGTTGTTATTTTTGGACTAACATATAGGCAAATTAGAGCGTTGCTAGTCCTATAGACATGATATCTAATTGTTTTGCGTAAATAGGTAGAAGTCATTTGAAAACACAGGATTAGTAGCGTCAATAAACATCCTATGGGCAGGATTTCTAACAATTGGTACTTGGACTTGATTTTTAAACACTTTATCCCTATAGGCATGCTATCTAAATGAAGCAGTACAAAAGCATCATGAAGCAATTCATTAATCAGTTAAGACCCTATAGTCATGGTATCTAGATAAGTAAAGGTATTGCATTGTTATATTCTATAGGCATGTTATCTAATAGTGCGTAGAAGTAAACATGTGACAAGTGAAACACTTAGGTTTTTACAAACATGTTTCTGATAGTGCGCGGGCATTAGATAGGTTGGGCAGGTGAAGTGTTTGAGTTCCTATAGGCATGATATCTAAGTGCAAGAAGTCCAGTTTGGATCCTATAGGCATGATCTCTAGTCATTCAAGTCATAACATTATGCGTATAATTCCAGAGAATGAGGCGTGATGAGTAAACAAGCAATTAAGATCCTATGGGCATGATCTCTACCCATTTATGCAAAAGATAAAGTATCCCAGTTCCCCCATTTCACTAATCCCCAATTGTTCGTTATTACAAGTTATTACAGGCCCAAGAATGAAATAATACAGACTTGAAGATGAAAAATACAGGTTGAAATGAATACAAGCCCACTAAGGCAATTACGTGCCCAATACAAAAGTAACCTAGGGATATTCCAGGCCTTCAATAGTCTTACTCTCCGGGCAAACAGCAAGCCCATACCACAGGTTCACAAGACAACTAGAGTGCACCTGAATCCAGTGCCAAGGTGATAACTAGGGATTTTGACGCATTTTATACTCCTTCTTGCTTATGCTTTGATTAGAAATTCATACAAAATAGTCCCAAACGGCTCACAAGTTGTGCTTGATTGTAGGTTTGATCATGAAAGTGACAAGATGTCAAAGATCAGCTCAAAAGGAGTGAAACTTGCACAAGTCCAAAAGACAAGACAAGCTCAGGCAAAACAGGCCCAGTGCGGCCGCACACCACTTTGTGCGGTCCGCACTAGGAGATTTAGAGAGGCTAATTTCCAGGCTAAGAGGCAGAGCGGCCGCACTAGGTTTTGTGAGGTCCGCACTGAAGGTAATGCGGCCGCACTCGATTTAGTGCGGTCCGCATAGCCAAGAATCAGAGAAGTTGCAATTTGGAGTTTTCAAGCCAATGCGGTCCGCAGTCCACTTTGTGCGGACCGCACTAGAAGCCTCTGCGGCCGCAGTCCATTCTCTGCGGTCCGCAATGCCAAGGTTCAGAGAGCTATTTTTCAAGTCCAAAGCCTAGTGCGGACCGCGGTCCATTTTGTACGGTCCGCGCTAACCCCGCAGGGGCATTTTTGTCCAGATTTTTTAGCCTAGTATAAATAGCTTCTTTTTCCAAGGGTATCAGATATTGTAATTAAGGAGCTGCACTCGTGGGTTCGACTTTCTAAGCTATTTTGGGCAATTTTATCTACTTTTTATCATTGAATCTTGTTATTTAACTTAGTGATTAATTAATATGAGATTATTTTCATCTATTTCTTGATTTTCTTCTTTAATTATGAGCAGCTAGACCCATAAGCTAGGGTTGTGGCTCAAGCCTAGTGTGGGTAATTGATGGGTCTTGTAATTTAGGGCTAAATTGACTATGGGTCTTCGTTATTTGGGCCAATTTCATGGTAAATTTCTGAATTAGTGGTTGCAAACACTAGTTTGTGTTGAGCTGACTTGAGCTCTTCTTGAGAAAGAGAGCCTAAGTCTCCGAAATTGGTCCAACAATGAATTAGGGCGTACTCAAGAGATTGATAGCCCCAATTAAAGGGTTAAACCTCGAGAGAGTAATACCCGAATTGAACCCTAGTTGTTTGTACAAATTTGCATACCCAATTGGTCTTGAGAAAGCCAATTCGGGCAAAATCACTCGAACCACCGAGAGGTGTAGAGTGGGTAAAGTCGTGCAACAGTTATAACATACTCCCCAAACGTGTCAAACGTGCCTTAGATTCAAATACCCGTCAATATACCACCTAGGCGGTAGTCACTACCCTAGTCCCTATTAAACCTATTTGAACAACTCGTAGCATTATAACTCGTAGCATAATTTAGTTGCAACTACCATTTGTAGATTGATAATAGTAGAAGTAAACAAAAACCCCAAAAATAAATAGAAGTGTAATTAAGAACACATATACAATTCTACACTAGATAGATACTCGATTCCAAATTCTAGCTCTCTGTGGATATCGATCCCGACCCTAAATCGAGTGAAAGTTGCTCTGACCCTCTCTCGCTACTTAAATAGTAGTGCGGAGTAGGCCGCGATCACTTTTTGGCACCGTTGCCGGGGAGCTAACGGTTTTGGCTATCTATCTAGATAGACTTGTGTTTTGTTCTTCTTTCCTTCTTTGTTACTAATTTGTTTGTGTCAATACTACAGGTACAAAATGGCATTAAATGCTAATGACCCTCTTGGAAACGTGAATGCGGGGGAGGAGGTAGATGACAATGGAGATGAAGAGGTGCCTCTTGTACCTCAAGGACAACGTAGAGGCTGCCAGGCCAATGCAAATGACAATATTCCAGACCCTCCTCCGCCACCTCCAAGAGTGGCTCCTAGAGTTCTTCCCAACCAAGGCTATGCGAGTGCTATTGTTCCGCCCCAGATCCGGGCGGGCAATTTTCAAATAACCAACGTGATGCTGACATTATTGGAGCAGTGTAGGTATTTCACGGGTGCTCCCACTCAAAATGCCTACAAACATCTCAAGGGGTTCGTGGATATCTGTTGGGGGAGCAAGCAAACCAATGTGTCCGAGGATGCACTTTGATTGAGGCTTTTCCCTTTCTCACTTAGGGGGAAAGCATTGGACTGGCTTGAGCGACTTCCCAACCATTCTATCACAACTTGCGATGAGTTGGTGGATAAGTTCATTGCCAAATTCTTCTCACCAGGGCACATGATAGCACTATGGGATGAGATCTTAGCCTTCAAGCAGGAGCCTACCGAACCATTGCGTGAGATTTGGGAGCGATATAGAACTATGGTGAAGGAATGCCCCAACAATGATATGACAGAGGCAATGATACAACAAACCTTCTATCGGGGCATCAATACAATGAATCAATGCATAGTGAACCAATTGGCTGGGGGTAATTTCATGAAGCTTCCTTATGATGAAGTTTGTGAAATTCTTGATGAAATGACTGACACATCCTCCGCTTGGCAAAGTAGAGCCAATGTGCCTCCGGGTGACCCCACGGTTACTCATTTGCATAAAGAACTACATGACCATGGACAGGCTATAGCAGAACTTACAACAACAATGAACCAATTAGCAAAGGCACAGTTGCAACAAGTTCAGAATCCTCGCCAAGTGAATGCTATGGAGGGTGTTAACATGCTAGTGAACCAAAAAAGGCGAAGAGGTCAACAGAACCAAGGGAATTCGGATCAATTTGACAATGCTGGTAATGGATTTTAAGGTGATGGATATGATGAGCAAAATGAAGAGGTGCAATATGTGAATAATTACCAAGGCCAAAGAGGCAATTCTTCCAACCAACAAGAACAATGGCGATCCCAGGGCAATTGGGGTAACCAACATCAAGGCAACAATAATTGGAACAATCAACATCAAGGGGACAACAATTGGGGAAATCAAAATAACAACCGCAACAATCAAGGAAACTGGGACAACAACAACAATTGGGGTGGAAACAACAACAACCAAAGTGGGTGGTACAATAACCAAGGGAATCAGGGGCAAGGCTTTCAAAGGCCCCCAATGTACCAACAACCGAGCAATTCACCACCTTTTCCTTCCCAGGGTCCTAGTTCATCCAACAATGAAATGGGTAGAATTGAAATGATATTCGAACAAATGATGAAACAGAATGCGGATTCTGATGCGCAATTGGCTTCTCACAACACTTCAATTAGGAATTTGGAGGTGCAACTAGGTTAAATCTCTCAGTCCTTGAATACACGCCCTAAGGGTGCTCTACCAAGTGATACGGTAGTGAACCCAAAGGGAGGGAACAATCATGTTATGGCTGTGACCACTAGGAGTGGACGAGGCGGTGATGTGAATGCCTCCAAACAAAAGTAAGTTTTGGGTGAAGAAGTTGAGTTGCAAGAAGATGAAGTTCCTTTGGTGGTTGAGAATGTGGTTGATGAAAATGTGAATGAAGAAGTGAGGATCGATATTCAAGATGCCGAGGTGGAAACACAAAGTGACGTGAACCCGTCTAGGGAGCATGTAATTGACATGCCGGAGCCGGTTGTGCCAAAAGCTAAGGCACCCTTGCCTAGGCCACCTCCCCCTTATCCTCAGAGGCTAGCCAAGCAGAAAAGTGAGAATCAATTCAAAAAGTTCATTAACATAATGAAGAGCTTATCCATTAATGTTCCTTTGGTAGAGGCTTTAGAGCAGATGCCTGGCTATGCTAAATTCATGAAAGATTTGGTGACAAAGAAAAGATCCATGGACTGTGAAACTATCAAGATGACCCACCAAGGTAGTGCTATAGTACATTCAACGGCTCTGAAATTAGAGGATCCCGGTGCTTTCACTATCCCCTGCACTATAGGGAGTGCAGACTTTGCTAAAGCTTTATGTGATCTTGGGGCAAGCATCAACTTAATGCCCTACTCAGTTTTCCAGACTTTGGGTATTGGGCCACCGAGGCCAACTTCCATGCGATTGCAAATGGCAGACAAATCAATGAAGCGACCATTGGGTATTGTTGATGATGTGCTCGTCCGGGTGGACAAATTTATCTTGCCAGCTGATTTTGTGATCTTGGATTGTGAGGGAGATTATGAGGTCCCGATCATATTAGGGAGACCTTTCCTTGCTACAGGGAAGGCTCTAGTGGATGTGGAAGCAGGGGAACTCACTTTTAGGGTGGGTGATGAAAAGGTCGTTTTTCATGTGTGCAAGTCAATGAAGCAGCCCAATTGTACCGAAGTGTGCTCATTTGTGGATCTAGTCACGGCTGTGATAATTGATAATACTAGTGCAATGATCATGTCACGACCTAAACCGAAGGGCCGCGACAGGCACCCAGTGTCTTACTCAACCGAGTACCAACGTAACATATCTTTCTTATCATACTATCATGAGTAAATGAGCCAGAATACCCGTCATGAGATAACAGGAATAAAACATAAGGGAATACTCAACATATGATGACCAAACATGATATACAAACTTATACATATGACATACGGGCCTATAAGGCCGACATGACCATTTGTAAACTCAAAACATAGGCCGACAATGCCATACAAGAATCCATACACCTGACTTCTGTGTACAAGCCTCTAAGATTACCTAATATCATAAAGGTCGGGACAGGGCCCCGCTATACCAATCAATACATATCCAAAGCATACTGACAAAATAGGCAACTCCGGAGCAAGTGGAGTGCGCTAACACCTTCGCTGAGCTGATAGCCTAATAAGAGGACTGTCAACCTATCAATCGGGACCTGCAGGCATGAAACGTAGCGTCCCCAGGCAAAAGGGACGTCAGTACGAATAAAGTACCGAGTATGTAAGGCAGGAAAACATAAATAAGAACAGTATTGTAAAGAGTGATAGAGGAGATACAACCTGTAACATCTGAGTGCCTCTGGGGGCTACTGACATGAAATGCATAATACATATATATACATAAACTTTTGAAAACATACGCCTCTGTGGGCATCATCATCATCATATCGCACCCGGCCTCAAAGAGGACTCAGTAAAAAAAAACGTACCCGGCCATCATAAGGCTCGGTAGAATCGTACCCGGCCACGTGGAGCTCGGTATACCCAACTGATCAGTGGTTGCACAATAGGTGCCATACCCGGCTGACTATAGCGCGGCTCGGTAGAGTAAAATAGATACATATATAATGCATGCTGGACTCATGGAGTCACGTTCTAAACCTTTTGGAGTGACATAAGGTCATTGCACCATCGATTAACATTATGGACATCATACCATCAATATGAACTTCACTAGGACTCAAGGATCATACATACTTTCTTGGAATAACTTTGTAAGGAAAGAACAACATGGACAACCTTAGTTGCTAGGAGTAGATTCATTATGAAATAGCGTATCGTTTACGTTCTTTTCACTATAGATCATGCCAAAAGAATGAAGGAAGAGCCTTAACATACCTTAAACCCGTTGACTCCTTAATACCATCCAAGCAACTCTTCAAACAAGTCCACTCAATCTATCATAGTATAAGGAGATTCAAAATCAGTGCTGAGCAAAGGCTAAGTCGGTAGCTTAAGCTAGTAGCTCATTTACGTAAATTTGGGCAGCATCTCCCTTGTAACAAGGGCCTCCACCAATACCATTTACCTACAACAACAACCAGATAAATCCATCAACATATAAATGTCAATAACAAGACACCATATAACAATAACAAGTCACAACTACTTCACGACGAGCGTCAAGCTCCAATTGGAATCCGTATAACCCAGATCACCCCTTATAGACTTCTTACATTAACTTAAAACTATCATTAACATAATAATAAAGTCATTCATTAATGATTCCATCCTTATACCATATATTTATAACAAAGGAAACAATCCACAACTCCAACTATCTTCAATTAGTAACTTCATACACTAGTTCATGTCTACTCCATCCATTTAACTTAATTAACATCAAGATAACCTTAAGAACATGCAAGAACACAATACACATACCTCCTAATGTAACATCAAGTCGAAATCCAAGTTATAAATAGCTTATAACAACCCTCAATGGCAATACAACACCATAGAAGTGACTTAAGCTAATCCAAGTATTATCTTGTAGTTTATCATCCTAAAAGCTTAACCAACATACAAGAAAGCTTAAGCACAATTAGTAGGCTGTTATAATCACCTTAGACAGAAGCAACAACTTGGAATTTCATCCAAATACAGCCCACAACAATCCTCAATGACAACACAACCTCAAAGAGATGTTGTTCTTCACTAGAACTAAGTTTTGATGTTGAAATATGGTGTAATCACTTTGGAATCACTTCAAACCCTTGTGGTATATGTTTAGGAGGGTTAGGAGAAGTTTGGAGACGAAGTTTAGTTGAAAAACGAGCAAAAATAGGCGTCCAAATCGTTTATAAATTGAAGTAGGTCAACCACCGCCTAAGTGGGTCCCATTGGGAGCTGCTTGCGCGGTCTCGCGAAAACATAAATATCTCTCTACACAGATATCGTATTGACGAACGGTTTAATGAGTTGAAAACTAGACTCGTAGATCTACAATTTGATATGTAGATCATCCATTGATTCCAAGTATATTTGGAGAAAAGTGCATCTACATTTGACCTAAATTTCAGCACATTATAAATGCAACTTGTGATGACCTTTGCTAACTTTTGTTCCATAACTCGTTTGACTTAAAAACATAACACACGACTATCATACGACTACAATAACTCATCAATTAACCTCCTCATCATGTTAATCACCCTAGTCTCACCCCAAAAGAATATGTTATAACATTCCAAACTTGTCGATTTTTGACGAAACTTATTTTCTTCAATTCGTTTAGCGACTAAGCTTTCCAACCCTTTTGGTACTTGTTATTCATGATCTTAAATATTTGTAACCTCCAAGGTAACATGATTAGCTTACTTTATTTGCTTCCAAATATAATCTCATTTTCGAGCTTACATCAATCACTTACGACGTACTCTCACGTATGAAAACTTGGGGTGTAACATCATTCCCCCCTTTGGAACATTCCTCCTCGAATGTTGGCTGATGCATTTATCAGTCTCATAACCTTTAGCTCTTACGAATACTTTAATATTGTCCTTGATAACTAGGAAACTATTATGTAAATAAATCTAAAGGCCAGGGTATTCCCCCCTTTAGGCCTCTTTCTCACACCACGACCTGTGGTCGGAATTCTTTTAATCTCGTAACTGTTGTTACCTTCTGTCATGCATCATGTACAACCATGTATTCGTATGTGTGTCTATGCGATTCTTCTCTCCTTTTTCCTCCTAGTTTTAGCCAATCTCTAGACCTCACTTTGTGAACATATACAGAACTATGACAAGATGTCACTCTAGGCATCTATAGCTGTACTAAAGTTCTTCGCTTGGTACTTTGTCGAACTTACGACTATGGTTTTACTATATCTAGGTAGGTCATACTATATCCTAACTCTTACTTCGGTTTATTATTATCGAGGTCTGCCACCCAGCTCTGGGTTATTCTTTCACTGCTTGTCCTATATGTATAAATCTAAGTCCTTTAATGCTTCCTCATTACTGTTAATCTTAATAATGACGGTTTAATCTCATCTCATATTTTGCAACTTTTATCCATCCATTGGTGATTCACCTTAATGTTAATCCAAAATCTACCACTGATAACATGAAACCTCTTACGTAATACATTGTCACTAGGGCTCACGTCTCATCGGGGAACATCTGAAGTGATTTGCCCGATCCACCTTGGGACGATACTATACCTCAATAACCGTATTTCATAGCATCCTATCATGATTCATCTTATGGGGGTATTCCAATCCCGTGCAATTCATAAAATCCCTTTTCTTTGAATTATTCCTCAATCAAAGGCCTAAATGTCATCCTTTTATCTATCACAATTACACCCTTATTCTACTAACGGGGCAGCATTTCCTCTCTTCTAATTGCTCCTAGTCTTAGACTCCTCTGTGTTCATTCAGGCTGTACCGAGCTTTTTATTACATATGGAAATCATCATTCCCTTGTTTTGATTGGTTTAATCCCGAGGACTTACATATTCTCGTCACCTTCTCACTCACCTTTTCACATCCTTACTCCTATCTACCTAAAACCTTGTTGCTCTGCGATACTTTACCTTACGACCTACACTTATCTATTTATACTACTCGCAACCTTCTTTTAACTTGCTAGCACCATAAATTTCCTTTTGTGCCTTCTCAGTTGTCCTTAAATGTAAGCATTAACTTTTCCTGGTCGTTCTATCACTTGTTGCATGAATACTTGGCTTGTCTTATTGCCCACGAATACTATAATTTCCTATACCTCGTATGATCTCAAACATCACCTTTGATGAGTTTTTTTTTTTTTTATTCATTAGCCATGATAGGTGCCACTTTCTTATGGAGTGTATACAATATTGTAGTGAGACTGTTGTTACAAGATCATTTACTGTTTAGCTCACTATGCTTAGGTGGAAACCTTCTTCCTCATTTCCTCAGCTAGTCTTTTATTGTAGTACTTAGGGAGACCTTCTGGCTCTTGTTAAGTTGCGAGCTTGATATGTCGTACACTCGAAGGAAATTTTCGTTGTTCTTACTTGCCTACAATAATCCTTAGTTACATAACTTCATGCCCTTGTGCTCGTAGGGTTACTTTTAATCTCAAATTTTGACTGTCTCCTTATTGGCACTCTCTCTTATTTTCATAAAACATAAATGGTACCTTTAAAGGTCATTTAGGAAGTCGCTTACCTAAAGCAAGCACTCTGAGCAAAGTTAAGCTTAAGGGACTAAATGTGCCAGTTACACTAGGTGTCACCTTCGTGCGTAAGAAATTTAGTTATCCCTGGTACAGAAGGTTACCATAAGGCGATTAAGGTTCATTGATAATATGAAAAGACGCCAAAGATGAAGAGGTGAAACATCTATAGGTAGATCGTCGTAGTACTAAATCTTAGTACTCCCCTAAAGGGGGAATATGGTGTTAAGAATGTGGTAAAAAGGAGAAAGGGATGATGTTGCATTTGTTCAGTTCCTACAGATATGTTGCGACTCCAGAACATTACACAAGCACGTTATCGGAGAGAGGCAGTAAGGGTTCCCACACCAGATGTTATTGATAAATAAGTGTGAATGAACACTTGATACATAAGGAGCCAGTACGAGTGGTAAGTTAAGACGAAGAGAATAACCCAAGAGAGATTATGCAGAATATATATGAGAATGGACCAACGAGTAATTAGTAGTTGATTCAGGAAGAGCCCGGTTATGGCTAGACAAGAAGTCACAGATAAATGAATAGATCATGCAAGATAAATGTAGTGAACCGCAGCATAGGGAATTCAGTCTCGTAGATACGAGATTACAATCATCACTTTTGTCACGACCCAAACCGGATGGGCTGCGACGGGCACCCGGTGCCTTACTCAACCGAGTACCAACGTAACATATCTTTCTTATCATACTATCATGGGTAAATGAGCTAGAAAACCCTTCATGAGATAACAAGAATGAAACATATGGGAATACTCAACATCTGACGACCCACCATGATATGCAAACTTATACATGTGACATACAGGCCTATAAGGCCGACATGGCCATTTGTAAACTCAAAACATAAGCCGAAAAGGCCATACAAGTATCCATACACCTGACATCTGTCTACAAGCCTCTAAGAGTACCTAATATCATAAAGGTCGGGACAGGGCCCCGCCATACCAACCAATACATATCCAAAGCATACTGACCAAATAGGCAACTCCGGAGCAAGTGGAGTACACCAACACCTTCGCTGAGCTGATAGCCTACTAGGAGGAATGTCAACCTGTCTATCGGGACCTGCGGGCATGAAACGCAGCGTCCCCAGGCAAAAGGGACGTCAGTACGAATAAAGTACCGAGTATGTAAGGCAGGAAAGCATAAATAAGAACAGTAATGTAAAGAGAGATAGAGGAGATACAACCTGTAACATCTGAGTGCCTCTGGGGGCTACTGACATGAAATGCATAATACATATATATACATAAACTTTTAAAAACATACGCCTCTGTGGGCATCATCATCATCATATCATACCCGGCCTCAAAGAGGACTCGGTAAAAACGTACCCGGCCACGTGGAGCTCGGTAAACCCAACTGATCAGTGGTTGCACAATAGGTGCCATACCCGGCCGACTATAGCGGGGCTCGGTAGAGTAAAATAGATACATATATAATGCATGCTGGACTCATGGAGTCACGTTCTAAACCTTTTGGAGTGACATAAGGTCATTGCACCATCGATTAACATTATGGACATCATACCATCAATATGAACTTCACTAGGACTTAAGGATCATATACACTTTCTTGGAATAACTTTGTAAGGAAAGAATAACATGGACAACCTTAGTTGCTAGGAGTAGATTCATTATGAAATAGCGTATCGTTTATGTTCGTTTCACTTTAGATCATGCCAAAAGAATGAAGGAAGAGCCTTAACATACCTTGTATATTCTTCCCAACCTCAAGCTATGCAATTTCACGGCTCCTTAGTCTACAATAAGAGAAATGACACTCTCGTTATCGTTTAAGCGTCGTAACTATTATGTATCTACCACAATCTATTTTACAATGAAATGGACAGTACCTCCCATATGTATGACTTCACACTAGTCAAAACAATCACAAACAGCCCAACATACCCCTATCACTTCATACACAACACGACAACCATAATAGTGTGAAACAATCCGAAAATGTTACGATGAACGACCAACAAACAACCTTGCCATTATGTGGTGTTTCTCCACACCCTTCCTCCTCTCAACTCCATAAAAACAGTAGTAAAAGAGACAACCCAATACCAACACGAAACAGCCCAAAAACACTCCCACAAGTTCATCAACTCAAACATAATTTTTCGGTTTACTTAAACACGTTTCGACTTGTCTTTTCTTTCAAATTGAGAAATACAACCAAAAGTACATCATTACACCTCTTATACAATAAAACAGCCATGAATTTAACTTAAACATGAGTTCACAACCAGCCAACCATTGCACAACATCAAACAACATACCATTCTTCCGAAACTAGCTAGGTCTATTCTTTACGATCGAGTTACAACTCGCAAACGCATAGATAATGGAAGGAGAAGCATAAACTTACCTTGTACTGAGTATCACCCACGAAACCTGGTCCTTTTTCATCAAAAATAAGTTCCTCAACACGGATACAAGAAGGAGAAAGAGAAACTAGCATGCTGTCCGGACTTTTCAGCACTAGAATCGCGTCGTAACACCCGGAATACCCTAGGGTTTGTGGGGGATTTTGGGGGAGGAGTTGCAGGGGCTCAATTAGGTTTTCTTGGTCTGAAATACAGGTGAAATAACTCAGTTGGTATTCCCTTAAAAGACCCCTCTTGGCCGACTTTGGGGCTTTTAATTAAGTCCTCTCATTTTGGCAAGTAGGTGATGCACCTACTTGTCACCTACCAGTCTGCGCTGTCTCGCGAAAATGCAAATATCTCTCTACTCCAATATCGTATCGACGAACGGTTTAATGCGTTGGAAACTATACTCGTAGATCTTCAATTTGATATGTAGATCATCCCCTAATTCCAAGTATATTGGGAGAAAAGCTCAGTTACATTTGACCTAATTTTCAGCACATTTATGAATGGAACTTGTGATGACCTTTTTCCAACTTTTGTTCCACAACTCGCTTGACTTCAAAACATAACACACGACTATCATACGACTACAATAACTTATAACTTAACCTCCTCATCATGTTAATCACCCTAGTCTCTCCCCAAAAGAATATGTTATTACATTCCAAACTTGTCGATTTTCGACGAAACTTATTTTCTTCAATTCGTTTAGCGACTAAGCTTTCCAACCCTTTTGGTACTTGTTATTCATGATCTTAAATATTTGTAACCTCCAAGGTAACATGATTAACTTACTTTATTTGCTTCCAAATATAATCTCATTTTCGAGCTTACATCAATGACTTACGACGTACTCTCACGTATGAAAACTTGGGGTGTAACAATAAGAAATACTCCAAACCTCTCCATTTTTTCCTAATCTTCTCTTTTCACCTGCCAAATTCAAGGTAATCATTTCAGTCCAACGAGAGAATTTTACGGTTAAATAAGAGATCTATAACCCTGCAGGCTTTTCTGATTAAATATTGCTTTGAGATTTTTACATGGTTGATCTCTTCTTTAAAATTATTAACGTAAATGATAGCCTTCTTTGTTTATTCCAAAAACAACAGATATTTTTACCTTTTTAGCAGTTTTGATAAATTATGTGGTTGTTTAAAATTTTAACGGACCCGCAATTTAAGGGATAGTTTTGACTTTTGATCATTATTATTTTTAACTAATTAAAAACTTTAACTAAACATGGTATCTAATTAATTACTACCTTGTGGCTGCCACCCTATTTTCTGATGCATTATGTCCTTCAGTCCTTATCCTCACACCTTTTGTATCTCTCTCAATCTCTTATATCCTTATTCCTATATTTTTCTATGACCTGTTAAGAAGTCCAGTGATCAGAAGCATTTTTCATATTTCTACTCGACCAAAATATAAATGGTATTTGAGACTTATTCTTCTTCAATGTCTCTTGTTCTTCGGGAATAACATCGTTTCACTTTTTCCCACTATTTTTTCTTTCTATTTTGCTATTAAAGGAATAACATACGGATATACATGTATAATCCAATATATATATAAAAAAAAAATACTTTGTATAATATAGTTGGTAGTGGTTTGGTAATCCTTGTATATTATTAATTTAAATTTGGTGTAATATATGTTCAGAAATAAAAAAAATATCACATAAACTGCTTATACGCATATTATACCAAAAATATGTAAATATACATGGAGTTTTTCTTATAAATACATGGTTTCAATATATATATATATACCGTATACATAAATTGTTTATACGCGTATTATACTAAATATATGTATATATACATGGGATTTTTTCTTATAAATACACGGTTTCAATGTATATATACCACATACATACATTACATTTTTTCCACGAAATATATGCATATTCTTTTTCTAGATATGCCAAAAAATGATCATTAAATAAATATATAAATAGTATAATATATTCTACATAAAAATAGACAAAATATTTGATTTTTTGTACATAGAAAGTAGTATAATTTTGCTCGGGTTACATTTATACAAAAGAGTCCATGAACGGAAAGGGAAAAATCTGATATGGATTATGGAATGATTTGGTTTCAACGAAAAAATAAGAATAGATATTTCCATTTAACTATGTTATACAAAATCGATTTACAGTTAAAAAAAAAAAAAGAAAGGATATTAAATATGATACGGCCGTTTTTGCCATTGTAGCTTGATTTTCGCTGGTAAGACATTATCATGTTTGAATCGAAAAAGAATATGCTAAGCGTATAAATATTTTACTGCCTTACTTGTTAATCATTATCTGATGCCAATCTTCCGTGATATCTCTTTGAAAGTGTGCTAGTAATGAAAATCTCCCTATTGCTTTTGGTTGTATACTTTTCTTGTGCTCTCCTTATTTGATAGTCGGACCTAGTAAAATTATGCCCATCTTAAGTTCCCAGAATCCAAATTCATCATCCTATTACGACCACGTGTACTTTTGAGTTTCGTCTTGACGAAAATAGCACGGTATAGCTAGTTTTCGGACTGATCATTCAAAAATAGCCAGCATTTACCAAGTCAATGAAAAATAGCCACTATTTTGCTGCAGCAGAGACCGGTCCAGCATAATATACTGGAGTTCAGTGCACCTGTGTATGAACTCCAGCATATTATGCTGGACCGGTATACTTTGCTGGCTCCAGTATAATATACTGGAGACTGGAGCACCGGTGCTCCAAACTCCATTATGCTGGACCGGTATACTTGCTGGAACTCCAGTATATTATGCTGGAGTTCTAGTGTACTTATGCTGGAACTCCAGCATAATATACTGGCGTATTTTTCGGGTTTTGAATATTATTTACGCTCAGATCTTTCTTTACATAAAAAATGGCTAAATTTCGATTACTTTTGAAACCGGGCTATTTTTGAACGACCAGTTATAAATCTGGCTATTTATGAATTTCACCCCATAATTCTAGGTTTTGAAACATTTGTACAAGAAGAGCAATATGGAAAATTAAAAGATCTCAATTGTATGATATCTTTTACTGTAGTAAAGTCCTTTCCCCCTAATTATTAAAAATATTTATTTAGAAAGTAATTAATCGTATAGTCTACTAAAGACTCACGTAATCTTTTCCCTTTGCTAAAATGTTCCCTCAATAGATTTTTCCTGGTAAGCTTTTCATAAGCAAAGCATTACTCGCACAATACTCCATAAATATCCTTCACTCTTGCTGCTATACTTCATAACCCCATTACTCATCATAACATCCACAGCGTCAAGGTAGAAGAGTTCATGTTGTACAACGAATAGTTCTATCTATCCAAAATTCTTGCTACATCTCTCAATGTCTTCTTGTAATAATGACAAATACCGCTCCAAACATTCAAACCTGAGGTCCCCATTTCTTGTATGCAAGACAAGAGTCAACTTTTACTCCCAACCAGAATTAGGAACATATTTTCAAGAAAATACAAAATGTTATATCCCAGATTGGCAAGGAAAGAGCTACTATCTAAGTAGAAAAGCTCTACATGAAAAGTTAGCTTCCAAATTTACAAGACTAGCTAAAGAAATAGCTAGAAGTAAACAACACATTAGAATTTTAATGTGACTCATCTGCAACTTGAGAACTCCTAATGCCCCAAAATGACCTGGGTTTAAGCTTCTTCTTCGTAGCAGTAAACAGCCATCCCAATTGAGTTTCACAAGAGGCACATTCAGCAATTGACCAGGCATACCTACAAGAACGTCAATTCTTATCAAATCTCTTCACACAGAGATTGTGTGATCTAGCAACCGACATATCATATTTTATTGCAAGGGTTTTAAGCAGAAACCAGAGTATTTCCTTCTTGAATAAGTATGAAGACATGATTGCAATTTACCCTTAAAAAAACAAATCCCCATACTTCATTATTGATATCCGGCAGAAAGATTGCCAATAAATGCAGGAAGGTAGTCCTTTTTCGTATTCCAGATGAGTGAACAAGAAGCTATACGCAAATGATGAAGTTTAATGAAAGATGGCTCTAACTACTGGTTACCCTTTGCTTTCCCTCACAAAAGATGTTGGGCACTGATGTCTTCAAAGTGCCCCCATTTGACACCTTAATGAGGATTAGAAACACCCATTTACTCATGCATTCTGGTCAAACAAGGTCCAATTATGGAAATAATTGACATGATTGACTGTAAAAATCAGCTAACTGAAAAAAAACTTACCCAGGAAACCAGCTGTATTCTTTAACAGGATTACCAATAACAGCCAACCCATTTGCTTTAAACAGTGTCATTATCTCATGCACAAAACCATGTGGATTAACGTAAGCTCCGAGAGGACCCTCACTAGACATCACCAACATATCGGTTCGTCTGGCAATTAGAAGCTACAAGGAGGAAAAGAGACAAGAATTGGCAACACAATATTTAGTTATTTAAAACAGCAGAATAGCGTTAGTGTCATTTTCTGCATTACCTCACAAGTTTTACATCGAATGCAGTCAAAACTCTCAAGGAGTTCAATTTCCCGTCTCAGTCTATAGGATATTCCATCAATCTCCAAAAGCTCTTGCCTTGTTGATACTGAGACGGGCATCTTACTTGCAATATGAAATGAAAGAAGATCTGGCTTCCTTACGTAACTATCCATGCTTGGTGCCCTAACTATCTGTTTCCATCGGCCTGCAAATTTCAACGCGATGTAACTCAAAACCGTCTCAATTCCACGGAGAATCTAACTTCTTATTCAAATGATCCACTGGAATCAAAGATGAGAAAACACCAGAAGAATAAAATTATCAAAGTGCAATTGAGACCACAAAAGTGCAGAGATAACAGAGAAAAAACAGTTCAGATTTTTATAGATCAGTCTAGCCATGATTGTTGTGAAAAATCAGGCGATTACCATCTAATCAAGTGGATAGCTCAGTGAGTCAGTGTTAAGCAAAGAGGAGTCCCTCGCATGAATAGCACAAGTCACATATAGCATGATGTAAATTTCACTTAAAATACCCATCTTTTAGCCTATTGGTCTTTTCTCTAAACTGATTTTAACAGATGAGGAGAAAGGGAAGCAAGGATCTTTTCACCCAATATTTCAATGTCATAGAACAGCTATGTAGAATCCAAACTAGTGCGATCCAATTTGGAACATTAATCATCCATAATTTACTAAAAAGAGAAAGTGAAGACCACACGACCTGCTGCCCTTTGAGCAAGAGAGTATGAATCGTACATCTGGTAAACCCAACTGGGCCAGAAGGCCCTTGGAACTTCACGAAACTGGTTTAAAGAATACTTTTTCCATGTGTCATTCTTGTGATTTGGCATAGAACTTTTCCCTAAAGCCAGCCTCACGCCAACAGCCTCTCTGTTTTTTCCCGTGCCGAATGACCGAAAATTATCAAAAGGAGATCTCGCAGGTTGAATATGAGACTGCTGCTCAATATTCTCATCATCACTGCTTGTTGAGTCGTCAAGAATATCACAAGAAACAAGAGCAGACTGGTGCAACCTCCTTTCTGTGGGTGAAAGTTCACTCTCAAAACTTTCCTCTGACATTGCATCCGAATCATTTTCATTCCCAAGGCCATATTGGTCAGCTCGAGAGCCATTTATTGGTGGCATTTGATTATGTACACCAGATCTAAGGATACTTAATGGTGCCAATCTTCCAACAGCCTCCCTGGGTGTTCTCAATGGCAAATCTTCATTGATGATTTGTATCTCCCCACAAGGCTAGATAAAATGGTGCAAGGAACATGAAATTGTTAGGATTTAAAGATAAGGATATCCTATTTTTTCATTGATATTATAGTATTTGCTGTACACTTACTGATCCCTCCACATCCATCCAGCGGCGCCTCAAACGAAAACGCTGTTGCCCACGAGTTACAACATTCACTGAACCATCCTCCAAGTGCCGATATTGCCTAATCTAAAACAGTATAAACATAACTACCCAGGATCAGCGTCATAGAATAAGCCATCTTTCGATGTGTTGTTGAAATATAAAAACATTAACTCTCCATACAATGCACCTACTCTTTTTGCATGTCAATTTGAAAGGGCATGGTGATTAAGAAATCAAGTTGACTAACATATATTGGTAGTAGGAAAAGAAATAATTCTTCTGGAAAAGTTGGACTAGTACCAAAAGCATCACGTCATAGTGACAATGCTCAGGAATTAAATTGCATAAACATAAACTTTAAATTTATGAGTCATATAAAATGTACTAATTTCCCAATGGATATCAAGCATTTTACAGTGCATGTTACTGATCCATAAACATAGGCATAAATATTACCAACAAGATGCCAATCGTATAATACAATTTAAATTTCAACCGAAGTCACTTTGACAGGAGCAAACATCATGTACAGGACATAGCATGCTATTTCAGATCTCAATTTCATCATTGTCATGTTTCAAGGATACATAAGGCAAACAACCATGTTATTTTTCTGTGCTGCACACTTAAAGAATGGAAAGAATTTTATCACATATACGTGACAAAAATCATTACATCAGCTGATATCATCACATCTTATGTTCAGAAAGCTGAAATCATCCAAATCAGTAATGCATGGACGCTGGTTCTTGACAATATTTGACCAGGTAGTATATAGTTAATTTTCCGCAGGCTTTCTAATAGCAAATTCTATTTCTAAAATAGGATCTCTAGTATGACTCTTGTACTTGGTGCTTTTACTTTTGTAAAGTTTTCTGCTTATCAAGTACTTTCTCAGTTAAAGCTTTAAAAAAGAAGTTATGGCTGAGCTAATACTCTCGGGTTGATCATCTTGCTACCATAAAGCAAGCTCAAGAATGAATGTAATGCAAAGTCTTCATCCTGTAGGAATATTATTCTCCTCCTCGGTGAAAGAAGGCAGAACCGCAGAAGAAGGGTTTGTGAGATAGAATCTAAAAGGAAATAAGATACTGTCTACCCTTAATTCTTTTTTGAGCATTAAAATAATAAGTGCTACCAAGAAAGCATGTTCCACTACAACGACAAGAGACAAATGTAAAACTGAGCAATATCTTAAACTGAGAATTCCCAAGAATTAAGGATACCTGTGAACTCAGAGCAGTACATCAAGCAACAAGGTCCCTACATATCAAATCAATTCCGTAATGGAGAAACCTTTTGTTGTACTAAAACTAACCCTGTATCTGAACTTACATTCATTCTGTAAGAGGACAAGCTTATCATAGTGTCAAATTCTAGCCGGAGGCGGCTCAAGTATATACGGGGCTTAACGCCAAAGTTTAATATGAGGCCTAAATTTTTTTAAATAGATATAAGATATGTTTTTACTTAAAGTCTATTCTTCTAGCTTTTTGAGATACAAAGTTGTTAAGAATCCTTTTTATAATCGAATTTCTCTAATAATTCCTTTTCAATTGATAATATAGCCAACTCATTTAATCTTTCTTGAGATATTGTTGATTTTCGATAAGATTTTATAGAGCAATAGAAGTATAGATTTATTGAAAGCTTAAATTTCTTGGAGAAAGAAGGTGAACAAGAATATTAAAGAGAAAGACCGAAAATATGTAGGAGTTTCTGAAATATGAAAGATTGAAGAAAAGAAAATTTGACTTGGACAAATTAAGAAAAGGAGAGTAAAATTTTTACACTAATGAAGGAGTAAGAAGTGAAAATTAAAACGTCGGAAAAACTATTCATCTAACCATGTTTAAGTAAGTCAAATTATTACTTTATTTATATATCTAAAGAGCTTTCTTTGCTTTTATTAAAAAACTCAACTTTTGTATTAAAAGTACTAAATAATTTATTTTAAATATTACGATAGGTTGATTAAGGACATGTATGATAGAGTAAGACCCGAGTTAGGATGGTGGGTAGGGACTCGGACCATTTTCCGGTTATGATGGGGTTGCATCAGGGGCCCGCACTCAGCCCTTCTTTTGTTTGCTCTGGTGATGGGCGTACCGACGTGCCACATCCAAGGGGAAGTGCCGTGGTGTATGCTATTTGCAGATGATACTGTATTGATCGACGAGACGCGAGACGGTGTGAATGCGCAGGTAGAGGTATGGAGGCAGACCCTAGAATCTAAAGGTTTCAAGTTGAGCAGGACCAAGACAGAATACTTGGAGTGTAAGTTCAGTGGCGAGACTCAAGGAGGGGAAGGGGAGGTGACGCTGGACTCGCAGGTCATCCCTAGGAGAGGGAGTTGTAAGTACCTTGGGTATATTATTCAGGGAATGAGGAGATTAATGAAAATGTCACACATCGTATTGGGGCGGGATGGATGAAATGGAGACTCGCTTTCGGTGTTTTGTGTGACAAGAAGGTGCCACCGAAACTTAAGGGTAAGTTCTACAGAGTGGTGGTCAAACCAACAATGTTATATGGGGCTGAGTGTTGGCCAGTCAAGATCTCATGTCCAAAAGATGAAGGTAGCAGAAATGAGGATGTTGAGATGGATGTGCGGGCACACCAGGTTAGATAGGATTAGAAATGAGGCTA
This sequence comes from Nicotiana attenuata, assembly GCF_001879085.1. Classification (NCBI taxonomy): domain Eukaryota; kingdom Viridiplantae; phylum Streptophyta; class Magnoliopsida; order Solanales; family Solanaceae; genus Nicotiana; species Nicotiana attenuata. Next base: position 16,978,846 of record NC_031997.1, read on the forward strand.
TTCGCGAAAAGGTGGGTGTGGCCCCTACTGAGGACAAGATGCTGGAAGCGCGGCTTAGGTGGTTTGGTCATGTGAGGAGGAGGAGCACAAACGCCCCGGTAAGGAGGTGTGACAGGTTGACATTGGAGGGCCTACGAAGACGTAGAGATAGGCCTAAGAAGAGGTGGGGAGATGTGATTAGGCAAGACATAGCGCAACTTCAGCTGACCGAGGACATGACCCTTGATAGGAAGGTATGGAGGTCGAGGATTAGGATAGTAGAGTCGGTAGTCTAGAGTGTTCATAATAGTAGTATTGACACGCAGTCTCGCTTTCTGTTGGTAGTAGGTTTTTATGACTAACCGTTGTTTTCTTTCATTGTTGATCACCTTACTGTCTTGTTGTTTTTATTCTGCTTTTATATGGCTTTTTGGTACTGTCCTTTCTTGTCTATATTTTTATTAATGTGGTGCTTATGCTTTCCTGAGCCGAGGTCTATTGGAAACAACCTCTCTATCCTCACAAGGTAGGGGTATGGTCTGCGTACACACTACCCTCCCCAGACCTCACGGTGTGGGATAATACTGGGTATGTTATGTTGTTGTATCTATAAGCCTACTATTTTTTTAAAATGGGGCCTCCCAAATTTGGGGGCCTAAGGCACAAGCCTTACTACTCAAAACATTAGAGCCACCCCTGATTCTAGCCATTTTTAGATCATAATTGTGGCAATGCTCACCCCTTCTCTAACTTACATCACTTTCATAATAGAGCACCGTTTCATAGTCCCAAGGTCATACTTAAATCATTTCCACGTTTCAACATGCTTGACATTTTGTAACCCACATCTAAAACTTCACCACACAAAACAGCTTTCATCTGAAGGATGTATATCTTTTAGTTGTTTCGTTTAGATACAGGCAGGATCATCTTTGATATACAGATATCCTTAAAATTAATAATATTCTCCTACATTGAATGTCTTGGTTGGTACCTTGGGGCTGTTGGAAACTTTTCCAACTTCAAGGAAAATTCATCAATTGATCACACATTACCTTGAATATTATGGAAACTTTTCCGACTTCAAAGGAAAAATTATCAATTGATCACACATTACCTTGAATATTATGTATGGGATCACTTTTAGTCCCAAAAAAATAAATAAAGAAATTGTCCTCCCACCAATCTCTAGCTAATGTAGAGGTAAAAGAAAAAGGCATTTCAACTCTTAGGTTAAATATCCCGAGCAACCATGAGTTGCAACATCGAAAGCACAAAGGGAATAACAGAAACAAATAGAACTAGCTCATGCAACTAACATACAACAGAAAGAAAGAACTTTAGACATTGCTTTCACCATTTTTAACTTGCCATCAAGAATCTGTATGCACCTCATTAGTTTCGACTACAGCAGAAAAGGATGTATTACCAACAAAAAGTTGACAATATAGATTCGATCTGCTTCTAGAGCATGTCTTTTTTCAAAATTCAAATAAACTAAAACAGAAAGCTCTCTCCCTTATGTTTTACTTTAGATTATGTAGAATCAGAAACTTTTCAGCATTATAACAGTTTTGGGAAATAAATGGACCTGAATTCAAATATTGTAACAAGATGCAATGTCACAAAAACCCACATGAACTTTCTTCTTCTTCTTCAGAACCAGTCAAAATTCATGTCACTTATTACTTTATTAGAGAAATATAATCAACTCGACTAGGTATTCAAAAAAATAACTATCAAGAAAGGCAGAGGATTCAAGTTCCACACCTCAGCAGTTGTACCAGTGGTTGCTAATTTTATCCTTCCATTAATTGGATCCCTGTGAACTCGAATCTGGAATAAAATTTTACCAGCAATCGCACTCAAAAGTCAAAAAGAGAAACAAATTCTAGGGAAAGGGAACAAAATATCAGAGCCATTAGGCGTCTACCTACCACGCCGATAGTGTAAGGAGCATCAACTTGCCTCAGTGCCTTTTCAACAGCAGCTATGAAATTAGGCTGAACAACTCGTAGAGGAAGTGTAGCCTCGGGAAATAAAACAACTCCTGAGAAGATAAGTAAAATAAAGCACATAAGACACTATAAAAAGGGCAGCCCGGTGCACTAAGCTCCCACTATGCGCGGGGTCCGGGGAAGGGCCGGACCGCAAGGGTCTATCGTACGCAGCCTTACCCTACATTTCTGCAAGAGCCTGTTTTCACGGCTCGAACTCGTGACCTCCTGGTCACATAAGACACTATAACGGATGTTACACTACCCAAGGCAAACCCACACAACTAACATTTGCTGCCTTTTTTTTAATTTATGATAAGGAACTTAACATTTGCCGCCTAGAAATCTGAACTCTGAAGTAATTGTTGAGCTGAAAGAAAAGCTTACATGCAAATTTGGGAACAACTAAGCAAACATACCATGAAATTAGCAGGAAAAATAGCATTTGACCATTTTACAGCTCTACTAGTGCTAACTGAATGAAAGCTTAAGATATTACTCCATACCATCTAGAATTAACTTACATTTGTAAATATCAGAAGGAAATTAAATGATATTTGTAACTAGATAACCAGAAAATGGTAGAGAAACCACTGTCATGAATCTTAAATTAAGTATTTAGGGTTTCAAACTTCTGAAATGGTTAATCTAAATAATCACTAGGAAATCATGGTTAGATATAAAAGACACATAAATTTCAAAATTTGGTTTTTTTTAAAAAGGAAAAGTGAAATTCATTTATGGTAAAAGACTCATGAACTGCAGCCGCTTCTCAAGAAGAAACTGAGACGACATAGGATCTAGTTGAACTTCACAAACATCATATAGCAACATACCTCGCATCAAGAATTGCACAACTAAGACAGCTTGTGTCAAACACTTTGTGGTCATATTTCCTTCTCCCCCATAAATACTTATATTTTTTTTCTTATAGAAAAAAGGCATAGCCACAAGGCAACCGAATAATACAAGTACCTTCAAGATAGAATAGAGGAACATTTAAGACAGCTCCGCCATCCAAGAAGGCCAGCCTGTTATTAGTATCCTCGACATCTGACACAAGAAAATGTAAAAACAATAAGTCAAACAGCATGGAGAAATACATCATCCTGAAAAAGTAATTGAAAACTGAAAATTGAAAAGCAGAATACACCTACCACCAAGGTAAGAATGTAAGGCAGCCAAAGAGGTGTCATAAGTAAATTCACCAGATGCGGATGCTCCCGCCGTAGTACGATAACTATGATCAGCAGCCAAGTACAAAAAAAGATCATTTCGTAATTGGTACTTTTGGTAAGGAATTTCTTAATTGATACTTGTAATGACATGAAACTCCATTAGATCACATAGCTGAAAAATGTAACTCACTCTGTTTCATTATATGGCATTCGTTCCTTTTTAGAGCCCGTTTGGATTGGCTTATTTCAGGGGCTTTAAAGCCAAAATGGCTTTTTTAGTATTTGGATAAAGTAAAAAGGTGCTTTTAAGAACTTGTTTTTAAGCTAAAATGACAAAAACAAGCCAAAAGCCCAAAGTTAGAATTACTAACTTATGACTTAAAAGCTATTTTGACTTAAAAGTCACTTAAAATAAGCCCATCCAAACGGGGTCTTACTCTATTCCAAAAAGCATGACAACTTTCTTTATTTGGAAATTCTTTAACTTTAAACCTCTCATTCTACCCTTATAAAATGTTCTTATAGCCATAGAAATATCATGGCATGTTTAAGACTACAAGTTCCAAGGCTACTTTTGTTACGTGGGTTATTAAAAAAAAGGGTACTTTTGCTATGTGACAAAAGTTCTTTCTTACGTTTCACGCCCAATCAAGCACCGTCATTTTAAAAAATAAGAGACTGAATATATTGTTCAGCACATTGGGACTATGTCAGAAGAATCAGATTGACTGGCCTCCAACTCAGATTTGAACATATTAGTGTTTGGGACAACTTGCACGCACCTAAACTATACAAACGGGTACCTACTATTTCTCACCAGCAAAACTGTCGAGTAACTCTACCTACCAAAGCTTAAGTAGATAGGACAAAATCACTTGGCACTTATTTGTCTCTGCTATGATTTGAACACGATCTCCTATGGTTTTCATCCCACTTCATTGACCATAAAGCCACACCCTTATAAATTTTCAAATTTCTTATAAATTCCATTTTTTATCATCAATATAAGTTTGAACCAATATAACTAATATGAGAATACATTAATGTACCTATTAAGACATGAAGCTATGCAAGTAACATGAAAAATGTGTCCTTTTTAAAAGATCTAAGAAGAGCTAAAAATGTATCTTGCCCCCATGGCTTTGGTCTAGTGCTAAGAGCTCAGTGCATGATGCGTTGGTTTGGCGCATGCACGGAATCGAATTCTACCACAAACAAAATCCTAGTATTTAAGCGGAGAATGGTAGAATGGCGGGCCCGTTATCCACCGAGTTTTGAACAGTGCACCACAAGCCCTCAGGGATTTCTTGGTTATAAAAGGAAAACAGCTAAACATGTATCCCTCCATTAAATTTGAAGAAGCTGTGTAGCATTAGAAAGACAAGTTTACAGGTGACAAATTTAGAGGCGAAAAGAGAAGTGACTGAATAAGGCACAAAGATCCTCTTGCATTGTTCTACTACTACGATGATACCTACCGTCCAAGTTAAAAGCTATTCCCAAATACTCCAACAGACTAGGCATTCTTCTAATTTCCCAAGTCATCCAATTGCCAACATTTTCACTTCTCTCCTTTTATCTGAGTAGCCAAGCAAAGAAAAATTATTAAATGCCCAACATAATTTTAATGGAATTCCTTAGTGGGGAAAGTTATTCGGTATTGTGCTGGTGAGATGTAGCAAGTACACGCAAGCTTGCCCGACACCACATCATCAAAGTATATATATAATTTAATGGAATTTTCAACAAAAGAAAATTATGAGCTTCATATACTATTCCTTTCAATTTCCGTCTCCAATTTGCAAATAAATGATATAGCTAAATTAAGCATATAAATCTCAAAAACAAAACCTAGACCCATCTGTCCAACAACTTCCCTTGGACTCTCCAAGCACGACGATTACTCTAAACTAAAAACCCTAAATCAAAACTTAAACAACACATCGAAATTAAAACGGAAAACCAGAGTACGATAAATAGTAACATTTTACGTTAATTCATCGTCTGATGATTCTTCTTCATCCACTTCTTCAACTTGCAATTCCTCAGATTCCAGCTGGCGAATTTGCTCCATTTGGTATCTTTCTCTCTCTAGAATTCTATCCTCCATTTTCTTCTAGTATAGTTCTATTCAATCAATTCGTAAGTCTTTTATACGAGTAGTAAAAATACACTACTACTAACACATTGTTTGGATGGTTGTTACACATTGTATTATATTTAATTATTATCCCAAAATAATGTTTGTTTTAATTGTTTATTTAAAGTTGGTTCTATGGTATTGTCAAATCTATTATTCCGGAACAAGCTTTATTTTATGAAATAACTGATTTGATGTGGTGAGATCGTTTTTTATTTTCTTTTCCAATTATGCCCTTATTTATTACTCTATAATTCTATTTAATTATTTAATTTTTTTTATTTTAACTCTAAATCTTCAACCTATTGACCTACTTTGTCTTCTTCCATCTTTTTTAGAGTTGTTTTGCCCCGTTCTTTTTATCGAAGTCGCCGTTCAATTCTTTGCCTCTTTCCATCGTGTTTTTTTTTTTTTGCTAATATTAGTTAATATTTTTTTTCCAGGTTTTTGCTCTTGTTTTCAAGCTACGTAATTAATTATAAATTAGTAGAAAGAGGTTGTCTTAAATTATTTTTATGTGTAATTCTTGATAAGTTTTATTTAAAATAATTGGGGGTATTTTAGTGAACTTCTCAGTTACAGTACAGTACGATACAATCAAACTAAATAACAAAATGTTATTTAACAACAGCAAACGATACAATCTATTCAAACATTGTATCCATAAAATAATACGATACAATACAATATATACATCATAAAACGATGGGTAACAATGATCCAAACATAGTGTAAGCAACATCCGAAAACCCGCGAAGAGCAGGAGATTTGTCCGATGGATCCAGAAACGACAGCGCTTGCATCAACACACAAGTAAGTGATAAATCGAGAATTTAACGTTTAACTCGGTCAACATTTTTTTTCCGGTAAATAGAGACATTTATTCAGAACATAAAAACTTAGTAGTCATTACAACATGAGATTTGTCTAGGCCACGCAGTGCCTATCCCATCTCTATCAAAAACTGAAATAGCAAATACAGGGGATAATAATACAGCATTAATTCAGCAAAAGAGTCCAAGCTGCATCCATTCTTGGCTAAGGTGTCCGCTAACCCATTAGCTTCTCTGAATGCATGCTTCAATGGTGGCGTGCCCGCCTCAGATAATAGGAACCTGCAGTCATCAATAATATTTTGATAAAGGCAATTATCATTGTTTATCAGGTTAATAAGCTCCTATCAGTCTGTTTCAACGACTAAAGGGGTTAGTCTCTTTTGGATGGCTAGTTTTAGGCCCTGTAATAGGGACATGGCTTCCATTTGGATATTCGTGGCATAGGCAAATCCCATATTGAATCCTAGTATCCAGTTTCCATTGCTATCTCTGAAAACCCCTCCTATGCCCCCCCTACCCGGGTTACCTAGGCATGATCCATCTATGTTTAGTTTGTAGGTTCCTATGCTCGGTGGTTGCCATTTAATGAGGATAGTTCTTTTTGGTGTGCGGATGGGGTTCCAGTTGCTTAGGAAAAGGAATTCTTGGGTACTATTGATTACTTTGCTAATGTTGGGATATGGACTGCTTTTGTGAAATATCTTTTCATTTCTAGTGGTCCATAAGTACCATAGGAGGAAAGGTAAGAAGACAGGCCAAGTGATGTATTGATTATAGCGCTTGTTTGAGTTTAGTTGATGCTTTAGCCAGTAAAAAGTAGATAGTTCATTATCCGAGGGTGGGTAGTTGTGTTCTATGTGACATTGCCTCCAGATTTCCTTTGAGTGGGTGCAATAGAAGAGCATGTGTTTTATGTTCTCCTTTTCAGTTCCACATATGGTGCAGATGTCAGATGTGCAGATATTACGTTTTGCTAGGAAGGTGGCTGTTGGGAGTCTATTGAGGGTAAGCAACCACATGAAGTATTTTAGTTTGTTCAGGGTGTTACTTTTCCAGATCCACTTATAGTCGAGGTTGTTCTCTTCAATCTGAGTATCCTGGTGAGTAATAAGATCATAGGATTCCTTGATGGAGAAGGAACTATAGCCTGGGGAGTTCCAGGAGATCTTATCCCTACTTGACTGGGATTGTTGGATATAAGTGCTATGGATTTTTAGGGTTATATCTTCAGGTAGTTCGAAGGATAATTTTGTTAGGTTGAAGTAACCATCCTGAATGATAGATTTTACCTTCATATCTTCTTCCCCTCTTTGGAAAGGCCCATGGATACTGTCCCTTAGTGTGTTCCCGTGGTTTATCCATCGGCTGTTCCAAAGGTATATGTTTTCCCCATTACCTATAATCCATTTATTCCCTTTTTGGCAAATCTTGTTTCCTTTATAGATGTTTTTCCAGATGTGCGAGGACAAAGGGTTGGGAGTGGGTCTGTTGTTATAGTCGGTTTTCCTATCATACTTATTGCGCAGAACTTTAACCCATAAGGCTTCCTTGTTGTTAGAGTATCTCCAGCCAAGACTGGTGCTGAAGGCATCATTTTTACAGCTGGTTTTAAAAAGCCCTAGGCCTCCCTGTCTTTTTTGAGTAGTGACTTTACTCCACTTAAGCAAGTGGCATTTTCTTTTTTCCTCCGTACTTCCCCATAGAAAGTTACGTTCGATGGAATCTATCTTGTTTTGGGTAGCTCTTGGTAGGTTGAAAATTTGCATGTTGTGGTTAGGAATGGCTAAAAGGGTTGCTTTAATGAGGGTGGTTCTCCTTTTAGTCTGTTGTTCAGATTGTCGATAATGAATTGGAAGTCTTTTTTGGATAGCCTCTGGTTTGTCATGGGGAAACCTAGGTATTTACCTACTGAGTTTGATATTCTCATGTTTAGGCACCTGCTGAAGAGAGACTGTTTGTCCGGGTGAGTGTTCTTAGAAAAGATTATTCTAGATTTGCTGAAGTTGATGGATTGGCCGGAGAACTTACAGAATTTATTCGGAGTATCTATGAGGGAGTCACAACTTTTTTGATTGGCCTCCATCATAAGAATGAGGTCGTTAGCAAAGAACATGTGAGATAATTGGGGTCCCTTTTTTGACAGGGTTATGGAGTCCCATCTACAGCAGTCTACTTCATGATCAATGAGTCTAGAGAGCATTTCCATGCATATTATGAATAGGTACGGGGATAGGGGGTCCCCTTGCCTAATGCCTCTAGTAGGGGTGAAGAATTCTGTGCTTGAACCATTTATGAGTATAGAGGTGGATGTGGAGGATACACAGGACATTATTAGCTCAATTAGGTCATCCGGGAAGTTAAGGGATTTCAGGGAGAATCTAATGAAAGACCATTCTAGTTTGTCAAAAGCCTTTTCTAAATCAATTTTAATAATGATTTTCCCTTTCTTCCCTTTGGAATTTTTGAAAAATTTCTGGACTTCATGCACTATTATGGCATTGTCAGAGGCTCTCCTTCCTTTTATAAAGCTTGTTTGAGAAGGATGGATAATTTTGTTGAGCAAGGGTTTTATTCTATTAACAATAATTTTTGTGACGACCTTATAGGCAGTGTTACAAAGGCTAATGGTTCTGTATTGCCTTAAGGTTTCAGCATTCTGATGCTTTGGTATTAAACAAACATAGGCACTATTCATGTCTTCAGTCATTTTCTTCTTTGTGAAGGATTCTTTACAGAAGTTTACCAGAAGGTTGCTAGTTATTCCCCAGAATTTTTGGTAGAAGAAGGGGTGGATATCGTCCGGTCCAGGTGCCTTTAGTGGTTTAAAGAAGAAGAGGGCATTCTTTACTTCCTCCTCATCAGGCACTCTGGTGAGGGGGGAATGGTCAGTTGGGGTAATTGAGGATAGGGCAGGCATGTATATCAGTATTTTTTGGGAGGAAGTATGATTAGTGGTATATAGATTTTTACAGAAATTTTTTATGATATGGGCAAGTTCCTTTGGGTTGTGGAACCAATTACCAGCCTCATCTCTAATACTAAAAATCCTATTTTTCCTTCTTCTTTGCAGGGTTGTGAGGTGGAAAAATTTAGCATTGGCATCACCCTCTTAGATCCACTGGATTCTAGATTTCAGTTTCCAGAATTCCTCTTCCAGTTTGAGGACTTTTTGTAACTCTTCTAGTAATTCATTTTCCAAGTTAGACAAGAAGGTGTTAGTTGTGTAATTTGGAGATTTTTGAATGCCTTCTAGTCTAGCTTGGATTTCGTTCTTTCTTTTAAAGATATTTCCAAAAGTATCCTTATTCCAGGCAGTGGCTTTATTAGTGAAGTTGTTAATAGCAATTGATATATTAAGCTGATTTATCCAGCAGTCCATTACTAATCCCTTAAAATTGGGATTGGATAACCACATGGTTTCTAATCGAAATATATTATTGCTACGGCTTGGTCTTTTGATAAGGTCAAGATGTATGGGACAGTGGTCAGAGTGGGTTCTTATAAGATGTTTTACACAAGCTTCAAGAAACATACCGATCCATTCACTATTGGCTACAAATCTGTCAAGTCTCTCCATAATGAAAGCATTTTTATTCTTTTTCCTCTTATTTAACCAGGTAAACTTTGGGCCTTTAAAACCTAGGTCTATTAGTTTACAAGTATTAAGGCAATTAATAAACTTTGAAATTCTATTGTTATTGACAGGGAGGCCTCCAAATTTTTCGCTTGCTCTAGTGACCTCATTAAAATCTTCTAATATTAACCAGGGTCCTTTATAGTTGCAAGCAATTATTTTTATGTTATTCCAAAGAGTCATTCTTTCCTCTAGTAAACTACTAGCATAAATAATTGAGTATAACCATGTTTTAGGAAGAATTTTTACCTTCACCATAGCATGGATTTCCTGATCAGTTCCCCCTATTTGGTCCACATTGACTTCGTCACTGTTCTACATTAGTGCCATTCCTCCCGAGTTTCCTTGTGCCGCAACCTGTGCTAGACCTAAAAATCCAAAATCCTCCATAATGACATGATGATCAGATAATCTCGTTTCTAGTAGTGCAACCACACTAGGTTTGTGATAATCAAGCATGGATCTAAAAGCTCTTCTGAAATCAGCATTTCCTGCTCCACGGCAATTCCAAGAAATAAAACTCATACTTATGTTTCTATTGTTTGAACTCATCTCCCGGTTGGGAGGGGAGTTCCCCCTGCCCGATGTTCCTTCCTGGCTCATCCAAAAGTTGGAGAACATTGTCGGGACCAACACCATTGCCTATTGGTAGATCCTCGGAGTCTCAATTTCTTTATAGTTATTGAGTATTTCCTCAAATCCAGCGGGCAACTTAAGATGAACCTTTTTTCTTTTCTTGCTTTGAACACTAGGGTTTTTTGTGATCTTAGTACTCCGTGTTCTACCACCCTTTCCGTTGGACTATCTTCCTCCTCTTCTCTCTCCACGTTGGATGGGTGATTCTATTGTATGGGTGAGGGGGGGTGTTGTTGGGGTGTTGTGGACTGCTTGGTGGCTCGGTATTGGACTATGCATGTTTGGGGTCGTGCCATGCATGGTCTGGAATAGGGGGCTGGGTTTGGGGGAGGTTGGATATTTGGGAAGAGGGGTGATTGTGTGTTGAGAAGATTGAATGGTAGGAGAGGATTCCATGGCTGTTGGTTCTGCCATGCAAGATGAAGCCATGGTGATGGCATTCTTTGATGAAGGGTTAGTGCATGGTTTATCCAAAGATTGTTTATTATGTTCCCCATGGCTATTCTCATCCCTTCCGCTATTATTTGAGCCAAGTAACATGGGTCCTCTATTTGTATGATTATATCCTCCCCATTGATCCTTAAGCTCATGCTTAGGCCGTGTCCCATTAGACCTTGTTCCAACCAGCTCTGGGGAGTGTGGTTTGGTTGAATTGGTAGGGTTGTGAAGAGTGTTGGTGGTTGGGGTAGTTGTGGGGTCGATTGGGGTGGGTTGAAGGCATGATTATGTCTTTGTTGTTGTTCCCGTATCCAAACATTCCTCCTTGTTCTTACATTTCTCCTGTGGTAGTTGCTTGGAAGCCTTGGCATTTTTGGTTGAGATGTTGTTTGAACATGAACTTGTGTTATGAACACTGTCACTGGCCGAGGGAGGGTCTTGAATGAGTTTTAAATTTTTAATGTGGTTTAATGAAGTATCCACTGGAGAATTTAAGAGGCTTGGCTCATTAATGTGGTCATTAATTCCTACGGCTGGGGTTATGTCAAGGGTAGTGATTTGGTTTAAATCCAAGGACATTGGAGAAGGAGATTGATGTGAGGGATGGGTAGGTTCTAATGGGGAAAACCTGTTGCTTGTTGTTGTGTGACCGTTGTTATTTGGTGTACTAGAAATGGTGGAGCCTAGGTGTTGACCTAAGGGCTGTAGTTTAGTTGATGGGACTTCATAGTCCATAGAGGGAAAAAGGGACGGGTGTTTTTGTACCGAGTTTTCCGTGAAAAGGTTGTTGGTCTCGTTTGAGGGGCTGGTTGTGTTACTGGGTAGAGTAGCAAGGGTTGGGTAGTATTCTTTTGTAGGGCTAGGGTCTTTGTCCAGGGGTTTATTCATGTAAAAGGGGAGGTCTTTGTCACTTGTAGAGTGTGACATGTTTAGAGTATTTGTAGTAGCAGACTGATAATAGGTGAATTGAACTATGATTAAGCCCCAAAAGAACTACTTTCTTGTAGAGTTTTTATTGTAAAAGTGATAGCAAAATGCTCTTATTAGTGCTTTTCATGTTTTTCAGGTTACATACATTAGAAGAAGGCTATGGAGTGATTTTGTATCATTTATGGAAGAAAAAGAAGCCAATCGCATCAAAGTCGCCGAGTGAACCATTTGAAATACACAAACGAGGCCTGGAGGTGAACTGCCGCGGTCCCAGCGTGGGCGCGGTAGGACCGCGGTGAGCTGTCAGAGGAGATTCAGAGAGGCCATTTGGCCGCGGTTCCAGCGTGGGCGCGGTAGGACCGCGGCAGGCGACGAGAAATTGAAGGACTAGAGTGCAAATTCCGGAATTCTTAGCCCAAAACCCTATTTAAACACTAGAACTCGCCCAAAGGAGGCATGTAACATTATTAGAGAGTACTTTGGCAAGAAAAACAAGTGTGAGAGATCACCCATAACATCATTATTTCTATTCTTCTTTATTTTCTTGCAATTTATGATTATGAATCTTTTAGTATTTGATTTACCCATTGTCATGAGTAGCTAAAAACCTTAATCTAAGGTTTTGGTGGAACCCGTTGGGAATAACTTGGTTGTTTTATCAATATAATTAGATTTGATTTTTAATCTCTAATTATTCATCTATGTTTTGATTGTGGAATAGTTGAAAGGGCCCTCAATTATCCGTTCCTATTTATTATGTATCTTCTTGAGAGAGAGTGCATATTTAGGTGATTGTATGAACAACATCACTCCCGGAGTATAGACGAGAGTCACAACCGAGGGTTTAGGGGTTGGATTAGTGATAACGAAACCCCGGGTGCAATCTAAGTGAACCGTATTGTGCAAGTAGCTAGCGTAGCTTGAGAAAGTGCGTCTAGTAGATTACTATATTACTTGAGAAAGAATTATGATAGATGGAGAGTTCATGATTGTTAGAGATAGCTAAATCATAGTGGACATATACAACCAAGGAAAGTACCAACGGGGGAAACCATTGCCTTAGACTTTATTTCTACTGTTTACACATCAAGTTTAGTTAATTTTCAGCTGTTAATTACTTTCAATCTTAGTTGTTAGAAAATCAACCATTGTGAATCGAAAAGTTTGGGAAAATAGATTGTGTGAATTTAGTAAATCTGACAGTAGTGATTGATAGGTTAGTTCCCTGTGGTTCGACTCTGGGCAATAATACTCAGATTATATTTGCAACGCCCGCATAGTCTTTTGTGAGACTTAGTTGAGCGTGATCACAGACCTATGGTTTGCTAGGGACTTTTGGGGTAGAAGGGTTTTACCAATGTGTTGAGACAAGGTGCTTGTGGAGGGTGTCTTTTGTCTAGTGGGTAAATGCCCTAAGACTTTGTGAGAGGCCATTTTCATCTGAGGGTTGTTCAAAGCATTTGGACTACTCTTCGACAGTAGGGTGCATAGGAGGTTTGGGATTCAAGGTATTATGTTTCCCAAGTCTAGCTTCATTTTCCTTCTATGGTGAGAGACTATGGTCCAATTTTCAACCTTTGTAGTAATGGACTCGATATCCTGTGGTGTTTTTTTGGTATTGCTAGGCATGGTATTATTATTTTGAGTCCCTATTCTTTTGTTTGGGCAGGATATTAAATTGTGTCCTAGGCGTCCGCAGTTTGTGCATAAGACGTTGAAGCCTTCATACGTTTTTTTCTGGTAGTGTTTACCCAGTATCATATGGGTCTTTAAAGGTTTTTCGATTGGTACTAGGATGCATAGTCGAGCATATTTCCCCCTAAGGGATGAGGAGGTGCATGCATCAATACGTATGAGTTCTCCTAGCTCGTTCCCTATTTTTTGTAGGATTTCATAGTCGTAAAATTCCGTAGGAAGTTCAGGTAGTCTAGCCCAAATAGCCGAGTATGTTAGTGAGGCTTCCGATGCTACAAATCTAGGCTCCCATTTTCTTATGGTGAGAAACTGGTTTCCTATGAACCAAGGACCCTCATGAAGAGCTTTATTGTAATTTTCTTGTTTGTTAAATTTTATAAGATAGTAGTTGTATCCCAAGTCGATAAGGGAAATAGTTTCGTTTGGCTTCCAAATCGCTTGAAACTTACGTTGAAGGAATTGGTACCCAACTCTTTTCCCAAAGACCTTAACTATAAGGGCTGTTTCCCAGTTCCTATATAATCTCTCTTTATCTTCAGAGGTTATAGGAATGAAGATATCTTCCTCTTCTTCGAGGAAAGGATTTTCAGTTCCATCCGTGGTTAACATGTCCATGTTTATGTCATTTTGGACGCATATGCTGTTTGAAAGGTTACTGGAAGAGGGGCTGTTGTTTAGTATGCTTAGGAACGATGGTTTTCCATTGTGATATTGCCCAGTTTCCGGTGGTTGAGAAGTTTGGGTGGTATTAGGGTTCGAACTTGTTTGGGGCGTATTTGGATGGGTAGAGTCGAGGCTCATGTTGGTTGGAGATATGGTATCTCCGCTCAAGCTGTTTGATGAAGTTTCCATGTTGTTTAGGTCATTTAGTGGGTGGGCATGGGAACTATTGAGGAGCATAACTTAGGTTTTGGGGAAGAAGAAGATGGAGATTGATTTTAGAGAGAGGCTAGAGTTTCTCACTCTAACCCATGGCTACCACCCCTTGCTCTCTCGGTCAACGTTGTTGGACGCACATATATTATTTTTAAATAGTAGTAATAGTATTTGGTTTCTTCAAATTGACAAAAAATAATTAATTTGATTTCCTTAAGAAGACACGATTCTTTTATTACAACTCTTATTAATATCTGTCGTTCTAATATCCACATATTATTGTCAATGTTCAATACATATAAATAAAATAAACTCCAGTATCATATTTTATAAGTTTATAATGTATATATAAATTTTACTATAGTGGAATTCTATAAAATAGTGTTTTATAATTCAAATGTATTACACTTTATAATGTAGTATTCCAGTAATTGTATAATAAACTTATATTGTCTTATATATAAAGATTGTACTTTTTGTATTTACTCTTGACCCTGTCTTTTCTTTTGTTGCAATTCATACATATCATGTAATCAAACGTATGCTTATGATCTAATAATGTTTGATTTAGGTGGTTACTATACTTTCTTCATCAATTTCTACGGATTTTAACTTTCTATACGTATCACTTAATGGCACCAAAATAAAATTCAAAAAAATTTAAACTTATCAATTTAATGTTTTGAATTATCTAATAATTACAATGTAAATTATTACTTAAGCCTGTCTTTTTCTAGGAACTTGATATTTTCTTTCTTTTAAGTTAATAATTTTCCCTATCTAGTTATAAAACCCTTTTTTTTTCTTTTCAATTGAACCACCTAATTTTAATCCTAGAACTCCAGGTGGAATGTCTTGTAATTAAAAATAAAAAAATAAAAAATAAAAAATAAAAAAAGAAGAAGAAGAAGGAGGAGGAGGAGGAGGAGGAGGAGGTGATATTACTATGTCATAAGTACACCCCCACGGCAAACAAGCTCATAAATTAAGAGCCCGTTTGGCCAAGCTGCCAAAATCTGCTTATTTTGAAAAGTACTTTTTTCAGAAGTACTTTTTTTAAAAGTACTTTTGAAAAAAACTGTTTGTGTTTGGCCAATTCATTTAAGAAGTACTTTTTGCAACATTTGGTAAATAATTTGTGTTTGAACAATCATTTCAAAAGTGATGTTGAGTGTCAAATTACGAAAAAGGATAGTACCAAGGTCGTATAATTCTTTTAAATATAAAAATAAACTTAAATATTTATCGTAAGAGACTTTTATTATTTTTTTTATTTTATTTAATTAAAATATAAAACATAAAGTAAAACTTACATATTAAAGACTTAAATCAATTTTGCATATATAGTTATACTAAAGTATATGATATTATCCAGTATAATTACTTATTTTTATATTATGATTTGAATAATTAAAATAAAATCATTCAGTGTAAATTAGAAGTTTATCCACAAATTAATATATATTGATAATCCATCATAAAATAATAAGTAAAGTCACTCACACATGATAATACTTCTCAACAATTTCATTTCTTCTTCTATCACACAACGCTTCCATATTAGTAGGAGACTTGCCTCGCATTTCTAAAGGAATATCAGAAGGGTGATCTCCTTCATCAATCTCCGCAGTAATGTTTTCATTAGCATAATAGTTGAATTCTTTATTGGTAAAAGAATGTTGTCGGATGAAATTATGTATAGTCATGGTAGTTGTAACTAGATGATTTTGAGTGTCAAATTTGAAAGATGGCATTGAGCGTAAAATAAAAATAATTTTAAATATATAAAAAAAATCGTAAAAGAAATAGTTAGGTATGTTTAAATTCTAATTCAAAAAGACTAATTAATTATTAATAACACATAATGTATAATTTATTTTTTTTAAAAAAAAATTAAATTCAAAAGGAAACTAATTATTACATGACCTTACTAACTTTGTCCTAAAATGCCAAGTGACCTATTGTAAGGCTGCCACTTGACTAAATATGGATGCATTTTCTTCTTCTTTTAATAATATATAGATGGATTATGCAATGCAATTGTAAATTTATTACCTATTTGTAGGTCATTTTCACAAATCAGATTTGATAATTGTTTTAAAGATTCGGGAACTAATAACATATAATAGAAGAAATTTTAAATAATTATTTGTAGGAAGAGAACTGATAATCCAAGGAAGATGCAGATAATTTGCTTTAGTGTGAAAAAAGAAGAAGATAATTTGGAAAGTTACGAGACATTACACAAAGAAAATATCAAAAACAAGAAAAGTCAATAAAATTTTTGAAAAGTTACAATATGATTCATATATATGATATCTTTAATTTTAATAGGATGGTAAAAACTAGAGACAAAAATGAAAAGAAAAAACTTAAATTAATAAGGGATAATTTGGAAAATATAAATTTATGGTGAGGATAGTTTTGTCTTGAATAAATTTATTTTGTTACTTCTGCTTCTACTTCTTGGAAGAAGCTAGAATTTTCTGCTTCTTCCCAAAAGCAGAAAAACTGCTTCTGCTGCTGGCGAAAAATACTTTTCTGTAATGACCAAACAACTCAAATTTTTAAAAAAATATTTTCTTCGAAAAAAATTACTTTTGGCCTCCCAGAAGCTTGGTCAAACAGGCTCTAACTCAAACTTCCAAAAGCTCCAAATTTTGGACTGCTGCTGTGGCTTTTTTTTTTTTTTGTGCGTGTGTATATCTTTCGCTGGTTTAAGTAAAAGAAGAAAATATTGAGTATATATATGTGGTATTGCCTATCATCCAAAGTTCTGTACCGAGATTCATATTAGAGATATACTTGAATTCAAAGCAATAATGGTATGATGATTCAATTTAAGGAGGGAAGGTACAAGTAATAAAAATGACACTAACAAAATAATAAGGGTAACATGTGTTATAAAATAAAAGATAAATATAATAATATTGAACAAGTAATAAAGATAGAAAGGAGAATGATTTTAGTATTTCTCTTCGTGGTGTGTTTTTCATAGAGTCAAAAATTTCCTATTTATAAAGGTACAAATACATTCAAAGGTTATAAGTTAATGTACCTCTTAATTTAGTACATGAATATAAACGTTAAATGGAACAGACAAATGCATTCATCTCATTTATAACACTCCCCCTTGGATGATGTCCAAAGATAATGTGTCTCGTTACAACCTTACTAGAAAAAACCCGGTGGAAACTAGCCTAGCGAAGCGAAAAGAGTACACACATCTTGTAATGCGCATTGAGTGTTGCCTCATTAAAAATCTTACCTGAAAAATCCAATTGGGATAAAACCTTGGCTAAGAAAAAAAAAATTACATCGCATATTACACTCCCCTAATGAAAACTTTATTTGATATCTCGGAGGCGATGCACTCCAATATTTTGTCTCAGCTTCTCAAATGTTGATGTTGGTAATGTCTTAGTGAACAAATCTGCTAGATTATCATTTTGAACGGATTTGTTGAACATCTATCTCACCATTTTGTTGAATATCATACATGAAAAAGAACTTTGGTGAAATGTGCTTTGTTCTGTCTCCTTTGATATATCCTCCTTTTAGTTGAGCAATGCAAGCAATACTATCTTTATACAATATTGTTGGAATCTTTATTTTTAAAGAAAGACCACACGGTTGTTGAATGTGTTGAGTCACTCATCTCAACCATACACATTCTAGACTAGCTTCGTGAATAGCTATCATCTTTGCATGATTGGAAGATGTAGCAACTAAAGTTTATTTTGTTGAACGACGTGAAATAGACATGATTGGAAGATGTAGTGGCTAAGTTTGTTTTGTTGAACGCCACGAAATAGACGTACCTCCACAAATAAATAGATAGACTGTTTGAGATCGGACTTTATGTGGATCAGACGAATAACATGCATCCGCATAACCAATCATTTGTAATTCGGATACATAAAAATAAAATAATCCCATATCAATATTTCCTCAGATGTATCTAAAAATATACTTAACACCATTCCAGTGTCTTGTAGTTAAAAAAGAACTAAATCTTGCTAATAAACTTACTGCAAAAGTTATATCCGGTCGAGTATTATTTGCAAGATACATTAGTGCTCCAATTGCACTATGATATGGAGTTTCATCATTAAGAAACTCTTCATCATTTTCATAAGGTCAGAATGAATCTTTATTTATATCAAGTGATCTCACATCCATCGGGGTACTCAATGGATATGCTTTATCCATATAAAAATGCTTTAAGATCTTTTCGGTGTATTGATTGACAGACAAATAATTCATCGTTCATATGCTCAATTTGTAAACCAAGACAAAAAATTATTTTTTCAAGATCTTTCATTTCAAACTCTTTCTTCAAACAGTCTACTGTTTTTGGAAGCTCCCAGGAGTTCCAATGATATTTAGGTCATCAACATACACAGCGATTATAACAAATCAAGATCCAGACCTTTTTATGAAGACACAAGGACAAATTATTCTTATACCTTCTTCTAGCAAGTACTCACTCAGGCAATTATACCACATTTACCCTGATTGTTTCATTCCGTATAAGGATTTTTGAAGCTTTATTTAACAAGTTTTTCGAAAACTTTTATAAGTTTCAGACACTTTAACCCTTCAGGGATGTTGTCTAACGTACCATACAAATAGGCTGTGACAACATCTATCAGACGCTTGTCAAATTTTTCATGTACTACCAGATTTATAGGATTCCTGAAGATGATTGCATCCACCACAGGAGAATATGTCTTCATATAATCAATGTCGGGCCTTTGCAAAAATCCTTGTGCCACAAGTCGTGCTTTATATCTAACGACTCATTTATATCGTTTTGTTTTAGCACAAAAATTCATTTGTATCCTACTCGCTTTATTCCTTCAGGTGTTCAGACTATACGTCCGAATACTTTACGTTTTTCAAGTAAAGTCAATTTTGCCTGGATAGCGTCTTTCCATTGTGGTCAATCATTTCTTTATCTACATTCATCGATAGATATTGGTTAAAGATCCTCATCTTGTTGCATTATTTCAACAACAACATTATAAGCAAAAATATTATCGACAATAATATTATTTCGGTTTCACATTTTTCCAATAGAGACATAATTTATTTAGATCTCTTCATTCTTATTATTTTCAGGTACCTGGGCCTCATCTGAGATCTTATCATTTGTTATGTCACATGGCTCTTTTTGAGAAATTGCCTTCATATTATGACCCCTAGATCATTTGCTCCTTTTCTCTTTTGAGGGATTTTATCTTTGGAATCGATTAGTCTACCACGTTTCAAGTGTGGCTTAGACTCATTTGCATTTATATATTTTCTAGCCGGGTGTCACGACCCAAAATCTGACCATGATCGTGATGGCGCCTATCGTGTTACAAGGCAAGCCTACTTTTCAAAATATTACTACTAAACCGATCATAAGAAATTAATAAAATATTTTAACATTTAAATTTTTCATAAACTAAATCAACTCTAAATATAATATAGAAAAATACAAAAAACGAGCCCCAAATATCGGGGTGTCACTAAGTCATAAGCGTCTGAAACTATGAACTAAGAAATATAACTGTCTAACTGTCCAAAAGAAGAAATGAAAAGAGGAGTAACAAGGTCCTGCGGACGCTAGCAGCTACCTTGCAATCTCCAATTATAGCCGGCCTGAACTCAACGATCCCCGCGCTATAACTCACCTGGATCTGCACATAAAGTGCAGGTTGTAATATGAGTACAACCGACTCAGTAGTAACATAAATAACTAAGGAACTGAGCAGTAGTGACGAACTAAGTAAAACAGTCCAATTATTTATTTTCACAATTTAAAAATAAACAGAAATAAACAGGTAAATTCCATAACTCAGTAAATGCCAGAAAGAAATTTAACAGATAAATGCAGCAACAGGACAAATAAATACAACCTCGCAGCATTGTCACTCCATCACTCATCACTCGCACTTAGCACTCAACACACTCAGAACACTCAACACTCTGCGCTCAGTGGTGGTGTGTACAGACTCCGTAGGGGCTCTCAAAGCCCAAGCGCTAAGCACGGACAACTCACGTGCCATCATATCAATACCTGAATTTGCACGGTCAACTCACGTGCTACGCGGACAACTCACGCGCTATGGTGTCAATACCTGAATCCGCACGGTCAACTCACGTGTTACGCGGACAACTCACGCGCTATGGTATCAATATCTCACAACAGGCCCTCGGCCTCACTCAGTCATGAACCTCTCTAGCCTCACCATCATCAACAAATAAGGGAACACAACCCACATCAAATATCCAGCATATCAGCAAAATAATAGAGACTGAGGTAAACATGTACAATAATTTCTATGGCTGAGTGAAAATAATGTGAGCATGAATAAATCCTAAACATGATCTCTAACATGAAGGCAAACAAGTTCAACAACAAGTAAACACATAACCACAAATAATAGCCATCAGGCCCCGTAGCCTCACGGGACGGACCAAGTCTCAATCCCTCGCGGTATACACCCACACGCCCGTCACCTAGCGTGGGTATCACCTCCAAACAATCACATGATATCAAATTCTCCGGGTTTATACCCTCAAGGCCAGAGTTAAAACTGTTACTTACCTCATCCTACTCCAGAATGTCCTCGTCCCTCGACTCGGTCTCCAAAAGCTCCCAATCTAACCATAATTAGAATAATATTATCAACATGGCTAGAGAATCGAATTCCACAAAAAAACTACAAAAATAGTCCAAAAACCCGAAACTTGCCAAAACCCGGCCCCCGGTCCCACGTCTCAAAACTAGTCAAAAATGGAAGAATAATAAACCTCATCATCTCCCGGGTCTAACCATATAAAACTTTTCAAAATCGGACTCCGTTTGGTCCCTCAAATCCCTACATAAAACTCTCCAAAACTCAAGCCCTAACTCCCTCAATTTCACTTTGAAATCATCAATCAAATCCCAAAAATGAAGATAGATTCATGAAATATAACCAAATCCGAGTAGAGGACACTTACCCCAATACCTATGGTGAAAATCACCTCCAGAATCGCCCAAATCCGAGCTCCCCAACTCAAAATATGACCGAATGAACAAACCCTTATTTTATATATTTTTCTGCCAGCTATTCTGCCTCGTTTCTCATGCCAAATGATTCCGAAACTCGCTTTTTATACCTCCAATGGATTCCTTGTGAAATTTTAGTCAAGTTAGGCTTTTGAATCACTCAATTTGACCTTATAATGAAGGAGATATGTTGGTTTCAATATTTGCAAATAGTGCAGATTTTTAATTAAGCCGTCAGTTGTCACGCCCCAAAATCGAGGGGCGCGACCGGCACTCGACCGGGTAGCCCCAGTCAAGCGGACCTGGGTGCCTTTCCTATCCCACGTTCTACCCCGTGTTTTCATTACTCATTAATCAAAGAGAATAACCATTTATAATTAAAACACCTTTTTACGAATTGCACATAACATACATGGTTACTTGGCGTGGTTTACAAGTTATACTGCCCATATACAAAATACATAAGTACATAACCCACGTTTCCTATCTACGGAGCCTCTAAGGATACAAAAGATTTTTATAACACTTGCCGGTAATAAGGCTCCGGCTATACCTTACACAAAATACCAAAAATAAGACTCCAGGGAGAAAAGCGGCATGAGCCACGCAGGGCCCCGAGAGGAAAGGGGCTCACCAATTCAGCTGACGGGAAGTGAAGGAGTGCTACTGTCGGTGGACTAGAGTACCTGCTATAGATCCACCTACAATCATAACACGAATGTAGCGCCCCCGGCAAAAGGGACGTCAGTACATTTGAATTGTACTGGTATGTATGAACAAACTTTACCCCAAGTAAACTCAAACAATACACAAGTAACGAACAGTAATAGAATCAATAATCAAATGCACATGAAAGGAACAACCGAAGCCAAACAAGTTTCACAATCTCTCCTTTTCCCCTTTCAACATTATCTCATCACATCAATGATTTCACAACTTTCACATATATTCATTTCAATAGTGATTTCGATCACTTTTCCACCCTTATTACCTCGGCCACCCTTATCACCACAACCCACACCTTATTACTTCGTGTTGCAGCACGCAACCCGATCCCACCGAACAATCACATTTCACACAACAACAACAACAACAACAAATCACAAAGAATTTTCATAACCATCAATACCATTTCCATCATATACAACAACCCGCATACAATTTAGGTCACAACGATAATTGCCCACGACAAGTCACATACGATATTACCATAGTTGTTTCAATTGCATCAATCACGATTTCTTTCCATCATTTGTTACACAGCTTTTACCACATGAACACATTCACACACACACTTGGTTTGTTGCCATTTACTTACACCATTATATCGGGAGACTTAACCAACAACGTTCAAGGCATATCAATCACAAGAATTCACAAATAGTCCACATAGGTAACACATACCAAATACTCGTACACCAACCAAGGTGACTTTACAAAGGTCAAAGTTAGCCATACATACACTGGAGTCGAATTTCCCTTTTTACTTCTACTTCGGCTCACCAACAGCCTAGTACCGACAATCTAGTTCACAAGTTAACACGTATATCTTATAATTGAAGTTCACAATTACTACCCAAACTTTATTTAGGTTATCAACCGCCCCTTTTGCAACTTTATACTCCTACCCAAATCTTTTTACTAGATTTTAGATATTAAAGAACATGCATGTATGTTTTTACTTTTTATTTTCAAGAATCAATGCATGAGAATCCCCTTTTTGTTTAAATCCGAAAACCAATGGAAAAGGGCTGGGTATTTTACCTGCAAGAACGGAGACGAAGACAATTGCTTGAAATTTCCCGGCCCAGGTGACTTTGAAGAATCAAATTGATGAAGGTAGGACTTCCTCTCTCAAGAACTCTTTCTCCCCTCTCTCAAGTTTGTTCAGAAAATATGTTAAAATGAGGGGTTGGGTGTTTTATTGAAGAAGGGGTCGAGTTTAAAATTTAGAAAAATAGGAGCCCCGAGTCAGATATGAGATCGCATTTGCGATCGCAAAGAAGAAATGCGGCCCGCAGAATGGACCGCAAAAGTGCTCCAAGAATCTGACCCTTCTGTCTGGGTTTGCGGCAGAATTGCGGTCCGCATACACGTTCTGCGGTCGCATAATGCACCGCATAACTGTCCTTTGCAAAATTCCAAGATGATTATGCGATGACTATGCGGTCCGCATATCAGTTATGCGATCGCATAATGGACCGCATTTTGACCTCAAATTTGACTAACATACTGACTCACTTTGTGATAGAAATGCGGTCCGCATACTTGATTTGCGATCGCACCCTGAACCGCATAATAGCACTTTTCTGAAAAACTTTGATTCTTTGATTTTTAAATGCTTAGATCAGTACAAAGGGTCCGAACACATTCCTAACACACGCTCGGAACTGGGCACTACGAGCTACTAGGTTTTGAGTACAAATTTTCACGGGGTAATTCCGTAATTAATCCGAAATATTTGGCAACCTAATTCTTAGTAGAATGACCCTAAAATCCTCATACGATGTCCAAATTCGACGATTCTTTTTGCTACGGGTTCGTAAGTACGATACAGATCAATGCTTCAATCAAAAAAGAAACCGGAGCTTATTTGTTCAATATGATATCATTTGTGCTTGAAGAAACGACGTCAAAACATAAGAAAAAACGAGCGCAACACAATCCAAACCTGTTCGAAACTCACCCGAGGCCCTTGAGACCTTAAAATTAATTCCAACAAGTTATATATCACTACCCGAACTTAGTCGAACCTTCGGAACATCCAAAACAACACCAAAACACCAAATCAACCTCGAATTCAAGGCTAAGAACTTCTAAACTTCCAACGTTCGCTAATTTAAGCCTAATTCTACCACGGATCTCCAAATTACATTCCGAACACACTCCTAAGTCTAAAATCACCCAACGAAGCTAATCGAATCATAAATCCAAATCCGAATTAGTTTACTCATACGTAAACTTCCGGTTGACTTTTCTAACTTAGCTTTCTAACTAAGAGACTAAGTGATCATTTCACTCCAAAACTACTCCGAACCCAAACCTACCAACTCGATACAACTCAACACAGCTGAACAACACATAAAGAAACAGAAGTGTGGAAAACGAGGCTATAACTCTCAGAACGACTGACCGGGTCGTTACACCGGGACATCAATTCAAATAGGAGCATTAGCAATTGGAATATGTGACTTAGTCATCCTTTGTGGGTCAGTGAATGCATCTCGCAGTTGATTTATAATATTTTACAAATAAATTATCTTTTGAACCTCGTGTTCGCATTGATTTGCTCGAGCACCTAAATGACATAGCGATAGGTGGCTGCTTATAGGCAAACCTTCTGGTTGTCTCTTCACCCCTACCCCCTATCTCTTTTTCCAACTGCTTATTTTGTCCCCCTAGTATTGGGTATACTGGTTCATCAAAATGAGAATCAACAAATCTTGTCGTAAATAGATCTTCGGTTGTAGGTTCCAAATATTTTATAATAGAAGGAAGTTCATACCCAACTTATATCCCCAATCTTCTTTAGAGACCCATATTTGTGTGTTATGGTGGAGCAATTGGAACATATACCTCATACCCAAATATTCTAAGATGGGAAATATTTGGCTCCTAGCCAAAAACTAATTATAATGGAAGACTTTATGATAACTTGTAGACCTGATCCGTACAAGAGCTGTTGAATGCAAAATAACATGCCTCCATATCGAGATGAGAAGTTCTGTTCTCATAAGCATTGGTCTAATAATTAATTGGAGGCGTTTGATCAATGATTCTGCTAAACTATTTTGAGTATGAACATGAACAATTGGATGCTCAATTGTTATCCCAGTCGAAATACAATAATCATAGGCCTGGGACGTAAATTCACCATCATTATCAAGACGAAGTGTCTTAATTGCATAATCTGGAAAATGTGCTCTTAATCTTATAACTGAGCCAGTAACCTCGCAAATGCCAAATTGCGGGTTGATAACAAGCACACATGCGACCATCTTTTAGATGCATAACCATATAATATCTTAATGGTCCACATGGAGGGTGTATGAGCCCACATATATCGTCTCGTATACGTTCCAAAAATATAGGAGATTCAACTCCAACTTTAGTTACTGATGGTCTGATTATCGGTTTGCCTTGAGAACATGCAGCACAAGAGAATTCTTTAGTTTGAAGAATCTTCTAGTTCTTCAATAAACGGCCATGTGAATTTTCAATTATTTTGCGCTTATTATAATCGGGATGACCCAAACGGTCATGCCAAATAATAAAATTATTAGTAAACCCTTTGTTTACTATGGAATGCGATTCGACTAGACTAATACTAGTGTAGTATAGTCCGGAGGAAAATACGGGAAGCTTTTCAAGCACATACTTCTTTTCTGCTTTTATTGTAGTAATATAAAAGTATTCAACTTTTCCTTCATTGCTGGTCTTAATATGATAGCCATTTTGGCGAATATCTTTGAAACTCAACAAGTTTCTTTGAGACCTACTATAATACAATGTATCACTAACATTCAATATAATTCCTTTAGGTAACACAATCGCTCTTCCATAGCCCTCAATTAATTTAGTATTATCAGATATTGTTATGATATTGGCTTCTTTCATAATTAAACAAGAGAAATATCTCTTATCTTTTAATATGGTATGCGTCGTAGCACTATCCAAAAGACATATTTCTTCTTTATTATTCATACGGCCAACTGGAGACTGGAAAGTTTTCATATTGTTCATAAAGAAAAAGAAAAAAAATACATCATAAGTAATATTGAAAGATTTAAGAACAAAAGAAACTATACTTAGGTAAGTAAATGCTGACAACATAAAATGTTTTATTCAAAATACAAACTTCATAAAAAAACAACTATTCTTATAATATTTTCCAGTAATAAGTCTTTAATTATGATGCTCAAAGAAGTCTCCAGCTTTTAAATGAATAATATGTGCAAGGCCTTCAAAAATATTTACAGGCAAGATTCGCTTCAACTTTATCATGATTATTCATAGGGCCGCTCAACATCATTTTGAAAGGTCAAGTAAGTCTCAACTTTATTTTGTTTCCCTTTTATAGACGCTTGATAAAGTTTGACAAAATGTTCAGGCGTTGGCAAATTCGTGCCCCTTGATTTTTCATACCACATTGATGGCAAATATTATCTTTGCCTTTTGAAAGATTATTCTGAGAACCCTTATTGTTTTCTCGTTTATAACGATCACCACCATGGCCATGCCCACGTATATTTATACGGTCGCGATAATTATTTTGTCTACTTTCACACTTTGGATCTATCACTACCAAATTTCCTTTTGGAACCGAAGCTGATCTACTAGGGCGGGTTTCATATTTTTCATTAAAAGAGTATTATGTTGTTCAGCCACCAAAACACATGAAATTATCTCAGAATATTTCTTAATGCCCTTTTCACGGTATTGCTGCTGTAACACCATATTTGAAGCATGAAAAGTGGAAAGAGTATTTTCAACTTGCCGTCATCATTCATAGGTTCCCAAATAACTTTAGTTAGGAAATTATTTTACATACAATAGAATTATATTCACTTATGGTCTTATAATCTTGTAGCCGCAAGTACATCCACTCACGATGGGCTCTTGGCAATACCGTGGCCTTTAGGTCGTCATATCGTTTCTTCAAACTAGTCCATAATTGAAATGGATCTTTTAAGGTTAATGTCACGATCCAAGTTCGCCCTCCGTGAACTGTCGTGACGGCACCTAGTCTCTACGACTAGGTAAGGCTAACAATTTGCGGAAAAGAAACGAAATATGAGACAAATAAAAACTGAGGATAAATAATAATAAAACGTATAAGATGCCGCTCGACGTATACCAATACATACTCTAAAAAAATTGAATCAACTCCCAAAACCAGGAATCTCATGAAATCACAAGCTGAGAATACTACATAGTGCTCTAACTCCAGAATGTCTAGTCAAAAGAGAACAAAGAAGATCTAGCAAAAAGAGGGAATGGAGAGAGACTCTTCGATCTGCGGATGTGGCAGATATACCTCGAAGTCTCTGAAGATCGCCTCGCCTCACTGACGGTATGGCTGAGCCGAAGAACCTGGATCTGCACACGAAAAACATGTATAGGAAAGGGCATGAGTACACCACGGGGGTACCAAGTAAGTGCCAAGCGTAACCTCGGTCGAGTAGTGACGAGGAAGGTTAGGGCTCTACTAGTTATATACATATATACGGTATAAGATAAAGCAGTATGAAATGAGACAGGAAAAATAAAGATAATAACAACTATAACGGAAGGAAAAATCACAAAAAGAATGTAACTCCACACCGAGATGACAATAGGGGATCTCCCAGGACATCGTCCTGTAGTCCCAAATGTAAATACATAAAGGATCTCCCGGGATATCGTCCCGTAGTCCAGTTCATAACGCGCAGGAGATCTCCCGGAATGCCAATCCGTAGTCCCAAATGTAAATATCCAGTACAGGGGGAAATCTACCGGGTGTTGTCCTGTAGTCCCAATATAAATGTGCAGGGGGATCTACCAATCCGTAGTCCCAAATAAACGAGCAAGGGGATCTCCCGGGATATCGCCCGTAGTCCCAAAGTAAACACACAACAGTATCATGAAGAATATTCAATTTTATCCAATTTCGTACCAAGGAAACACAGATATTTGTATCCTAACATGCTGCACAGTATTCAGGTAAACAGTTTAAGCAAGTAGAACAATTAAGTCACTTAGGCATGCTTCTCTAAACTAGACAGTAGGCTTTAATTGCAATTAGTGTACAACAAGGAAGAAAACATAATTATAGCTACTTAATGAAAACGGGATTTTTCAACAATTAGCACATGTACGCACTCGTCACTTCACCTATACGACATTCATATATCAACAATACCAAATCCTAAGGGGAGTTCTCCCTCTCCCCCCCCCCCCCCACAAGGTTAGGCAAGCCACTTACTCGAACCAACTCAAAATCAACCCGAAACCACGCTCTTGCCACGAATATCCAACTCCGGGTGGCCCAAATCTAATCAAATTAATTGCATAATGTAAATATAACTTCAAGTAGCTAATTCAACTAAATTCGAAGCTAACACGCGAAATTAGGAAAATCGCCCAAAAAGTCCCCCCGGCCCACGTCTCGAATCCTTACACTCTCATGAATTCATGCATACCAAATACATCAAAATCCGATCACAAACAACCCCTCAAATCCCTAAATCAAAGTCTCCAATTTCAAACCCTAAACCCCTAACTTTAACCACCATTTTCCATAAATTCCTTGTCAAATCGTTGAAATAACACCATATAAACGAGTTTTGGTTCCAAAAATCTTACCTCCACGAAGCTCACTTGAATTCTCTCTCAGAAATCTCCCAAAAAGCTTCAATCCCGGATAAAATGGTGAAATAGAGCCGAAAATCGCGAAGGAACCCTTGTATAGGTTTTGGCCCAGGGTTTCCGCACTTGCGGCCCTATTCCCGCTTCTGCGGTACCGCTTATGCGGTCTAACCAACCGCATATGCGGTTTTCACTTAATGCACTGGGACCGCACCTGCGCCCATCTACCCACACCTGCTGTCCCGCAGGTGCGATAAAGCACCCGCACCTGTGACTTCTGACTTTCCCTAATCTGGCCGCATTTGCGGCTGACCACACGCTTCTGCGGTTCTGCACCTGCGGTCCCGAATCCGCATGTGCGGTTATGACAGGAATTCAGCAGCTTCAGCTGCACACTCTTACTCCCAACTTCCCGTGAACCATCCGAAATCATCCCGAGGCCCCCGGGACCTCAACCAAAAGTACGAACAAGTCATATACCACTATTCAAACTTATACCAATCTTCGGGACACTCAAAATAACATCGAATCATCAAAACACCCTCGGATTCAAGCCTAAGGATTCCAAAACTTCTGAATTCCGCATTCGATCAAAAAGTCTATCAAACCTCGCCCGAATGACCTAAAATTTTGCACACACATCCCAAATTACACAACAGACCTATTCCAACTTCCGGAATTCCATTCCAACCCTGATATCAAAATCTCACTATCGTACCGGAAACTTAAAAAATTCGACTTTCGGCATTTCAAGCCTAATTAAGTTACGGACCTCCAAAACACAATCCGAATATGCCCCTAAGCCGAAATCACCCAACGAAGCTAACAGAATTGACGAAATTCCATTATGAGACCGTCTTCACACTACTCTGACTACGGTCCGAATTCTAAAGCTTAAGCTCTCATTTAGGGACTAAGTGTCCCAAAACACTTCGAAACTCAAAACGAATCCTCCCGACAACTCACAATAGCAGAAACAAACACGGGGAATGTAGTTAATAGGGTATCGGGGCATTAATTCCTAAAATGACCGGCCAGATCGTTACATCCTCCCCCTCTTAAAACATTCCTTCATCCTCGAACGAGCATAGATACATACCTGAAGTGGTGAAAAGATGAGGGTAACGGCTGCGCCAAGTCACCTCCTCGACCGTCTGACCCTGCCACTGAACCTTCACTGATGCAATGTTCTTTGGCCTCAGCTTCCGAACCTGCTTGTCCAATATCTCCACTAGCTCCTCAATATAAGATAGATCCTTGTCCAACTGGACTGAACCGAAATCCAACACGTGCGACGGATCACCATGATACTTCCGGAGCATCGAAACATGATATACCGGATGAACTCCTGCCAAGATGGGAGGTAAGGCAAGCTCATAAGCAACCTTCCCAACACGTCGCAATATCTCAAAAGGACCAATAAACCTCAGACTTGATTTCCCTTTCTTCCAAATCTCATGATGCCTTTCATAGGCGAGACCCGATGTAAGACCCGCTCTCCGACCATGTAGGAAACATCACGAACCTTCCGGTCCGCATAACTCTTCTGTCTGGACTGGGCTGTATGGAGTCTATCCTGAATCACCTTAACCTTCTCCAAAGCATCCCGAACCAAGTATGTGCCCAATAATCTAGCCTCACCCGGCTCGAACCAACCCACCGGGGATCTACACCGCCTACCATACAAGACCTCATACGGTGCCATCTGAATGCTAGATTGGTAACTGTTGTTGTAGGCAAACTCAGCCAGTGGCAAGAACTGATCCCAAGAACCTCCAAACTCCATCACACACGCACGGAGCATATCCTCAAGAATCTGAATAGTGCGCTCAGACTGTTCGTCCGTCTAGGGGTGAAATGATGTGCTCAACTCCACCCAAGTGCCCAAATCATGTTGTACGGCCCTATAGAACCGTGATGTGAACTGAGTACCTCTGTTAGAAATGATGGAAACTGGAATACCATACAGACGAACAATCTCTCGGATATAAATCTCTACCAACCGCTCCGAAGAATAGGTGGTACACACAGGAATGAAGTGTGCGGCCTTGGTCAGCTGATCCACGACCACCCAAATGACATCGAACTTCCTCAAAGTCCGTGGGAGTCCAACTACGAAGTCCATGGTGATCCGCTCCCACTTCCACTCCGGAATCTCTATCTGCTGAAGCAACCCACCTGGTCTCGGGTGCTCATACTTTACTTGTTGACAATTGAGGCACCAAGCTACGAACCCAACTATATCCTTCTTCATCCGCCTCCACCAATAGTGCTAACTATGGGCCTGCTCTAGAATCAACTCCCAAAGCCCATCAATATTGGGTACACAAATCCGACCCTGGATCCTCAATACCGCGTCATCACCAATGGTCACATCTCTGGCATCACCGTGCAGAACCTTGTCCTTGAGGACAAGCAAATGAGGGTCATCAAACTGACGCTCCCAGATACGATCAAACAAGGAAGACCAAGAAACCACACAAGTAAGGACCCGACTGGGCTCCGAAAGATCCAATCTCACAAACTGGTTGGCTAAGGCCTGAACATCCATCGCCATGGGCCTCTCCACTGCTGGTAGATAAGCCAAACTCCTCAAAATCTCTTCCCGGCAACTCAAAGCATCGGCCACCACATAGGCCTTGCCCGGGTGATACAAGATAGTGATATTATAGTCCTTCAGCAGCTCTAACCACCTCCTCTGGCGCAAATTAAGGTCCTTTTGCTTGAACAGATGCTGCAAACTCCGGTGATTAGTATAAATCTCACAAGGCACATCGTACAAATAATGACGCCAAATCTTCAATGCGTGAACAATAGCAGCCAACTCGAGATCATGTACAAGATAATTTTTCTCATGACTGCTCCAAGGCCAATCCTTGAGGCATCATAATAGACAGTAAAAGAGCTCGAACCGATATGCAATATCAAAACTGGGGTTGTAGTAAAAGCTGTCTTGAGCTTTTGGAAGCTCTCCTCACACTCTTCCGTCCACTGGAACGGAGAACCCTTCTGGGTCATCCTGGTCATATGCGCTGCAATGGATGAAAATCCCTCAACAAATCGACGGTAATAACCCGCCAAGCTAAGAAAACTACGGATCTCTGTAGCTGCGGATGGTCTGGGCCAACTCTGCACTGCTTCCACTTTATTTGGATCCACCTTTATCCCCTCACTCGATACCACATGACCCAAGAATGCCACGGAATCCAACCAAAACTCACATTTCAAGAACTTTGCATATAACTTCTTTTCTCTCAAAGTCTGAAGCACTCTCCTCAGGTGCTGCTCATGATCTTCCCGACTCCGGGAGTATACCAGAATGTCATCAATAAAGACAATGGCGAATGAGTCAAGATATGGCCGGAATACACTGTGCATCAAATGCATGAAGGCTGCTGGGGCATGGTCAGCCCAAATGATATAACAAGGAACTCATAATGACCATACGGAGTCCTGAAGGCAGTCTTCGGGATATCTGGCTCCCGAATCTTCAACTGATGATAGCCTGAATGCAAGTCAATCTTAGAAAACACACGAGCACCCCGTGACTGATCAAACATGTCATCAATATGAGGCAAAGGATAACGGTTCTTCACTGTAACCTTGTTCACTTAGCGATAATCAATGCACATACGCATAGAACCATCCTTCTTCTTCACAAACAAGACAGGAGCACCCCAAGGTGATACACTGGGTCGAATAAAACCCTTATCGAGCAATTCCTGTAACTGCTCCTTTAACTCCTTCAACTCAGGAGGAGCCATACGATACGGAGGAATAAAAATGGGCTGAGTGCCCCGCAACAGATCAATGCCAAAATCAATATCTCTATCGGGTGGCATGCCCGGAAGATCAGCTGGAAACACAACAGAAAAATCCCGTACTAATGGGACTGAATCAACTGTATAGGTATTAATACTGACATCTCTCACATAAGCTAGATATGCGTCACACCCCTTCTCAACCATGCGTTGAGCCTTAAGGAATGAAATAACTCTACTGGAAGTATGACCTAAGGTAACCCTCCACTCTACTCGCGGTACACCTGGCATAGCCAGCGCCACGGTTTTTGCGTGACAATCAAGAATAACATAATGGGGCGACAACCAGTCCATGCCCAAGATAACATCAAAGTCCACCATGCCGAGCAATAATAAATTGGCTCTGGTCTCAAAATCACTAAGAGCAATCAAACACGACCAATAAACGCGGTCCACAACCAAAGAGTCTCCAATAAGAGTAGAAACATAAACATGAGAACTCAAGGAATCACGAGATACGCCCAAATGCGGGGCAAAATAAGAGGACACATAAGAATAAGTGGAGCCTGGATCGAATAAAACTGATGCATCTCTATGAAAGACCAGGATAATACCTGTGATGACAGAATCGGAGGCGACAGCCTTAGTACGGGCAGGAAGGGCATAGTATCTGGCCTGGCCTCCCCCTCTAGGGCGACCTCTACCTCCCCGACCTTCACCCCTAGCTGGCGGGGCAGGTGGGGTAGCAACTGGTGCTGTAACCATAGCTTGGGAACTCTGCGTGGCACGCCGTGGCTGAGAAGTCTGTGGAGGTGCACCCCTTATAAGTCTAGGATAATCCCTCACCATACGGCGTGTGTCGCCACACTCAAAATAAGCTCCGGGAGGATGTAGCGGCTGTGACTGGCCACAGAAAGCATATCGTGCAGGAGGCGCACTAGATATTGGAGGCGCATAATAAGGCTCCTGAGGTCTAGGAGGAGCTGGAATACCACTGGCTGCTGGAAGAGCTGAGTGAACGGGGCGACTCATATAACCCCTACCATGACGAGCTGCAGCTGAGGCACGGGCACCAGAATAATGGTCCGACTCTCGAGACCTCTTGGCCTCCCTCTCCTCTCTGTCCCGAGCATGCATACCCTTTTCTCTCCAAGCAATGCTCACCTCTTGCTGATAAGGAATATCCATCTCCAACTCCCGAGCCATGCTAGACCTGATGCTGGGAATGAGCCCCTCAATAAACCGGTGAACTCTCTCGCGAACTGTAGAAACCAAGGCTGGTGCATGCCTAGCCAAGTCAGTGAAACGGACAGCATACTCCGAGACAGTCATAGTACCCTGGCGCAAACGCTCAAACTCTGCGCGCCATGCGTCCCTGAGGCTCTGAGGAACATACTCTCTCAGGAACATATCTGAAAACTGAGTCCAAGTCAGGGAAGCTGCCTCATCTGGACTGTCTAACTCATAAGTACACCACCATTGATAGGCGGCTCCCTGAAGCTGGAAGGCAGTGAAAGAAACCCCGCTCGATCCTGATATACCCATGGTACGGAGGATACTGTAGCACTCCTCTAGAAATCCCAGAGCATCATCTGATGCTAGTCCACTGAATGTAGGAGGCTGGTACTTCTTGAACCTCTCAAGCCTCCTCTGCTCCTCCTCTGAAGCTACTGCCCTCTCCTCGGGCTGAACTGGGGCTACAGGCTGTGCCGCTACAATCTCTAGGACTTGCTCAACATGCACTCGCTGCTCAGGAGTGCGGACGGCGGGAGTCTGTGCCCCTCCCCCGGCCTGGGATGTGGCTGCAGCAAGGGGAAGCAACCCTGCCTGAGCTAGAGTGGTGTATATACTCATGAACTGTGCAAGAGTCTCCTGGAGAGACGGAGTAGTAGTAGCAGTAGGCGTATCAGGCGCCTGGGCTCCGGTTGGAGCTGCTGGTGGCTCCTCTGTAGCAGCTCGCACGGGTGCTCTGGCCGCATCGCGTGGGCGTCGTCGGCCTCTACCCCGACCCCGACCTCTGACAGCTCTCGCGGGGATGCGGGTGTCTGGTCACCTCTAGTAGCACGTGTCCTCACCATCTGTGAGAGAATAAAAGACAGGAGTGTGGAATTTCGATATCAAAAATCTCGCACGACAAGGAAATCAAATGAAGTGGAACTTTTCTTAATAGTTACATAGCCTCTCGTAGATAAGCACAGACGTCTCCATACCGATCCGCGAGACTCTAATAAACTGGCTTGTGATTCATGACTCCTATGAACTTAGAGCTCTGATAACAAGTTGCCACGGCCCAAGTTCGCCCTCGGTGAACTGTCGTGACGACACCTAGTTTCTACGACTAGGTAAGCCTAACAATTTTGCGAAAAAGAAACGAAATACGAAACAAATAAAAACTGAGGATAAATAATAATAAAACGTGTAAGATGCCGCTCGGCGTATACCAATACATACTCTAAAAAACTGAATCAACTCCCAAAACCTGAAATCTCACGAAATTACAAGCTGAGAATACTACTTAGTGCTGTAACTCCAGAATGTCTAGTCAAAAGAGAATACAGAAGATCTATAGCTAAAAAAGGGAATGGAGAGAGACTTTTTAGTCTGCGGACACGGCAGATATACCTCGAAGTCTGAAGATCGCCTTGCCTCACTGACGGTATGGCTGAGCCGAAGAACCTGGATCTGCACACGAAAAATATGTGCAGGAAAGGGCATGAGTACACCACGGCGGTACCCAGTAAGTGCCAAGCTTAACCTCGGTCGAGTAGGGACGAGGAAGGTCAGGGCTCTATTGGTTATATACATATATACGTCATAAGATAAAGCAGTATAAAATAAGACAGGAAAAATAAAGATAATAACAACTATAACGAAAGGAAAAATCACAGAAAGAATATAACTCCACACTGAGTTGACAACAGGGGATCTCCAGGATATCGTCCTGTAGTCCCAAATGTAAATACACAAAGGATCTCCCGGGATATCGTCCCGTAGTCCAGTTCATAATGCGCATGGGATCTCCCGGATTGACAACCCATAGTCCCAAATGTAAATATCCAGTACAGGGGGAAATCTACCGGGTGCTGTCCCGTCGTCCCAAATAAACAAGCAAGGGGGATCTCCCAGGATATCGCCTGTAGTCCCAAAGTAAACACACAATAGTATCT
This sequence comes from Nicotiana attenuata, assembly GCF_001879085.1. Taxonomy (NCBI): domain Eukaryota; kingdom Viridiplantae; phylum Streptophyta; class Magnoliopsida; order Solanales; family Solanaceae; genus Nicotiana; species Nicotiana attenuata. The sequence continues at coordinate 17,014,505 of NC_031997.1, forward strand.
CGAAGAATATTCAATTTTATCCAATTTCGTACCAAGGAAACACAAATATTTCTATCCTAACATGCTGCACAGAATTCAGGTAAACAGTTTAAGCAAGTAGAACAATTAAGTCACTTAGGCATGCTTCCCTAAACTAGACAGTAGTCTTTAATTGCAAGTAATGTACAACAAGGAAGAAAACATAATTATAGCTACTTAATGAAAACGGGGTTTTTCAATAATTAGCACATGTTCACACTCGTCACCTCACGTACACGACATTCATATATCAATAATACCAAATTCTAAGGGGAGTTCCCCCGCACAAGGTTAGGCAAACCACTTACCTCGAACCAGCTCAAAATCAACACGAAACCACGCTCTTGCCACGAGTATCCAACTCCGGGTGGCCCAAATCTAATTAAATTAATTGCATAATGTAAATATAACTTCAAGTAGCTAACTCAAATAATAAATTCGAAGCTAACACGCGAAATTAGGAAAATCGCCCAAAAGTCCCCCGGGTCCACGTCTCAGAATCGGATAAAATTCACATAACTAGAATCCTTACACTCTCACGAGTTCATGCATACCAAATACATCAAAAAACAACCACAAACAGCCCCTCAAATCCCTAAATCAAAGTCTCCAATTTCAAACCCTAAACCCCCAATTTTAACCACCATTTCCCATAAAATCCTTGTCAAATCAGTGAAATAACACCATATAAATGAGTTTTGGTTCCAAAAATCTTACCTCCTCGAAGCTCCCTTGAATTCTCTCTCAGAAATCTCCCAAAAAGCTTCAATCCCAGATAAAAATGGTGAAATAGAGCTGAAAATCGCGAAGGAACCCTTATATAGGTTCTGGCCCAGGGTTTCCGCACCTGAGGCCCTATTCCCGCTTCTGCGATCTAACCAACCGCATATGCGGTTTTCACTTAATGCACTGGGACCGCACCTGCACCCATCTACCCGCACATGAGGTCCCGCAAGTGCGATAAATCACCCGTACCTGCGACTTCTGACTTTCACTCATCTGGACGCACGACTGACCACACGCTTCTGCAGTTCCGCCCCTGCGGTCCCCAATCCGCAGGTGCGGTTATGACAGGAATTCAGCAGCTTCAGCTGCACACTCTAACTCTCAACTTTCCGTCAACCATCCGGAATCATCCCGAGGCCCCCGGGACCTCAACCAAAAGTATGAACAAGTCATATTCCACTATTCAAACTTGTACCAATCTTTGGAACACTCAAAACAACATCGAATCATCAAAACACCCTCGGATTCAAGCCTAAGGATTCCAAACTTCCGAATTCCGCATTCGATTAAAAAGTCTATCAAACCTCGCCCGAATGACCTGAAATTTTGAACACACGTCCCAAATTACACAATGAACCTACTCCAACTTCTGGAATTCCATTCCGACCCCGAGATCAAAATCTCACTATGGAACCGAAAACTTCAAAAATTCGACTTTCGGCATTTCAAGCGTTATTAAGCTACGGACCTCCAAAACACAATCCGAATATGCCCCTAAGCCCGAAATCACCCAACGAAGCTAACGAAATTGACGGAATTCCATTGCGAGACCGTCTTCATACTGCTCCGACTACGGTCCAAATTCTAAAGCTTAAGCTCTCATTTAGGGACTAAGTGTCCCAAAACACTTTGAAACTCAAAACGAATCCTCCGACAACTCACAATAGCAGAAACAAACACAAGGAATGCAGTTAATAGGGGATCAAAGAGTTAATTCTTAAAACGACTGACCTGCATATGAGGGAGTCGAACGTTTTTCTATGTTGTTCCGGGGGCAGGGCTGACCTGATAATGTTTCGCCGTGTGTTGTTAGTGGTTTATGTAGTTTCCTCACTATTTTCTATGGCATTATTGTTGCTTATTGTTACTGCTTTTACATCTATTTTTTTATTTCTTACGATGCTAATACTGTTTTTCTGGCTTCTATTGCTGTCATTGATCTATTTTCTATTCTTTATTTTCTTATTCTTTGAGTCGAGAGTCTTTTCGAAAATAATCTTTCTACCCCTCTAGAGTAGGAATAAGGTCTGCGTACACTGTAGGTCTCGCAGATACTACTTGTGAGATTTTATTGTTGTTATTGATGACTTGTAAGTTATAAGTCGCTAAGATATGACGCATTGGTCACTTATTCCTAATTCCTAAATGCGACTTAAATATCCCCTTTTACCTCTTTCGTGTTCAGACTTTGCCCATAATCACCATCTCATCCAAACTGCGTTCCAACTCGCAGACCTTAAAAAAGCAGCAGCAATGGGCCGTTCTCTACTCTCTCATTTCAGTATGGTCACTTATTCTGCTCCTCGCTTCGCCTCTTCCACGTATTCATCTCTCTTTCTCCTCTGTTTAACTGTTAATTTTCCTTTTCTCCATTCACTATCTTCAATTTTAGTTCTGTTTTTATCAATATTTAGCAGGTTACGCGGATTAAGTTCAGGTAAATACTTGAGAAGATCACAGCTAATTCGTCAACGTAATTTACAAGCCGGTCGAGATTTCCGGTGCCTTTGCAATGTAGCTGTCTCTGAACCTGTTAATTCTGAGTCTTCTTCAAGCCCTGTAAAGTAATGCAGCTCGCAATTTTTGCTATTATAACTCTTATTTATCAAAATCTACTCGATTGCAATGCAACTCAGAAAGATGAAATATTTACTGAACAAGAAAAAAAAAAGAAGAAAATTTCTCTGCATTGTTTGATGGTTTCAATTTGACACCTTGTTAATTAATGGGCTAGTTGATTCATTTTTACGCTCTTGGTTAATGTGTGAATTGTCAAATTAGCCGTGCTTTAATCATTTTTATGACTCTGGTGTCCATGTACTGTAAGCTTGCATGGACCTCACACTATTCCACAGTGTAGCTGCTACCTCCCACTAGCATAGGTAGTAGGTAACTCTACCCATCAAGCCGGCAGTGGGAATAAATCACCTAGTATTTTTTTTCCCTCCGCTGAGATTTGAGCCTGAGATCTCACCACTAGGCCACACCCTTGGATGCTAGTGCTTTGATCATTTTTCCTAGACAACATAACTTGTTTATCCATCTTGAGGAACTTGTCCGAAAGTTTAAGGTTAATTTTGTTACTTTTTGGTGATTTTTGAGTTGACTTGTGTCAGTCATTGTTAGTAAACTAGTAAATTTACAACAGTCGATTTCCCCCCTCCATTTACTATTCACAGTAATTCTTGGATACTCTTTGGCGCTTTTTACCAGAGATAATATTAATCCACAGCAATCAGTGATTGGTATGGTTATGCTGCTCTACAATGCTAGTAGCTGGTTTCTTACATGAGTAATTCTTACACTTTTTTTTGCACTTTTAAATTGTTTTGTATGATTTACATGTCTTATTCTTAACTTTTGGTCTTGTTGCATTTGTATACTCATATTATGTGGTTCCATATATCGGTACTTCGGAATGTAGAAGCTTTTGGCTGTTAAGTTTGTTTTCTCTATATATTTTAAACCTAGTTTAACTCGTGGAAATGAAACATACTAAGAATGAACACATTCATCAAGAAGTTCTGTAGTTGGTGGGCATGCACCAAGATATGGAGAAATGTATTGCTTGTGGTTTATGGTACCAAGAGGCATTATCTGAACCTCGAGTGAATGATTTTGAAGTAAACACATTTATGTGTAGCGCTACATGCTTAGCTGGTTATATTTGAAACTTCAGATCGCTATGATAGTATATGATTTTCATGATTAAAATGTTTTACTTTTGTTATTTTTTCCCCTTTAAACAGGAAGAGAATAGTCTCTGGTGTTCAGCCTACAGGATTGATACATCTGGGAAATTATCTTGGTGCCATAAAGAACTGGATACGCTTGCAGGTTGGCTTCTTTGTCATTTTTCTTACAGTTTCAGTCGGAAAAGAGTATGTCAAAGAACTTTTAACTTAGCTACAACATAATCCAAGCAATTGAATTTCTCTGTACTTTTATTGTTGGCGTCTTATTTAATGTTGCTTAATATCCTATTAATGCTTTGTTTTGCAATCTGAAGCGAAGGTGTAAGTGCTTCCTACTAATGTAGCATGTTGAATGGTGCTTGAGGTTTCCACCTTTAGCTTTTACTCACGAACATTTTGTGTTCACAAAGTTTGCGGATTTGTCTCGGTGTAGTCAAATTCATTTACACCATAATGGGAATTTATATATAGCATCAATCAAAGACATTTGAATTTCTACAACTAGTTTGGTTATCGTTTCCACCTGAGATCTGTTTCACAATGGAGCCAGTATCAGCCTGGGAAACTCTGTGAATGAACCTTGTTGAATCCACACTTCTTAGCCATCATTCTTCAACATCTTTTCCGCAATATGTTACTGTGGATTGGCTATCAAGGTCTAACAGTCAATGTGTAGGGCTTCCAACGGACATGCTAGCACGCTGATCAACTCGTTATAAATCAAATATCTGCTGATCTCTTTGAGTTTCTCTGCGTTTTGTGTGGACGACGATGCCTCAATCAGGTTTTTTGTATGGAATGGTGAATTCCAATTGCTGACACAGTTTGATGAGAAAACAGTGGATGTTATAACACATACCTGCTCTGAGTTCCTGTTTTTTTTCTGGATTCTTCCCTCTGATTATTCGGATAGTCAATTGAATGGCACGTTTTCAAAGAAATTCTTGAAATCCCTTAATGCTAGTATTCAGTTGATTGAAAATTACAGCGGCTGTACATCTAAGACGTGTTAAGAGATTTACTATCATTTTACATATAAAAGAAAACAGATTTGCTACTAATCTTTTTTCTATTTGTATGAGAAATATTGTTATATTTCTTTTACAGAAATTTCAATTTAGATTTGACTTACTCTTTCACTGATGAGGTTGCTCTTTTCAGGATACATATGAGACATTCTTTTTCATTGTGGACCTTCATGCGGTATAGTTCCAATTTGCCAGACTATTCCCCAGTCATATGTTGTTTCGTTTGAATTTTCTCATGCTGTTTTACATTTTTTGGAAGATATATATGAACTTGCATTATCAAGTAATAGTTGGATGACTCACTCCTCTCCTTTATATAAATTTAATCAGTTACTTTGTACTCTCTTAGTTTCGCAATATCATTGTGATTATCTGCTTAATTTGCTAACCCTATTTCTGTCCAAGGAAGTTTTAAAAGTAAAGTGCCTAGATCTTTCATCATCGTCCAAATACTCACAATTGGAAGTTAGTTCATCTAGGATTTTGGATGGCAATGCAGATTCTCAGGCTTTATTAACTCAAATCCTAGTAGGGACCTCCCTTTTCCTGGGGAAAGCATATGATAGAATACCACAACGGGCCCTTTGGGGGGTGATGGAGAAGAAAGGAATTCATATTAAATATATGAATGTCATAAAGGACATATATGATATATGAGGAGCTGTCACTAGCATGAAAACAATAGTAGGAGATACAAAGGAGTTTTCCATAACACTGGGTTTACACCAGGGTTCTTCATTGGGCCCTTGCTTATGTACCCTAGTTATGGATAAGTTAACCAACACAATTCAAGATGAGGTCCCATGGTGTATGCTATTTGTTGATGAGATTGTGCTAATTGACGAAAGTAGTTAGGGTGTCAACCAAAAGCTTGAGATATGGAGAAGAACCTTAGAGAGTAAGGATTTTAGGATAAGTAGAAGTAAAACTGAGTACATGCACTGCAAGTTTAGTTAGCATGAGAAGAGCGAAGTTGAGGTGAGACTAAATGGGATTGCGGTGCCAAATGCAAATCATTTAGATATTTAGGGTTGTTGTTTCAAGGGAATGAAATGATAGATGAAGATGTTACTCATATGATTAAAACTGGATGGTTGAAATGGAGAAGTGTTGCGGGGATGTTATGTGATAAAAGGATGCCTACCAAAGTAAAAGGTAACTTCTATAGAAGAGCTACAAGACCGGCTATGTTATATGATAGTGAATATCGGACTGCAAAGTCCAACATATCCATAAAATGAGTGTTGAAGAAATGTGGATGGTAAGATGGATGTGCTATCACACAAGATTAGATAAGATTAAAAATGGAAGCATTCGGCAAAAGGTGCAAGTAGCGCTTATTGAGGAAAAAATGAGAGAAGGTCGCTTGATATGGTTTGGTCATGTCCTGTGTCAACCTACAGATGCAACGGTCCATAGGTGTGAAACTATGGTAGGACTAATCAATCTTTCTTCTTCCAATTGAGTAGGACTTGTGACTAGGTGAAAATAAGAGTAAATGGTCTTGTTTGTTTTTAGTTCTCTGAGAACATTATGCCAGGCTGATACCCATTCACTTGCTTATGCACATTTGACAAATCTAGCCCCAAAATTCCTCGCTGTAACCCCTACCACTGCGTCTGAGGATAAGGAAATAAATAAAAGCTGGTGAAGGTAATATTGTTTCAGATTTTTCCAGATAACTTTGCCATATGAAGCACAACAATTGCCAAGGTCAACAAGGGATACAGCTGCTATTTATTTAGCATGTGGTGTGGATCCTTCTAAGGTCTGCTCTTTATTTTCTCTAACATATATATTATGTTGTGGCCTATCCCTTGCATTGTGATTATTGCGACTTTGCTTCCAGGCTTCAGTCTTTGTGCAGTCTCATGTCCGTGCTCATGTAGAGTTGATGTGGCTTTTGAGTTCTGCAACACCTATTGGTTGGCTCAACAGGATGATTCAATTTAAAGAGAAATCACGGAAGGCGGTGCGTCATTGCTGTATGCAGCCCTCTCTCCATTGCCTGTTGGTCTTTCAATATCTTAATTTCTGCTTTTTAGGATTTAATAGTTTATATAGATTTAATTCACCAAATTTTGGAGGAATTTTATTTCAACCATATCATCTGTAAACTGTGATTTGATGCTGCATGTGTAAAAAGTGGATATTGAACTACACTTTAGAGGTGCAATAATTCAGAAGTATGAACTCAACCAGAGGATGTTTTGGATAAATAATAACAGTAGGTAGATTTGGTATCAAGTTTGAATACACAAACTGGGCAGAACTTCTATGGCTGGCAAAAGATAATTCGTTGATTTTTCTTTGACTATATTTACAAGTGCCATTGATGTCATTAGGCTCCACAAAAATGTATTCATGTGAACATGATGCCTGCTTTATCTGAAGAACTACACTTTTGCTCAACATGAGTTTGCTGCTTGCCTCTTGAACTTACAACCAAAGTGCCTCATATAATCTTGTTCTTTACACACGTATTTTAGTTACCTGATCTCCTTTCTATTTTATAGATCAGTTTCTTCTATTTTATGCGGTTAGTAGTCAAGATCAGGTTTGATATTTTTTCTGTTTCTATAAACAACATTAAACAAATATCATTTTGATGGTAACATCTCTTATAAATATGGAATAAATGTTAAGATGCCTTTGCCGGGGCAACAGAAGAGCCTATAATTTGATGTGAAGATCTCAACTGTATTTGATAAGCCAAATTTTCTGTAAGTTCCATAACCCAGTATGAATACCCCTTAGAGTACGGATACTTGAAGATATTATTAACAAGCATGCTTTAAAATATTATTAACTAGCATGCTATTAATGGGTATGCCTTTGAACCCCTTATCTCCAGCAGAAACATGTATGTCTCCTTTGGGATTCCTACTTTTCTCATTTCTGACATTAGGACTTCTTACAAGTGCTGAAATATTTGATCCATATAATTAATGCTTGAAATTGGAACCAAGAAATTGAAATGAACCTTTGGGATTTTTGCACAAATAGCCGGCGGAGTTCAATGTTTTTCCCTGGCTGATATATATGGATTATACACTGATTATACATGGTTATACACATAGTTATACATGAACTATGCAAATATTATGCATCTGCCGGCTATTTTTAGTTTAAGCGGTTGGGTAGACGGCTATTTAGGTAAATTCTTCTAAACCTTTTTGCCGGAATGACATAAAAATCCAGATTGTGGTTGCTGGTTTTATCCCCATCTCTTACAGAAACATCATAACTCTTTGCTTCCACACTTAAACCTTTGGCTCTTTCTTATACTGGACTGTTTTTTCAGTGTCTCTATCAGTTGTTTTTAATATTTATTTCTCTATGCAGGGGGATGAAAATGTGGGTGTTGCCCTTCTAACCTATCCTGTGCTAATGGCTGCTGATATTCTTCTGTACCAGGTGGTTTCCAGCTCCATACTTCACTAACCCTTAACGTCTGAGATTTATTTTTTATGAATTAGAAGCTTGACTTGTTGCATTCAGCATTTTGATTACCATTATATCTTGGGGTATCCTTGGGAAGCTTGCTCAAATGCCACTGCAGTTCCCAGCACAATTTTCCGCCAACTCTAATCTTGAAAGTGTGTGAATATGTGTGGATCTGATGTATCAAAGTATCCTTCGGCAGTCTGATTTTGTCCCTGTCGGAGAGGATCAGAAGCAACACCTGGAGTTGACACGAGAGCTGGCTGAGCGTGTTAACTATTTATATGGAGGAAGGAAGTGGAAGAAACTGGGAGGGTAAGTCATAAGGCAGTCGTGTTATGCTTTAAATACATATATTTGGATAGTCACCATCTTGTTGTTTGACCTTTTCGTGCCCCTCCTAATAGTTGATTATATTTCAACTTGTCAAAAGAAAATCACTTTATTATTTCTCTGTAACAGGAGAGGCGGTTCAATCTTCAAGGTTGATTCTCAACTGAAGCCTGGTTGATGCCCTTCACTTCTGTACATGCTATTTGTATAGGTGAAGAATGCTAATCAGTATGCTTTTGTCAATGTAGGTTCCTGAACCCCTTATTCCACCCGCTGGGGCTCGAATCATGTCCCTTACTGATGGTCTTTCCAAGGTTTGAAATCTCTTAAGTTCGAGCAGCTTTTATTTGTTTCATTTTCTTCTTCTTTTCTTCTTCTGCAAAAAGTGCTCTTCTTGCAATTGTTGCAGCCTAAAGCCTGTCGTATTTGTTTCAGTTTCTTTAATAAATTCATGCTTCTTTCCAATATATTTTTCTAATGGAGTTCGTTGGACAGATGTCGAAGTCAGCACCATCTGATCAGTCGAGAATCAATTTGCTAGATTCAAAAGATGTAAGTAAAATTAGTTTTTTTATGGGCATCTGTTTTTGCTTTTAGAAGCATCTTTTATGTATATCACTTTTGGAACGTGGGTTTATGCCTTTTAACATTATAAAAAGCTTGAATTGGCTAATCATATTCTGAATGTGTTGTTGTAAGAAGGAAAGAAAAAGACTTATACACAACTTCTAGACATTGGAATCTGCAATTCCATGTCTAAGTTCATCATAAATACTTTTTTTTTATCTCTTTTCCTCTCTGTTATATTTGGCTTACTCCACATATCCATGTCCATTTATTGGCATTTGATAAAAATATCTGAAAGTTACAATTAGTAAAAGAATGTCAAGACCATGTCCATTTATTGGTTTTTGATAAAAATATCTGAAAGTTACAATTAGTAAAAGAATGTCAAACTCAAGAGCAATAGTGCATTTCAGGGTCTAGTGTCAAGAAAGATGGACCTTGGATCTAACTCAACCTAAACAACTAGATGTTGGAGTTGAGTTGTGTTCAAGGTTAATTTTTCTAAACATGGTATCACAGTAAAAGGCATCCTTATTCTTGGTTTAACCACTGTCATGCCCAGGCATTATGTTGTCTACGCTCCTGGTGTCCAGCCTTGGGCATGCGGAGGTACTAGATGCTCACTGTGATGGTAGTGGCTTTATTAACAGTTGAAGCAATTGGACTAAGAGTTGACATCAAAATGTGACCATATTGGGATTATTTCTCTTTAGTTAAATGTCCAGCTTTATCCCAATTTAAATGTCCAGCTTTATCCCAAATTAACATCTATTTCCTAAAGGAAAGTTTAACCACATTTTATGCACGGTAAAAAGTTAAAACAACACTTTCTTTCATCTCACCACACTATTTCTTCTATTTTGACCTTAAGAAATCAAAACTAAAACAATGATCTCTTTTTTAAGAAAAAAACAATAATCTCGTGTCCATTCATTTAGATTAACAATTACAGTTTAAATTCTTATTCAATACTTGTATCATGTCAAAATACGTGTTTTGCTGGAGTAGGATAGTTTATCTTATCAAAAGAAAAAGTGTTCTGTTGGAGTAGGGTTCTAGGTGTGGAGTTGTATGCATTTTTTAATAAATCTTTAGTGGTGATGACCTTGTGATATCAAAATAAAGCTTGGCCGGGGTAATTATCATGTGTTGAACATTAAACCTGTTTCATGCTTAATGTGGGATTTCTTGTTCTTTTCACAGGTAATAGCAAATAAAATAAAACGGTGCAAGACTGATTCGTTTCCTGGGTAAGCATCTAATCACTTCTGGTGCAGAGGCTTGTAGAATTTTATTTTATTTTCTCCATTGAGACTTTAATGTCTTACTTTTTCTTTTTAAAAGAAAAAGCTTCCCTAAAGGCTAGACCTTGACAAGGCATGCTACATTCGTCCTTTGGCATAAATATTTGTCTCAATGACTTTACTTTCTTGTGGTGTGTTATAATTCTTTCTGTTGTTTTATTTGTCAATATACAGCATGGAGTTTGACAATCCGGAAAGACCTGAATGTAACAATCTTCTTTCTATTTATCAACTAGTTACAGGCAAGACCAAGCAGGTGAATGTCTTCATATCTAATGCTATTAATTTATGTACATTATCCTTTCGTTTCACCAGTATTATGTATGCCTACTCTTTTATGGGTGGCAGGTTGACTTTAGCATATAAATGTTACTACTTTTGCGCAATATATTTTCTGTGGTTCTTCGCGCTCATATTACAGTTCCTTGTCCTGTTAACTACAACCCAAAGAATTAGGAAATCAAGCCAATTCCTTGATCCCATTTTATGTGATGCATACAATTGAGAGAGCCGATACAATTTTTTTAGTATACTAAATTAATTGGATATTAGAATTTTAAATTTTTTATTAATTATATCCTTCCAGGAAACTGTGCATAGCGGGAGCTTAGTGCATCGCCTGCCCTTTTTTATTAGTTATATCCTAATTTAAGGACACAATTTTTATGTTTGAATGTTTGAAAAACTTTCAACATTATTAAGAACTTAAATGTATTAGACAATTTAAATCAATATCATAAGTTGGTGCTCTCTTTAAACTGGCTTTTGAACTTTTAAGAATATGCTAAGAATATTGTAAATATATTGTAACATCAATTGGGAAATTCATTATTACTAAGGATTAGTTAAGAATTAAGATCCATTAGGAAGATTTGTTCATCTGTAATTATGTATTTTTTGTGTTCCTTCCTATTCTATAGCTTATGTATATTAAGAACATTGACATTGGGCCTAACACAAGCTTAAAAAACTAGCACTTAAAGTGAGAATTGCCCAAAACCATACGAAGAGACAACGGGTTATCTTAACCAATGTAGGATATTCTAACACCCTCTCGCATGCCTAGAGTTGGACATTTGGCACCGGGGAGCCTTGGAGCAATGGTAAAGTTGTCTTTGTGTGATCTATAACTTACTGGTTCAAACCATGGAATCAACCACTGATGTTTGCGTCGTAAGCTGCCTACATCATACCCTCTTGGTATGCCGGTCCTTCCCTGAACCCTGCATGAATGCAGGATGCTTGGTACACTGGACTGCCGTTTTTACTATAAAAAAATGCAACTCAATAAACTTCACATTAAAGGTCCGGAAAAGTGTGTCATCTAAAATAGCTAAATTTCTTTTTTTCTTCTTCTTTTGAGTAGTTGATTTTGAGGGGTGCTGAATTGGTTCCAATGTCTTTACATTGTCCAAGCAATATTGGAGAAGTTAATTCTCAATGACTTGATGCCACAGGAGGTTGCAGAAGAATGCAGAGATATGAATTGGGGAACGTTCAAACTCGTGCTTACAGATGCTTTAGTTGATCATCTACACCCTATCCAGGTTTCTTCTTTCGCATGTGATGCCTCCTGAGCTAATTGTATGTTTGAGTGAAAGTTCAATTTTGTCTGTCTGCCAAATTCTGACTTGAGGACTTTTCTCTATAGCAAGACAGCCAAAATAAACACTAGGAGGTTACTAATCATTTATTTTCTGATATGATGGTTGTCCCATATCTGTTGACTCTCTTGCTCTAGTTAGAGACCTCTTTCTGTGCTGTTGGTCTTGTAGGTGAAAGTGCGCATAAAGCTCTAATTTTGCTTTCCTTTCAGACTGGTGTATGCTGTCCACGGTTGAATGTTCAAAAAGGATATAGTTATTCTTAAATGATACGTCTCAAGTATCCATTTCCTGGTTTATATTTCCTGGAAGGAAAAAGAAATCTGGACTGTGCTTCATGATCCTTGGAAGATAAATTTTATCCTATTGTTAACCATTACTTTATTTAATAAAAGTTATTCTATTTATAAGTATCCACCTATCAGTGGGTAAGGAGCTAAAAAGAGTTAAGTTGTCGCAGCCTCATGAATTAGGATTCAAGGTGAATAACTGGAACATTTATGGGAAAACTGATCAAGTTGCGGGTGGCTTGTAAAAACTTGTTTGACTTCAGCTTTTGCTTCACTTTTGACTTGCTTCTATGATCTAGAAAGTGTAATGGAAGGCCGCTGGTGGACATATTTTTCATAGATTCCAAGCTTTGGAGGAATGCATATGTTTGCATCTATTTTTATGTTTGAATTTGCTGCTATCCTTTTTTTGACAATATACCTTGCTAGTATTTTGCATCTAGGTATCAACTGGTGACAATCTAACCCTATTGTGTTCTAACTCTTCATTTTTCTCTCGAGCATCTTTTTTATTTCAATTCACTTCTCTTTCAAATATAGGGTTATAGATTTATAGTTTCTTCCGTAGCCTTTTTCTTTTAATTTTGTGGGAAATTCTTTTTGTTCGGTTTTCTAGCAGTCTAAATTTCTGTTTAAAATGGAATAAGTTCAAGCTCAGAGAACGGTATCTTCTTGTCTCTGATTCTCATCGTACAATCGGAAGTCAAAGATGATTGCAAGCCTAGTGTCTCTCCAATGTTTTATTCCTTCAAAGACACTTCTGCGTAATTCCTTTTGGTTTGTACTTTTCAGGTACGCTATGAGGAAATTGTATCAGACACAAGTTACTTGGATGGAGTCTTGGCAGAGGGAGCCAGAAAAGCAGCAGATGTAGCAGATGTTACTGTCAATAATGTCTACCAGGCAATGGGATTCTTGAGGAGATGAACAATGTATATTTCCCTGTAGATTCCTGGATTTGCCTGTCAATTTGTGAGGTGCAAAGAAATGTGATATTTTTAAGGTGGGCATGCTACACCATTGATGGGGTTTGAACCCTCCCACCTCAAATGTGGTAGGCAGAGAGCTCACTCACCAAGTGAGCTACCCCTTATCTTGTGAATTTGTTGTTACATTTGATTTCTTTCTTTATACATTAGTGCATTTTTGTAGATCTTAATGGAGGATGTACTGCTGATTTTGCCATTTTTGTTTATTCACAATGTATAACTAATTTTTGTACTCCCCCTTTTCTACTCATTTTACTTAAAGAGTTTTTAAAGCAAATTTTATGTTGCAAGTAATGCTGTATTCTGGGCCGGGCCCGGGCCTAAATGGGCCAAACGGGCCGGCCAATGGGCCCGGGCTCAGACGGGCTGGTCTTTGGCGGTCCCGGGCCTAACGGTCCCGGGCTTCACGGGCTCAACGGGTGGAACCGGCCCACGACGGGCCTAAGCCCACATGGTCCCGGGCTAAATGGGCCGGGCCCACACGGGTCTAACGGGCTTTTTCTTTCCGGGCTTTTTTTTATTTTTATTTTTTATTTATTTAAGGCAATTTCTTGTAAACCATATATGTATATACTAATATAAATTGCTTATACATGGCTATATAAATATATATAGTATATATAATATGTATAGTATGTATATATAATTATATATTAAAGTTTGCATTTAAAAAGTAAAATAACAAAACAATAGTAAAACTAAATTATCATGCATAATAAATTAATAACAAAGTAAAACATTAAGCATAAATACGTCTAATAACTTTAAAATAAATATGTAGTATATATAGTATATATAGTTTATATAGTATGTATATATGTAGTGTGTATATATATATATATATATATATATATATATACATATATATATAGTATATATAGTATGTTATGTGTATATATTTCTTTATATAATTTCTTGTAATGTCTTGTAGTATATATAGTATGTTAGTATATTATAGCTTATATAGAATTGCAAGTTAAAGACAAAAAAATATTGCAAAGAGATATTCAAGGGAATGTCTTATAATTTTTATTAACAAAAATGGCATATCTTTCTTAGTCTTCCTCCCCCAATGGAATGAGCACAACAAGGTGCTAATACCACCATTAAAAGGAAAAAAAACTAAAGAAGATGTGCTAATGTACAAGTTACACTATAATCTACATAGTATCTCTAACAAATTTCATAAATCCTTCAAGGTTCGGAGGAGGTTCCGTTGGTGGTGGCGGAAAAGAAGCTTGTTCATCACCGCTTCCGGGCGAAGCAGCATCCTCCGCAAGTTCCGCTATCATTTCTTCATAAGTTTCGTCTATCTCCGGTTGTGATTCTGCAAGTCCAAAATTTCTTCTTTCCGAGCGGATCCAATCTCTGAATAGTACTGATTTTTCCAAGCTCTCCCTCATAGACGCTCTATGATCACCTATTTGAAGTCTTGCTTGACTGAAAGCGCTCTCTGATGCCACTGTTGAAGCTTGAATACATAAAATATCCCGAGCCATCCTTGCAAGAACCGAAAAATATTTTTCTCTTGCCTTCCACCATTCCAAAAGATCAAAGGTGCCGTCTGGATTCTCCTTTTCGAGTCCCTGCGACAAATAAACTTGAAGCTCATTTAGATGTGAAGTCTCATCAAAATTATCACCTTGAGAACCCCTGAACTCCGTCCAAGAACTAAGTGCTTTTAGGCCCGCAGTTCTTTTAGACGATTGTGAACTAGACGAAGTAGGGGTTGGAACATTTGGCCTATCATGATCTAAGGCTTGTTGATAAGCATTATAAATTGTTTCAGCATTTATTTTAATTGAGGCTTTTGCCTCTGAAGTGTAGCAAATTCCTCATTTGAAAGATCTAAAGCCTTATAAATATTTGAGTACCAAAAGTGAGGACCTCCTAATTTCATTGTAGGATTTAACATTGCAGCAACACCATAAATAGGGGGGATAGGGAAAAAATATTTTTTAAACTTTTCTTTCATTACATTTATAGCAAGTTTATAAATTTCCCCACCCTCCGAAAATTCAACAAACAAATCACATAGTGCTGCAATATAAACTAAACAGTTTGAAATAGTAGGATAATATTGCCCAGACAATTCATTTGTAGCTTGATGAAATTGTTGTAAAAAATCTATAAGAATTTTAACATTATTCCAATCTTGATTTGTAAGGATTTCATCATCATCCTCACCACCAACACGAGCATTAAACGTTGCATTAATTGGTTTCTATATTCATATGCAACTACTAAACTTTCGTACACACAATTCCATCTAGTCGGACAAGGTTTAGGAACCTTTCTTTCTCTAAGGCCAAATTCATCATATTTTTTAAAATACTCTCTAAGTCTACTTCTACGGTTTGAATAAAAAAGCCAATTAAGAGCCATTTTAACCTTTTCAATTTCTAAATTTAAAATTCTCATACCATCACCGACGATTACTAAATGCAGGATTTAGTGTCGTTGTAAGTATGCCTATAACATTAGTGTTACTAGAAGCATTATCAATAGAAATTGCCATTACTTTATCTCTAATGCAAAAATATCTACAAATATCTGCAACAGTGTTAGCAATAAACTTACCTGTGTGACGTAAATTAATTATTCTATAAGCAATAATGCGTTTTTGCATTATCCACTCCTCATCTATCCAATGACTTGTAACAATTAGATAATCACAGTTATTATTACTTCTACCAATATCAGTAGTAATAGCAATCCGACAATTTATATGAGTAAATAAATACCGCAAATATTGTTCATATTCATGTTTATATTTATAAATATCGCTCTTTACGGTTGCGCGATGCCAACCTTTATAAGTAGGATTAAAAACTTTTCTAATATAATGCATAAAGTTAGGGTTAGAAGGAAAACTATAGGGTAAGCACATAACGGTAACCATCTTTGCTAATTCTTCACGATCTTTATTTGGATCGTAATATAAAATACCACCGGTCACAGTGTTAATTCCTGGTTGAACTAGATTTGAACCTGTACTAGGGTTAACCGTAGTATCTACACTTGTCCCCTCTAGCTGCGCTTTCATTTGTAAAAATTTAGCTTTATCTCTAGGGTGTGTTTTTGTGCCTAGCCAAACTACCCGTACCGCTACGGTCTCCAGTAAATTTATGCGCCAGCAAACTCCCACAAGTTTTACACTTAGCCTTATTTTGTTCTCTTAATTGAGTAAAAAAATTCCAAACAAGTGATGTTTCGGGGCGTTTAGAAGGTTGTCTATTAAAAGTAGGGGTTTCTACAGGTGGGTCGGGCGGGGCATCAGTTGGGTTATTAACAGGACTAGTAGGTGTATCATCTAAATCCGGTTGAGTTTCATCTACATCATTATTTTCATCATCATTTTCAAAAATAGTTTCATTAGGATAAAGAGCATTCATAACTTCATCATTTAATTATTTACCTGGTGCAACATTATGGCAAAATTCACTATCGGAAAATTGAAAACAAGGGTTATCACTATCAAGAATAATAGGTGCAGGAGGACGGGTAACAGGTCTGGGTCTGGAAGCCGGGGGAAGGGTAGTAGGTTGGCGACTACTTTCACCAATTTTAGATTTTCCCTTACCACCAAATATTTTTTCAAAGAAAATGCCATATTAATTAGCCTTAAAAATTAATATGCAAACTAAAACACACAAAAATATATTCTTAAAACTTAAGAGTTGGAACGAGTTTACCGAATTGCCGAACAACTTCTTGAAAATTGAAAATCGTTGAAGACTTAAATACTTCAATTCACCAACTTCACAATTTTTAACGAAATTGCAATAATAAAATAAGCAATTATAGAAGAGAATTAGATATAGATTGAGAGAGATTGATGAATTTGTGAGTAAAAATGAAAGAATGAAGGGGTATTTATAGTTGAGAATTGGGAAAAAGTGTAATTATATAAAGTTTGGGGGCCAAATGGCTATTTTTTAAAGTCCCAAACGGCTCTTTTTTGATGGCCAACGGCTAGATTTTAAAATTTGACCGTTTTTTTTTTTAAATTATAGCCGTTGAGGCCCGGTTGAACCGGCCCAGGCCCGCCTGCCGGTCCCGGGCTTAGCGGTCCCGGGCTCGTGGGGTAAATGTACAAGACCGGCCCGCTACGGGCTTGGAGTACCATTTGGGGCCGGCCCACTGAGACCGGCCCGTTTGGCCCACGGTCCCGGTCCGGTCCCGGGATGGGCCCGGCCCACAGTGCACCCTTAGTTGCAAGTTGCTTTTAGCTTTACACTGATTACACACTTGCTATTTGAAGCTATGCGGAGAAATAGCTTTTCCGTAATGTTTTTGGCAGTTAGAAATCCGTTAATAACTGCTTGCAGAACTAATGCAATAAGTTAGTGTAGGAAAGTCTTTCCTTTGTTTTCTTGGACTTGGAATATGCAGATGACACTAGTCATTGTTACGAACCGGCAAGGTCTTCCATTTTTTGTGCTCGCCCAAGTTTTTGTTCATCTGGACTACTAATAGCCCGTTTGACCAAGCTTTTAAAATCAACTTATTTTGAGAAATACTTTTTCTAAAAGTATTTTTTAAAAGTACTTTTGGTGATAATCAGTTTGTGGTTGACTAATTAATTTGAAAAGTACTTTTGAGCAGTAATTAATGTTTGATCAAGCTTTTAAAAACTACTTTTTAAGTGTATTTTTCCCAAAAGTGCTTCTCAGAAAAGTGCTTTTGGAGAGAAATTACTTTTTTCTGCTGTTGCTTCTCCTCAAAACTACTTTTGTTCCTTCTAAAAGCTTGTCCAAATACCTCAATTTTTGGAAAAAAACACTTTAGGCCAAAAAAAAACTTGGCCAAACAGGCTATAATACTTGGTTAAGATTTTAGTGAAGTTATCTCTGCTGCGTCCTAAAAATTTTAATAGCTAAAAATTTTGCACGTTACCTGAAATGTCCGGTGGAATAAACTTAATATCAAATCATAGCCATTGGCACAACTATTACCGTCTGAACTAAAATCTCTCATATCTCCATATCCAGACAACATCGGGAGAAATTCAAAATAGCCAGATTTACAAGTGGTCATTCAAAAATAGTCACAGTTTCAAAAGTCATTGAACATTTCATGTAAAGATAAATCTGATCAAAAATACTGTTCAAAATTCGGAAAATACTTCAACATAATATACTGGAACTCCAGTATAATATACTGGAGTTCCAGTATACTTTGCTGGAACTCTAGTATATTATACTGCAGCCAGCAAAGTATATCGGTCGAGCATAATATGCTGGAAGTTCATGCACAGGTGCACCGAACTCCAGTATATTATGCTAAACCGGTCTCTGTTGCAACAAAATAGTGACTATTCTTTAATGACTTGACAAATACTGACTATTTTTGAATGACCAGTCCGCACTGGCTAGCCCGTGCTATATCCATACTCCTAAAAACACTACTACGTATTATTTATTATACACATTTTCAACCTAACTTTATCTCTTTTTATCCCATTTCTCAAGAATAAGTTTTTATCTTCCAAAACCCACTCACCTGTAAAAATTACTCACATTTTTTTGTCTTCTTGTCCTCCATTTTCTTTCTTTGTCTATTTCTCTCTCTTCTTTATTCATTCTCCTTTTTCTACTTCAGATCTAGATTTCTTTCTTTTTCTTTTTCATTTTAAATGGAAAAGCTTCTCTGAGTACATAGAAAAGTTGCTAAAAAATTAATTTAAATCTTAAAAGGATTTCTTCGATTAATATTGCGGTAATGCTATTAGAGTGGAAGTAGAAGAGGTGAAGCTTTCTAGTCAAGCTCTGTGTACTTCTGCTGATGTTTTATTGGTGGTTATGGTAATTTTTGTGAGAATATGAGATTTTATGGTAGATTGATGTATTATTTTTTCATATAGGTAGTTGTTGTTGCTACTTCTCCTTCTTCTTCTTCTTTGAGTCATAATGGTGTTTTGTAAGTGAAGTTATTTTACGGTGAGTGTCAATGGTGGGTCTGGGTTTAATAGGGTAGTTGGACGGTACTTATATGTAATTTTGTATAAAAATTCTCTCTCTACATATATATAATGTATTAAATATTTTATATACACATATATAGAGTTGTACATATACGATAATTTGTATTGTAGTTTTGTATAAAAGTTGTATATATATTATTATGCTATGTATAAAAGCTGTATATACATTGTATTCTAGGTTTGGGAATGCACTTTATGTATATTGAGTGTATTCTGGACATGTTTGTATATCCAAAGCGTGTATTGAATTTTTTATACATGATTATATAGTGTATATATACTACACAATATGTGTATATTGTGTATGTTTACTATATAATATTTATATATACTATACAAATCATATACGTAATTTATACATGATTGATACATATTGTGCAATGTATTTTTGTATAAAAATTGTACATAAACCGTTATATATGTATAGAAGATGTGTATTTACAGTTACACAATATATGAAAGTTTTATATACAATGTTTTCGTGAGTTTGACAATGTATTCTTAGTGTATTTTGAGCTGTTGTGTATTTTAAGTGTGTGTGTGCGCGTGTATATATATATATATATATATAGTTCAACAATGTATAAAAAGTGTATATACACTTTATACTAGTGTATTGTAATGACTTGACCGGTCGTTTTGAGCTCTAGCGCGTCGTTCGGCAGTTTGAGACCATGAGTAGCTTCACTTCAGGTATTATGACTTGTACGTGTGGTCGGAATTGAGTTTCGGGAAGTTCGAAGTTGATTTAGAGAGAAAATTTTCATTTTGGAAGCTTTAAGTTGGGAGAATTCACTAAGGTGTGATTTTGAGTAAACAACCTCGGAATCGGGATTTGAAAGTTCCAACAGGTTCGTACGATGATTTTGGACTTGGGCGTACATCCGGATCGGGTTTTGGATGATCCGGGAGTGTTTCAGCACATATTGTGGAAAGTTGGCATTTTGGAAGGATTTCCTAAATTTGAGTTGGAGTGCATTTCAATGTCCGTCTGGGATTCCGATTCTGGGAATAGCTCCGTATGGTGATTTGGGTATTGGGATCGCGTCCGGAAATAGATTTGGAGGTCCGTAAGTCATTTCGGGGTCATTTGGTGAAAGTTGGAAATTTGAAGGTTTTTGGAAAGTTTGACCAGGAGTGGACTTTTTGATATCGGGGTCGGATTCCGATTTCGAAAGTTGGAGTAGGTCCGTAATGTCGAATGTTACTTGTGTGCAGAACTTGAGGTCAATCGGACGTGATTTGATAGGTTTCGGCATCAAATATAGAAGTTTGAAGTTCTAAAGTTCATTAAGCTTGATTTGTAGTGTGATTCATGGTTTTGACGTGGTTTGATGTGATTCAAGGCCTCGGGCAAGTTCGTATTATTTTTCTATACTTGTGTGGGTGTTTGGTTTAGAGCCTCGGGGGCTCGGGTGAGTTTCGGATAGGTTTAGGTTGTGTTGCGCTTGTTTTTGATGCTTCGTCGTCGTTTTTCAAACATAAATGGTACCACATTAAGCAAATAAACTCCAAATTTATTTTTTATTTAACCATCCGAATCGTATCGTAATTACAGAGCCATAGCAAAAAAAATCGTCGAATTTGGACATCGTATGAGAGAGTTATGGCCATTTCCGTGTCGGGAAAAATTGCTGGTTTCTGGTGTGGTTGCAATTGCGAACATATCTATCGCAATTGCGATGCCCAGTTTGCAATTGCGAACTTTTTGTCGCAAATGCGACCTTTTCCAGCCCTGTTTTTGTTCGCAATTGCGAGGGTTCACAATTGCGAATCCTGGATTGCAAATGCGACATCTATAGCTTGTTTTCAGCTGTGTAAATTGGATTTTTGCTTCATTTTATCATATTTTGAACCCTAGGTCCGAGAGTGGGAGATTTTGAGAGAGGATTTTCGTATCAAATCATTGAGTAAGTACCTCTAACCAATTTTCAATTATAATTTGTGATTATACGTTAGATTTAACATCAAAATTCATGAGAATCTAAAGGAAAATTTGGGGAAAATTAAAAAATCTTTAAAAATATAAAATAATGATTTGAAGGACGAATTATCGGAGTTTGATAATTTTGGTATGGTTGAACTCGTATCGGAATGAGTGTTCGGGTTTTATAAATTTAATCAGGTACCGAGTTGCGGGCCCAGGGAGTTGACTTTTTGCAAGTTGTGTAAGGATCATAGCTTTGCTAACTGGAATTGTTTTCTCTTGCATTGTTTGATGTATTTAAGTCATCATTAGCTAGGTTGACTCGAGCAGTGGTGAATTGATAAAGGAAAAACTAAATTAAATATTGAGTTGGCCGAATTGAGGGTTTGAGCATAATCTTGGACCGAAAAGTGGGCTTTGAGGCGAGTTAAGTCTTCTTCCTAACCTTGTAAGAGGGAATTAACCCCATAAGTGAAATAAGTCGATATGTGTTCCTATTTATGGGTGCTACGTACGCACGAGGTGATGAGAGTCCGTGCGTAACTACTATTATGCTTAAGTCCGGGTAGTCTAGGACTCAAATCATGCTATACTTGTGATGTCTGCAACCTTCTTGCTAATTTGATTGCTTAATTCACATTGAACTTGGTAAAAGAATTTTAAAAGGATAAATTCGTTTTTCTTGACCGTTAAATGAGAATTTGCATTTCTTTGAATAATTTCCCCTTAATAAATTCTTTATTTGGTTGTTTGAATGTGTTTATCTTTTTGTGGAGCGGGCCGAACGCCTCGGCAGATTTAATAGATGCATATATGGTTCGAACCGTTTGACCCTCGGCAGTGCACAATTTATATTTATATGTTGGATCGGGCCGTACGACCTCAACATGATTTGCGCATGATTGAATTGATTGCTTTGAAATTTATAATTAATGATATTGCCTCTTTGGCCTGAGATAAATTATTAAATGATGAGAAATAAATTTGGAGATTTCTTAACTATAAAAGAATTGCTTACTTACTTTATAATATTGAGCTTACAGCCGTTCTATACAACCCATATTTAAATTATATCGTTGGCAATTTTACTTATAGCCCATAGTAAGTGTCAGAGTCGACCCCTCGCCACTACTTCATTGAGGTTAGACTGGATACTTACTGGGTACACATTGTTTTTGTACTCATAGTACACTTGCTGTATATTTTATTGTACAGGCACATATATATATTTGGTGGCCTTGTGGGCGCATCGGCGTAGTCAATGCGGGCACGTAGGTGAGCTGCATTCCATATTACGACCCGCAGCCAGCAGAGTCTCCTTCAGAGTATTTATATTTTCCTCCCTGTCCAAATTTGTATTCCGGACAGATGCTGTATTTTATTCTATTTCCTAGTTGATGCTCATGCACTTGTGATACCGGATTTTGGGATGATTATGGGTTATTCGGTATTGAGATTGTTAAAAACATTATTATTTACTCTGAAATTTCCATCTTCTACTATTTGATTGAAGGAAAACTATGATTTCAAAAATATTAAAATGAGGACCTAAATTAAGTATTTAGTGTTGGCTTTCCTGACAGCGGTGTCCGGCGCCATCACGACCTTTAATGGATTTTAGGTCGTGACAACATGATATTAGAGCACTATGTTCACTTAGGTCTCACGAGTCATGAGCAAGTCTAGTAGAGTCTTGCGGATCGGTACAGAGACGTCTGTACTTATCTTCGAGAGGCTACAGGGCTGTTAGGAGCACTTCCCTTCTTGATTCCTCATCGTGCGATTTGATTCCTTTGAGGCTTATTCTTTTTTTCTTTCCTACCCGATCTTATACGGCGTGAAGTGCTTGTTATAAATCGGGAATTGAGGAATTGTAATGGTACTACAGATGTGGTGCAGGATGTTTCCTGCGTAATTGATTGGGCTTTTTTCGTCGCCTTGCGGAAGGCCATTCTGTCGTTTCATCTTAGTATCAACACTACCTACAATTTTGGGATTTGGAATTGATTGTTATGATGATTCGTGCGTTGCTATCGCATAATGTTTGTAATGGTAGGATGCTTGTCTATGCGTCGGGGAAGTGAATGACTTGAGAGGATTTTTTACTCAGTGCATAATTCAGAGATTCAGTATTTTACTTCCGGCGAAGGAAAGGCAATCGGACTAAGAATGTTCAGATTTGGGTTGATGGAGTAACGAGACTTGGTATTTTCGAGCGTGGTGAAATTTTCATCTATGATATGGTGTCGTCGTCCTTGTTGAATGCGTTAAGTTCGCCGGTGTGATGGTCTTCGTTAATTTGCTTTCAGGCCAGGGTATTGTGAAATAGTACCGGGGAAGCGGCTGTCAGAGTTCGCAATGTGCGGTGGTTCAGGATTTAATCGGTGGTCCGGGTGTTGAGGGCTCAAGGAAGATGATCTTCGGAGAGGTTTAAAGTTGGTAGCGATCTATTGGTTCAAGTGCTACAGAGATGGATTTTGACTTAAGGCAACAACTGGGCAGTGAAGGTTGAGGAAAGACATGTGGGAGGTGTCTTGCGGTGGATAAACTTCTCGAAGGTCAAGAGTGAGAAACAAGAGTCAAATAGTTGCTTAAAGGAGAGGGTTTGACCAAAGCGGGAGAGTGGCGGAGTAGCATATGGGTTCTGTGGCAGGATAACTGCACGCCTTGAGGAAAGTTTAGAGTGATTTGGGAATTATGGTGGACAGTGACTAGGTCTACGGGCTTAATTTGGAATATTGGCTGCTATACGGAGGGAGATTGGATGTGACAGAAAGGAGTTTGCTTGATATGAAGAGGAATGCAACGTGACTTTGGGTTGGGATGTATTGTTGCAATCTTATTAATGTCACTGGGAGTGAACGGACTTGTACAACTGGTGAATGAGCACGAGCTCAGGATGGGATACTGATTTCGTAGTAATTGTACCCAGTGTAGCGATGTTGGAAGATGCCAGCATGTAATTTTCACAGATGGGTTATCTCCTGCGAGCAGGTTAGCGGTCGCATGGTGTTGATGAAGCTTCTACGAGGAATTCTACTGGCTATCCGGGAGGAGGTCGAATATTTAATGGTGGCTAATGATTCAGGGTGTTCATGAAATGTTAACAGAAGGATTTCGAGGAATTTGGTGGGTCGATTGTGTGAGATTATGTCAACGGGGGATAAGGAATCTCAGTGGATTCAAGAGTTATTTAATAGGTGGCTTAAGCTAAGTGGGAGAGCCCCACTGCCTACGATTGAATTGCATGGTTATCTATTTGTGAGGTTTCGGGTTATCGGCAAATTGCTGGGTTGTTGCGACTAAGGAGAGAGAACATTAGTGGTAATTTGAGCAAAGGATTTGAGGAATGTGTGCTATAATCGGCCTTATTGATTCATGTTCAGGCTTTGGGAAGACTCAGGATTTATGCTTCGTGTAGAGGTGAGTTACAAGGAAGGTGATTCAGCTCGGTGCTTCTTTGAGAGGGTGTTCATGTGCTAGCATAGCCTTGGAGTTGATTATATTCGGGAACAAGTCAGAGTGGGTGACTCTCAACAATGGTTCTAGTGGGTTCAAAATTAAAGTGCGGTGCTTAAGGATTTCGAGTCAGTGGTATGGTTAAGTATCGAGCTTTTGCAATGGATTATGAAAGGGGCTTGGGGTGTTCTATGTTATCATCGGTATGCTGTGTAGAATTGGAGGAACGGGAGAGAATAACTTCGGATTCATGGAGAAATTATCATAATGGGTGTACCAGTTGAAGATGCGAATATGCGCACAAGGAGGGTATGGGATGGTTCATGGGGTTTGGAGATAATGTGGTCTCGTGAAATGGGGTCACTCAGGATGAGTGCGGATTGAGTTCGTTATATTTTGAATAGAGCCATTGTTATTTCTAAGGAAAGTCCAGAGTAAATTTGAAGAAGTTGGTTCAGTTAGCAATGGTTGAATCGGCATGGTGTTGGCAATGATCAGTTCCTTCAGCGTGTTAAGTTATACATGTGATTTATGGCAGTATGTGCGAGGCTTGACGACCGCCATAATTGATTTTATTGGGAGGCATTCGAGTATTATGGCCTGTTATGTGTAGATGAATCCCGGAAGAGTTATGGTGGTTTAGACCACTACTTGAGGATTTTATTTTCTGCGGTTATGGGAATTTAGTCGCGTGTTGCAATGGTTCTCCTAAAACGAGTTAAGTGAAAGGTTTTTATACGATGGAGTGTTTATTCTATTAGTGGTTCAAGAGTTATGATGAAATTCTTGTACTCTCGCGTATAGGCATGTTAGGAGCAGTGCGCGGCATGGGAATTGGAAGTTGAGGATCAAGGTTGCGGTTTGGTGTAGACAAAAATGTTACGATCTTGGACGAGTAGGAAAGAATTCAGATGTTTAGAGTAAGCTGGTATTTTCTTTAGCGTCACCTAAGATCGGTGTCCGGTGTAAAAGGCCTTGCGTACTGATTTGCGGATTTTCGTTTTGCCTTACAACATTGTATGACTGGTGGCATGGATGTGCAGACTTTGTTACCTGGTGTGGAAGGTCGTAGGAGTGTATCCCACGGAAAGATTGTATAAGTGTGGTATGTAGTCACCTGACTAACTAAGGATTTAAAACCAAGCATGGAGATTGTGGTACTATCGCTAATTTGAGAATTTATGCCTGAAGGGCACTCGGTTCATTTGGTTGTGGACCGTGGGAGTTTGTTCCTGATTTGATGGCGATTCTTGAATGTCATGGAAAAAAGGTTATTGTGGATCCTTGAAAGGTTAGTATCCCAGTACGGTACAGTCAGAATCAGTTTGAGGACCGTGTGTGGATCTAGATGTCAATGTGGGCTCTATATCAGGGCGGACGTGTTCATTTCAGCATAGCATTGTTTACGGAGGAGTCTTCGGGCCTTGGATGTTATTTCTGTCGTCAGCCATTCCGCGTAATCTCTATTGTTGCATGTGGGTTGTGAGGCGGTTTGAGTATTCGCACTCGTATTGAGATCCCTTGAAATGTCTCAAGATACAGGTCATTTATTGCACCTTAGTTGTGCTTGAGTTTCGTAGCGTATGGTGCTATCCGTCTCCCCAGGATTTGTAATATGCACTTCACGTGCTTGCGGTTGATATTCGGGTATTTCGTAGGTATAAGCTGTTGATGCCCCCTTTTTCTCGCAAAATCGGGTTTATGACATTTGGGCGGACAACTCTTTTCCTTTTGAGAATTGGGTTTGCAATTTAGAAGAGTCACCACCTAATGATTAAGTGCATTAGGACACTAAAAATGAATTTGATTTAGAAAACCAGAGGTTGGGTAAGGGCTTGAAATTATCTCGAGGGGAAGGTGTTAGGCACCCCTCAAGATCCACTAGTGTGGTTCCCGGCCATGCTACAATTGTGACTTTAAATACAAACAACAAGTAATCAAGCAAGCATTGTAAATACTAGGTAACTTTCACATAACGGTTGCAAATAAAAGAAGTACAAGAGGTTTAAAGAGTGCTGAAATTTGGAAGAAGCTAGTTTTATAATTAAAGAAAGATACACAAGTAAAGGAGAAGGGGTCAAATAACTGGTGCAAGTAATTCGAAAAAAAAAAAGTGAAAGAGGCGGAAGTTTGGGGAGAAACAATACTAAAAATCAGACAATTAAAAGAGAGATTTTTGCATAATAAGTACAAGTGATTGAAGTAAAAGAAGAAGTTAAAGAAACTGAAAACTAAACATCTTTAAAATTCTGGAAAAAGGAAGTAAACAAGTAAAAAGGGAGGGGGGGGGGGTCCTAGGTTTATAAATAACACGGATCACCCCACACAACACCCGGTAACCATTTATACACGTGGTGTTATCGCGTGGTCATCATATCCATGTCTACCCTTACCCACCCCGTTAAGGTATTAAATCGCGAAATGGTCTCGTTACTTATTGCATGCTATTACCCATCCCAATCCTATCAGCCCCGGAGGTATTAGGGACTACTAGTCCTAAAGGGGAGGGAAAATTGGCTTTTAGAGTTTAAAAAGGACAAAAGTCTAAGGTGACATTCAAAACATACATGATAAGTATGGGGGAGCACATAACATACAAGGCTCAAATAAACCTCCTTAAAACATAAAGAACATATAGTTTTAACATGTCTTTCAGATACTGATTAAGTCTTTAATTAAACTTAAACGTTAAGGCGTGGCTGATTTATCACATATTTTCAGATAAGAAGTCCAAATTAGGCCTGCCTTCTAGTTGTGATTATTAAAGACTGGTGTAGTTAAGTAATTACCTAATGGCTTGCCTAGGTGAGACCTATGAGCATGATATCTAGCAATGCGAAGTATACTGAAAGCAAACATACACTCTGTAGATGTTGAGTATCGAAATTGTTGATTTTAGGCTTGATTCAGATTCGGTTGATTACCCTTATAGACATGCCTAGGCGTGATTGATTTTAAAACATTTATAGAAACGCGAGAGTCCTATAGGCATGGTATCTATAATGCTATTTTGTTATTTTAAACCTATAAACCGTTTGCCTAACGATAGATGCAAAATGCAAAATTTAAAAGATCCTATAGGCAGGTTATCTATACGATGCATGAATGCAGAAGCCTATAGTCATGGTATCTATATGAGTGCAGAACCTCAAAGGCATGGTATCTATATATGCATAAGTGCAAAACTATAAGCAGGATTTCTATATGAAATGCATAAGTGCAGAACTATAGACAGGATTTCTATATGACATGCATAAGTGCAGAACTATAAGCAGGATTTCTATATGACATGCATAAGTGAAGAACTATAGACAGGATTTCTATATGATATGCATAGATGAAAAGCAGGATGAGATTGCAGGAATAAACACCTAAGAACATGATGTCTACCCACATGCATACATGAGTGACCCTCCCCTTTTCACTATATACCCCCATAAGTTATTACAAATTATTACAACCCAGAATGAATAAAGGAAAGTAAAATTACA
Organism: Nicotiana attenuata; assembly: GCF_001879085.1. Classification (NCBI taxonomy): domain Eukaryota; kingdom Viridiplantae; phylum Streptophyta; class Magnoliopsida; order Solanales; family Solanaceae; genus Nicotiana; species Nicotiana attenuata. The sequence continues at coordinate 17,042,646 of NC_031997.1, forward strand.
TCAGAAATTAAAGTACAACCAAGGAGAGCCTAATTTAGACTCCAAGTCTGAAACATGAAATAAACCAACTCCAAAGATCTGATTTCCAAAGCCTTTCTCATTTTTGGGTGTGTCAGAGTTCCCAGGAGCTTCATGAACTCCGGGCAGTGCTTACACCCAAATAAATTACAGAATTGAATTAAAGTGCAGTGTGCAAGGGCCATCCCTCAGATGTCCAAGTTCAGAGGGAACTCAAGGTCCCAAATCAAGGCTCATAGGAGGGGGGCAGAACTTAGAAACTAGGAATGAGTGTAAGTGCAATAGAGGGGATTCTGGGAAGGCCATGGCAGGCTGGTGGTCATACCGAGCAATTCAGAGTGCTGGCACACCCCTGACCAGCCTGTTAGCCACATTTGTTTGGGAGTTAGGATCCATTAAGGATTGGGTCCAAACATGAGCAGCAATTTGGATATTGCCATGCTTGAACCTTAACTCAAACACATAGAGGGAATAGGGGTATAGGGATTCACAGCAGAAAATAGGTGCAACGAGAATAATATACAGATTACTCAACGAGCATGGACAGTAAAGTAAACAGGATTGCAGAAGCTGTAAATAAACACATTGGTGTGATGGCTGAAACTAAATTAGGACATACCAATTTCAGAAGTAAGCAGAGAAAAAGTAGTAGTAAAGCCCAAATTGCAAGCAAACAGCCAGAAGAAACTCAGATGAGAATGTGAAAGTATTGAAATTGAGAGTGTGAGGTGAGTAGTGTAAGCTGAAGGTGTGTAAAAGTATTGAATTCGAAGTTGTGTTAAAGAGTATTCAATCGTGTGTCCTTGAGAGTGCAGAAGGGTAGTCCCCTTTTATAGTGCAGAAGGCAAGTAAGAAAAGGTAAGAAAATAGTTTTACAATCAATCACATAAAGTCTCCCTTTAGTTAAGGGATTCTGATTTCAAACGGGTAAAAGACAGTTAAGGAAAGAATTTGATTGAAATCTTTTCCAAAGTAACACAAAGAGGGTAAATACATAGGAGTTTATTTAAGGAAAAAAAAGTCCAGTGGTACACGGTTTGTGCAAATAAGGAAAGGGAACCAATTAAACAGTCAGTAAAATTAAAATCGTAGGCTTTGTTCGAATGAACCAAGTCAGGAAAAGAGAGGAAAGGGTTTTACTTGAGGAAAATCAATAACAATTTAATCAAACCTTACTAAAAGGAATTCGGAATCAATCATAATTGGCAAAACCTTTTTGAAAGAAGAATTTCTCATATATAAGGCACAGAAATATCAAACAAGAAGGAGTTGTCATGCTATTAGAAAAGACTATCATAGAAACAGTCATAAAAAAGGTTTAGGTCCAATTTATAGACTCAGAATGAGTTTGAGAGTTCAGGGTTTCAAAGTAGATCCCCAGTCCAAACACAAAATCGAACTTGCCAAAGAAACCCCCAAATTCTAGGGTTTTCACTCGAATCAGGCGCAAAGATGAGAAGGCAAGCCATTGAAACAGACTCAGAGGTCTCTTTCAGAGACTCATAAGAGACCAACAAACATGATAGCAGGTTTGAAAGCATAAAGAACATGTTTGAGAAAAGCTTCAGAATTTAAGCAAGTTCAGCAGAGAGAAGAAGTGATTTAAACTTAAGAAACAATAAAGGAAGCATGCTTAGAACTCCAAAGTCAGGTAATGCAAACAAAATTTAAGAACTCAGTAGGAAACACGTACAGTAGAAAAATACTGAAAATATAGCAAAGAACAGATAGAAGAACATAACAAAGATTAACATGCGAGCCTAGTCTAAAGGCACAGTAGAATACAAAGATATAGAAGAATCGTGTATAGTAGGAAGAAAACAGAAGAACAACACATGCGTGGTAGAGAAGGAAAACACACGAGCATAATACAGACAAACACACATAAAGAAAAGAATCAGAAAGATGTTTTGAAAACCTTTCAGAAACCCTAAATCGAAGAGAAACAATTTTGAAAGAAAAGATTGGGGAAAACACTTAAAAAATCCAGTATAATACAAATATATCACAGATCTAAGAAAACAAACAAAGAAAAACCTCGAATAGCTTAGGATTTCGGAGAAACCCTAGAAATGAGAAAGGCTCGGAAGAAACTCCGATCTGGAGTCGGATGAGGTGGGAAATAGGCTCCTAATGCTTGAATACGCCTGAGCATGGCCGGAGAGGCCATAGAACCATAGATCTAAGAAGGTATGAAAGAGAATCATCGAGGTCAGACCTCAAAGCTTCGAACACCCATGGTCTAACGGTGGAGGGGGTGAGTACATACCATCCATGGCCTGAGAATCCATGGATTCCGGTGAAAGTACGGTGGAAAAGGGTCGGAGACGGTTAGGGTTCCTTCGAGAGAATTTTGGGAGTGGAGAGTATTCAAGGGTGGCGGAATAAACGAAATGGGGGGACTAGGGTGGGGTTGGTGAATTAAAATGGAAAGGGGTGATCCTGGCCGTTGATTAAAATGATCAACGGCCTGGATTGAAAGAAAATCCGGGCGGGTTAAACAAATGGGTTAAGGGGTTGGGTAAAATTGAAATTGGGCCGATCCAATTGGGGTTAGGATTGGGTCAATTTGAGGGCTAAAATTGAAATATAAATAGGCTATAATTGCAAAGAAATGAGGCTAAGTGTTAAATAGCCAGTTTCCCCTTTTTTTTTATAAAATAGTAAAAATGATTTTAAAAGCAAATTAAAAGTACCGAGTCAGTTAATAACACATAATAATTAATTTAAAAATGCTGGAACCAATTTTTATAATTAAAATGCTATTGAACTTAAAATAGGCTAGAATTGCAATTATATGCAATTTAGCTTTTTTTTTTAAAATACCAAATAAATTTGTAAAAATGTGCAGAAATCACCTTAAATATATTCTGGTGTAAAGGTGGGAATAAAATAAATTATTCACCAATGTTGATATTTTTTTGGGAATAATCACTGCTTTTGTGCTGCTAAAATGGGCAATAACTTGATTCTAAAAATCTTTAAAAAAAATTGGGAAAAATACCAAAATCCTTAGACATGCTTATATATGCATATATACGTTATTTTGAAAGTGTTTCGTATATAAAAAAAATACATAGGGAAAAATTGGGTATCAACAGCTGCCCCTCTTTACCCGGGAAGGATGGAAGAGTTGTCGGGTAAAGATATGATGGCCAATTTTGACCGAACACAATGGTTTGAAGCGATTGACCGTGCTCTAGTTCCTGAGCTGCCTACATATCCCTGGTCTTACAGGAATCAGGCCGTATGTAGTTCGGGATCCGTCGGCGGAACATGCCGATGGAGATTTTTCAAGAACGGACGAGATATTCGGGTTGGGGTGGTGGTTATGAGTTTAGTAGGGCTGCGGGAACGGGAGCGGGATCGCTCCTGCTGGGATGGACGTTGCTCGCCGGTTTACCTGCAAATAAACAATACGAGCACATATATTGTGCATAAATTTAAACGTGGTGCAAGTTCCCGTTGGACCATGAATGTTGTCTTTGGATGGTTAGGATGACGTCCTCGGACCATGATGTCCTGGGCCATGAAGCATATAATAAAGGACTCGCAGGCTATGAAATGATGTTCTCGGGCTATGAGAATGATGCTTCCGAACCATGATGCATTTGAATAATGATATGCAAAAGATAAAAGGGGTCCTCAGGCCATGGCATGGCATTCTCGGGATATGAAAATGGCGCCTCCGAACAATGATGCCTTTGGACAATTTGGCGATTTTTCAGCCCATGGAGTGCAAAAGGTGGCGATCTTTCAGCCGATGCAAGATTCAAATGGAGTGGCGACATGCAAAATGTAAATAAAATATCGATCTTTCAGCCGATGCAGGATTTTAAATGAAGTGACGATATTTCAGCCATGCGAAAAAATGTAAACAAAATGGCGATCTTTCAGCCGATGCAGGATTTAAATGAAGTGGCGATATTTCAGCCATGCGAAAAATGTAAATAAAATGGCGATCTTTTAGCCGATGCAGGATTTAAATGAAGTGGCAATATTTCAGCCATGCATATGGAGATAGAGCTTAGTCTCGGAAGGCAGAATAGTAGCCTTATACAATGCAGGAAATGCAAGTGGAGACAGGGCTTAGTCTCGAAAGGCAGAATAGTAGCCTTATGCAATGCGGGAAATGCAAGTGGAGGTAGAGTTTAACCTCGGAAGGCAGAATAGTAGCCTTATGCAATGCGGGAAATGCAAATGGAGGTAGAGCTTAACCTCGGAAGGCAGAACAGTAGCCTTATGCAATGCGGGAAATGCAAATGGAGGTAGAGCTTGACCTCGGAAGGCAGAATAGTAGCCTTATGCAAAAGATGAAAGTAAAATATTTCTTAGCTGATGGCTGATAGCTGGTTGCTGATTGTGATATTGTGGCTGCTGGGGATATTGTATGCGGATAGCGATAATTTTGAGAGTCGTATTCCTGAGCAGTAGGAGTGCGTAATATATAAGCTTGTGACTTGGGTGCCTGCATCCAAAGAAAAATCGTGAGTTTTGTAAAGGGAATGGTTAGTTCGTGACCCCGCTGCCTTTGCTTGATTGGTTCGGCTCTGATTTGGTGATACTGTGGGTATCCTTGGGGTAGCATTGCTAAACAAAGCAATTCCGACAATAAACATGCATGAGTTTGTTAAAGATATGACATACGTATATATTTAAGAAATAGTTTTTAGATGAACCGACGACTGTGACGTGGTTCGGGACATTGCAACCTCTCCTACTGCGGAATTTTGAGGGTCCTCCTCAAAATTCTGCCCCAGTTTAATGGGTTGATACTTCTGACAGCTGCTTGCAATGATCGGCTGAAGTTACTTCGGAATTTTGAGGGTCCTCCTCAAAATTCTGCCCCAGTTTCCAATTGCGGGGGAAATGAAATTTTTTATTGAATTGTGACCGAACCCATAAGGCTGCCTACGTATCCCCTCTTAAACAAGAATCAGGTCCGATGTAGTTCAAATTACATAAGGAAATCATAAACGGTTACACATAGTATCGCTTGACTGCATCTACATTGATTGGCTTTGGCCAAACTTCTCCGTCCATTTCTGCAAGAATGAGGGCTCCTCCTGTCAGGGCCCGATGAACCATGTATGGACCCTGCCAATTGGGAGAGAACTTCCCTTTGGCTTCATCTTGATGT
>NC_031997.1:17047903-17064553 GCF_001879085.1 Nicotiana attenuata
TTTTTCCCCCCCCCCCCTTTTGAACTTTCTAAGGATTTCCCCAGTTTGTACTCTTGGGACATGGACTTTTCTTTTCTTTTTCTTTTTCTTTTTCTTTTTGAATTCTTTTTTTTTTTGACTCTTGACTCTAAACTTGATTCCAAAAGAGGGTGGTCAAAGAAAATAACACAGGCTCAAAAGGGGTAACAAAGGGTATAAAGTGTTTGGATAGCAGAAAAAGGGCCTCCCAGCCTCGAGAACGCCAATTACAGTATCCTTTCGCTATCACATCATTGATGAACATGCTTGTCTTTTTGGGTCTTTTTCAGTGTAAAGTTGTATGAGCAATATTTCCTCGCTATGAATGACCCTTGTCAATTTGGGTGACTTTTCTTGGATTTTGTCTTGATGTAGAAGATGCATTTTGCCACTAACTGATCCATTTCAAGTTGTCTGGAATACACCTTCTATTGAAAAATACTTATGATCTCTTAGTGCTAAACAGACTTCAACCCGTCTGATTATCCTTAAGCCCGATATTCTCAAATGATTCAAAAGGTAAAGATCCTTAACTTCTACGAGCATAACTACTTTGGTTCCATGTAAACTTAGCTCATGCTTATTTTCCAAATATTTCACGTGTCTATTCTTCTCCAAAAGCGTCTCTTTCTCACTTATGCAATTCAAGACTAAATCAGTTTTCTAAGATCTGGCCAAAAATTCCGCATGTATGTCATGTCACTAGAACTAGCGTGAAAAGCACTATGCACAAAATGGACACAAAGTGACTGACTACTTTTTATTGAATAAAGGATAGCAGGGTCCGATAACACAAAAAGAAGAAGAAAAGACGACAAAAATAAACTACCATGGCTTAAGGAGGAGTGACTTTTCAGTTACTAAGCGACATCTTAGCCACACATTCGCACATCAGCATTACTACGACATTTCACCATTTTGATTGCTTTGGATTCAACACTCAAATTTTGACAATCATCCCGAGTAGCCCATGGTCCTATTGCTCAAATCTAGTAAAGTCAACCCCACATTTGCCTCCATTTTTAATTTTTCACCGCCAACTTGTCTACTTGCCTTTTCGTGACCCTGGATCAACAACAATGTTGCTTGTTCCATTGGTTGAGAAGATGCTTTTATTTCCGAGAGATCTTGGATTGTTCTTGTGACTCGCCATTCCAAACCAACAAACCGACCACCTTTGACTAGCTTTTATTTCAAAACAAGAAGCATGTTAGAATAAACACTCTTTCTTTCTTTCTTTTTTCCTTTTTTTTTCTCTTTTCTCTTATTTTTTTTGTTTCTTTCCTTTCTCTTTTTTTTTGTTTTTGTTTTTTCTTTTTTTTTTTAAAATCATTTGATCGAACCTGATGTGGGTTGCCTATGTATCATCTTGAAATATGAATCAGATCTTGCGTAGTTCGGGAACATCGTTAATAAAGTAAATAAACTAACTCATTTTCTGCTCTTTAAGAAATCTAAACGTAAAAAAAAGCTCCTAACAAGGAAATGGATTTTGAATGCTTTCTTTCTTTTTTTTGAAATTTTCGAAATAAAGACCATAAAACAAGAAAGAAAGTATTTTTGGATTTCTATTTGTTTTGTTTTTTTTCTTTTGAGAAAATTTTTGAAAGGAAAGACTTCTAAAGAAGAAATAAAATATTTTTGGATTTTTGTACTTTTATTTTGAATTTATGAAAGAAATACTTCGAAAGAAAAGAGAAAATATTTTTTGAATCTTGAATTTTCGAAAGAAGAATGAAAATATTTTTGGATTTTGAGAAAGATTAAAAGAAAAATATTTTTGTATTAAAAATTTGGGGTCTAAAAGAAAGACTTTCTAAAGAAAGGAAGTAATGGAAAATATTTTTGAATTTATTAAAAATTATGGGCCGGAACCGATGAGGTTTGCTTACGTATCTCACATCCGGTGAGAATCAGACCCGCGTAGTTCGCCAGTTTTGACGGAAGAAAGGAAACATGACTTTTTTGAAAGGACTTTTCCTCTTTTTTCCAAAATTTCGGCAGAGTTTCAGGATAATTCAAATAACTACCTCTCACCCTCTTTTCTTTTTTCTTCTTTCTTTTTATTTTCTTTTTTTTTTTCATTTTCTTTCCTATTGTAGAAGCCAGTCAACATGCAAGCCGAAACAGACAGATACGCAAGTAGCACGTAAGATGCATCTGGATGGTCTTTTAATTTGGGTACACCTGTCCTAGACGGACCCAACCCCTGTGTTGAGTCCCCAAAGTCAAATGCACATGATGCAAACAAGCATTCATACTAGGGATCCGGCATGAGGCTATGTTATTCTAGGTTTAAAACCTGGGTGTATTGTTCTAGACTTGACTTACCCGAGCGGACATCTCGATCGGGGGGGGGGGGGGGGGGAGGGTCAGCGTACCAGGAATACAGAAGCTTCACCGACTTTGTAACTTGTCCGAACCTCGTTCTAAAATTAAGATATCACTCTAACAGAAAAGAAGCCACACGAAGTGCACGCTTCCCAGATGATTTAGAAGACTCAGAGAGAAGAGGCTTCCGTAACAGTTTATATACAATTTAAACAATATCAAAGCGGTAAAAAGCGACATTTAGCACATTAGGCTCAAACACGTAAAAACAGATAATAAATAAAGGCCAACTATAACAGTTATTCTAAGCTCGAATTCTGAACCCTGAACCAGAGATTCTGGGTTCTTTTCCCCAACTGAGTCGCCAGAGCTATCACACCTCCTTTTTTACCCCAGAGAGGGGATATAGGGGAGTTTTTCCAATTTAAGTGACATAAATCGAAATGGGATTATTTATTTATTTTTCAGAGTCGCCACTTGGGATAATTTATTGGTGTCCCAAGTCACCGGTTTATTTTAAATCTCAAATGGAGGAAAATTTTGCCTTTATTTAAAAGTGTGCGAAACCAAAAAACTAGGTAAGGAATTCTGTTAACCCGGGAGAAGGTGTTAGGCATTCCCGAGTTCCGTGATTCTAGCACGGTCGCTTATCTATTAATAATTGGCCTATTATCTGATTTACTACATGTTTTAAACCTATTGTGCATTTTAACTTTATAACCGCTTTTATTTATATAAAACCACTTTTTAGGATTTATGGAATCATTTTTTTGAACAAGTTACGATTGTCGTACACTTGTCGTTTTGGAACACACACAAACCATACTACATGAAATGCACCCGCGGTTCACGACATATTTATTTTTATTATTATTCGAAATTATGCTCAGGTCACATGAAATGCACACCCGAATTGAGATTTACGTATCGTGACCATGTCACGGGAACCGTACCCATGGCCACGATAATTTATTAATCGCGCCTAAAGCAACTAAAGCATTTAATTATTTTCCTAATCTTTGAGATTGTTGTGATACGAAATTTATGAACAAGATATTATTGGGGGGCAAATAGGCTAGCTAACATGAACTATTCTTTGGCCAGATTCCTTATGGTTCAAGAGCCACCTTATGGCCCATTATTATTCCTTGCCAAAAAAGAAACAACTCCAAATTTTCCATCTACCCAATTAAAAGCATTTATTCAAGAACCAAGACTACATACATCACAATCGAAATAAAAATTAATTAAAATAATTTAAATGAAAACTAAGACATGCTACTCCAACAACGTAGAATCACAAATCAACACGCGCACCAAGCTATTATAACACAATGAAATGAGAATAAAAATTGAGAAATGGACCTTTTATTGATGAACAAAGCTGAAAATTGCAAATCAATCGGGCTAAACAAAGCAACAACCCTTGGACTGAAACACCGCAATTAACCGAAACCGGAACCTTGAATCGACACCGGAAAACTCGACACCCAAGCTCGAAGCAATTTTTTNGGAACCTTGAATCGACAACCGGAAACTCGACCACCAAGCTACGAAGCTTAAGTTTTTTTTAACTGCTGGACGGTACTAACTCCCACTTTAGTTTTGGTGACGGAAGTCAACACACGTTCAACTGGACGGACAAATTCGTCATATATCTCATTTCCTCATTTGTTGACCAGTGTGACTCGCCCAAGAGCACTTTTGTTAGAGCTTACACCAACCATTTTACAATCCATTTCTATTACATCTATAACACTTGAATCTGATGAAGTTCGAATAAGAGGATTATGCCGAGAATCGCCAGAGTCATCATTGGATCTGTTTTCCGCTATCCTAGTATGGATTTGTTGCTTATGTAAATTGTTGGAATTTTGTTTTGAGATTTGGGTGTTTTACAACTTACAACAACAAGCAGAAGACTGGTTAGTGGTTCGTATCAAGTACCTAAAGAATAAAAAGCAACAATCTGATGACAATTCATGTGTGTGTCCGATTTTTGAGAGGAGGAGTCAGAAAATCGGCTGGAAAAAATGGGGTTCTTTCTTGGTCAGGGTCACGGCTAGGTCTAGGTCTTAGATCTAGGAATTGAAAATTTTTGGGTGGTGTTTTTATAATTGGATATTTTATATTGAGGTGGGAAAGGATGATGGCCATTGGTTTAGAAGGAAAAATGGCTAGGATTAAATCTTGCACTTAAGTAGGCTAATGGGTTGGGAAGAATGGGCTAAGGGTAATTGGGTTGGACCATGTTTGGATTTGAACTTAGGCTAAAAAGACCAAATAATACAATATATCTATAAAAATGTAAAAACAACTCTAAATTAAAATAAACTAATATAAAGCTAAATACTACGAGTGAAACTAATTTTTTTTGTATTTTCAAATGTTATAATACTATAAATATAAATATACTAATTAACTTTAACCTAAAGATGAATAAATATTTTTTTTTGTATTTTTTTTATTTTTTTGTGATAAAAATAAAGTAAAATAGTCAACACTATATAGAATAGCGATACTAAACCTAAATTAAATATTTAAGCTAAAATTTGTAAAATCTTGGGGAGGGTCAAAAATTACATGTCTACACCACGTCATAACGCTACAACAAATACAATACATTTCCAAAACAGTACAGAAATTATTTATTTCGTAAATTAAACTCAATTTTCAGTAAAAACCCTTTCCTTTTTAAAACATCTTCCAATAGTTTCAAATGAGTGATAAAAACAGTGAGTAAGAATGATAGACAACGTAAATAGCCCCTCGGGCAAAACATATACCATAAACCGCCCCTCGGGCACAATCTCAACAGAACCAGCCCCTCGGGCTACCTCACAATCACTCGTAATCAGCCCCTCGGGCATAACATAAATCAAGAACCGCCCCTTGGGCAAAAAATGGATCAATAACAGCCCATCGGGCAACAATATGAAACAACAACAGCCCCTCGGGCTACATCACATCACTTACACTGGGTACCCGCGCTTACTGGGGGTGTACAGACTCCGGGAGGGGCCCATTACGACCCAAGTGCAATAACAAGCCGTCTCGTGGCATAATCAAACAGGCTCTCGGCCTTATGTCATTCACAAGCCACCTCGTGGCATAATAAATCAGGCCCTCGGCCTCTCATATATCACAAATCAATACCACATGCTGCGGCGCGCAGCTCGATCCCATGATATCCTCACAACATAGGCCCTCGGCCTCACTCAGTCAGATCTCACTCAAGCCCCTCGGGCTGACAGTAAAACAAGTACTCGGCTCAAAAATCATTTATGAAATCAAAAAGGAGTGGATAAAACCGAGTTACAAAAACAGTAAGAACATAGCATGACTCAGTGTAACATTAAACCAAAACAATGAGAAAAAAAGTAGTAAATGCCCCTAAGGGACCCAACAATCGGCACAAGGCCCAGACGCGGCATTTAGCCCCAAACACAATAATATTTACCAAAATATAACAATATCAGATAGTTTTCAAGTAAAATACGCGACTTAATAGTCGTAAGGGCTGGACCAAGTCACAATCCCCATTGGTACACGACCCCACGCTCGTCATCTAGCATGTGCGTCACCTTAAAGTAGCACAACGATGTGAAATCCAGAGTTTCATACCCTCAGGACAATATTTACAATCATTACTTACCTCAATCCAGTCCAAACTCTAGCCCGCAATGCCTTTGCCTCTCGTCTCGGCCTCAACTCGCGTCGAATCTAACCAAAATCAGAATCATGACGTCAAAATATGCTAATGGAACGAAGCCCGTGTGAAAATAATCAAATTACGACACGAATCCCGAAATTAACCAAACTCGACCCCCGGGCCCATGTCTCGGAATCGGACAAAATTAACATTAATGGAACCCTTATCTTCCCACGAGTTCATGCATATCAAATAATTCAAAAATCCGACCACTAATGACCCCTCAAATCCCTAGATTTAGGTCTCCCATTCCCAAGCCCTAATTTCTAATTTTCAGACTTATTTTCCACAATTTCCATGATTAATAGGTATAAATCACATTGGGATTGTGTATTAAGTCCATAAATCATACCTCCAAGTGTTCCTCCTTGATTCCCTCTTCAATCCTCTTCGAAAAGCTCTAAAATCGCACAAGAAAGGTGAAACTTAGGCTAAAAGTCGCGGAATGGGTCTTTTTAAACATTCTGCCCAGCACTTAAAAATCCTTCATCGCGAACGCGGTCAACACCTCGTGTTCGCGAAGAACAAATTTTAATTGACCATTTTTCGTTCTATACGATCGCGACTCCCAGTACGCGAACGCGAAGACTTGGCTTCCCAACACAGCGCGAACACGACTCCCCTCCCGCGAACACGAAGAACAAACCATCCAGGACCCCATCTGTTCACTTTCCTTTACGCGAACGTGGCATGAACCTCGCGAACGCGATGACCATAGAACTCGACCCTTCCCGATCGCGAGACCACCTTCGCGAAAGCGAAGGCCAACTTTACAGCCTCAGAACCTAACCCTTCCCGATCGCTGGACCTCCATCGCGAACGCGAAGGTCAAAAACCTACAGCACCAACAACAGATTTTCTGCAATCTTTTTCAACTTGAATTGGTCCGTTCAACCACCTGAAACTCACCCGAGGCCCTCGGGACCTCAACCAAGCATGCAAACATATCCCATAACATCATTCAAACTTGTTACAACCTTCGGAACGCTTAAAACAACATCAAAACACCAAATTTGCATCGGATTCAAGCCTAAGAATTCCAAAAACTCCCAAATTCCGCTTTCGATCAAAAAGTCTATCAAACCACGTCCGAATGACCTGAAATTTTGCACAAACATCCCAAATGACACAACGGACCCACTGCAACTTCCGGAATTCCATTTCGACGCCTATATCAAAATCTCACCTATCAACCGGAAAACGCCAAAATTCTAATTTTGCCAATTCAAGCCTAAATCTACTCCAAACCTCCAAAACACACTCCGATCACGCTCCTAAGTCCCAAATCACCTAACGGAGCTAACCAAATCATAAAAATTTCAATCCGAGATCATTTACTAACAAGTCAAAACTTGGTCAAACCTTTCAAATTTAAAGCTTCAAACTGAGAACTGTTCTTCCAAAACCATTCCGATTGCCCTGAAAACCAATACCGACGATTTTAATAAGTTATAATACATCACACGGGGCTAGTCATGCCCGAGAACTAGCGAGCGAAGTGCAAAAGCTCAAAACGACTGGTCGGGTCGTTACATCCTCCCCCACTTAAACATACGTTCGTCCTCGAACGTGCCCAGAGTTGTTCCGAAAACCATCAAATCGATGTGTAACCTTATCATGCACATACCCGGGGTGATCCCACGTCACCCTATCTCATATAGGTCTGACAACACAATGTAACTATAATTCCACAATCCAACCTAGCCCATAAATCTTAGAACCACATTTCCACTTTTGAAATCCTCCACAAGATCAGAATTTCACATTTATACTCTGAATAAGCCCGAACAAGCTGTAATAACCCATACCTACAACCTCAGGTGCAATTACATGACATATCACATAACTCAGACATTTGTAGCAATAACTCTAATCACAGCAGTTGCTCACAACATCCGAATTTCGATAATAAGCCTTTTATCAAATAAAGCCTCGTTCCAACACTTCCGTATACTGCCAATGATAAATGAAACACATAGGAAGTCGTAACAACTCCTCAGATCATTCATTCATGAAGCCACTTCTCTTTTGGCAAGGACCATGGCAATTTCTAAGTCGAACATCGATTATCCTTCCAACATGCTGAAATCAAATCCGTTTGTTTTCATTATAGATCCCAAAGATCTCATCTAATCCAACACAACTACTCTGGTGACATGACACATCAATACAAACTAAAGCCACAACTCGTGCAATACGCGCACCAATAAGCAACAATCCGAACACACTCAAATCATGAAAATGACTCAGATGAGAGAGCTGTACCGCAAGCTCACCAGTACCACCACAACACAATGCTGGGAACCCGTCACACATCGTAGAAACAGAACACTCGAATTTAACCCGAACGATCATACCTCCACATAACTTCGCTGCAATGCGCAGTTCTACCCAAACACTGGTCTGGATTATATACCTCGAGCCACGCTGCTCCAAATCTATAACCATTCGGAATTCAACATCAAGGACCCAGAGTGCATTACCATAACCACGGAGAAGCGAATGACATATCACCACACAACCTGAAAGAACATAACCAATACGCAATCAATCATGCAACCCCTCTAATATCCGTCTCACTCAAATTCTGCTATAAAGCCCAAATGGAACCGCACCATATGTGCATATAACCAACAAACCATAACTCCCCGCGACATGGAAACATAACTCACAGATCACCCCAGAACACTAACAAGCTAAAAAACAACCGATTCAGCACATCCCTTAACAATAGCAACTCAGAGTTAACCGAGCCAACTTGATGCATAACACACATCCATATTGGCCTATCAATGAACCCTTATCAAGGAGTCCCTGAAGCTGCTCCTTCAACTCCTTTAACTCCGTCGGTGCCATACGATACGATGCCCGACACCAAATCAATACCAAAATCAACAACCTTATCCAGCGACATGCCCGGCAGCAGGAAACACATCCGGAAAATCCCTCACCACCGGAATTGAATCAATGGTAGGAGTCTCTACACTAACATTTATCATGAAGGCCAAATAAGGAACACAACCCTTCCCAGCCATCCGCTAGGTCTTCAAAAATGAAACCACCCTATTGGGAACATAATTCGTCAAACCTCGCCACTCAATCCGTGGCATTCCCAGCGTAGCCAACGTCGCCATCCTAGCGCAACAACCCCCATATACGACACGAAGACAACCAGTCCATACCCAATATCACACCGAAATCTAGCATACCAGGCAACAAGGATCCACTCGGGTCGCCAAACCTCCAACAGTTACCACACAAGATCGATATATGCGGTCCACAACCATGACCTAACCTGTTCATGAGGACTCCCGGTCTCAAAATCCATACAGCATGCGAATCACCATATCCGATCCCAACTCCACTGTCCGAATATACAACACACCTCTAATACCCAATCATTCCACGAGAGGTACTCCTATAATTCTTCTGTGCTACCAAGCAAACTTGATTATCAGTAGTCGATCAAATGAGAGAGTGTCGCAATACTAATGAAGTGTTCCTAACTCAACACATCGCCCCTTCTGAAATATATATCTTCCTCATCAGCCATACCAATCAGTGATCCCATCTATCTAGTCATCTGAAACTGTCCATGCTGCCTAAGAATTTGTGACCTTTCTTTCAGAACTGAACCGTGACCTTACACATACAAATCTCAGTCCTACATATCACATATACCATACCATCTTAGGATAACCATGAGAACTTCATATCAATTCCGAGCCACAAGCAACTACGTACTCAACTAGCCGAGAACTTTCCATTTGATCCCATCCAGAAGAAAATCACTATTCATCACATGCTCCTCACGCCAGTAGGAAATATACCTCTCTCACAGTAGTAGAAAACCATCAAGAATTCTCCGAATTTCCATTTGCACAAAACTAAACCATCAGGGATGAATCCTTCTAAATTAACCAAGCTACGCAGGTCACTGAAACACAACCCAAGAGCATTGCCGTGAAACACCTGTAGAACTCATTACCTCGTAAGCACCCAAAGAACTAGTCATATCCTTACCATGCCGATCCGGCCTACTACAAAGCTATTCCATCTATCCAAGTTTCCTTCTGATTTACCTTTTAACTTGATACTCCTTCTTGCTATAACACCACAATTCCTCAACCCAGACTCACCGCACGAGACCCAAGCATAAAACCACACTGTCTAAGGCTCATAAGCCGCTGAATACTCTCTTAACTATTCCCAAAAGCTCCACATTTAAAATACCTACCCTGAAAGGACTTCCTGCGAATCCAAATCCATTACCTTTACCTTTCTGATACTGATATATAGACTCCCATAATGATGTAGAAATACCACGAGTCTTGACACCCTCCAATGCAAACCTCAGTTTCTGTCAAATGTACCCCTTGAAGATATCCAATTATTACATATAAAATCTTGAACCCCTTAGAACCATTCTCGAGAGTCATCCACTCTACTCAAACCGCAATTAGACCGGTCAAACGGACCGGACGACCTGTGCTCCAATAGCACTCCAACACCGCAGAGTATAACCTCACCTTAATGCAACCAAGCAACTTCATGATCTATGCACTGCACATCCTTTACCGATAACAACTCAAGTCATTCCACGATTCTCATACACCCATAAAGCATAACATAACCTTTATTGAAATTTCCTTTACTCGAGCCATCCTCGGTCTCAACCTCCGTAAGCCATAACTAATTCACCAGTGCGCCTCAAACTGGAACCAACATAGCACATAACCGTGCAATCAACTAATCAATAGCAGACTCCCCCACTTGGCTCGAAGCCATAGATCAAAACACACAATAACTCATAATGAATATACTCTATTACGACCATAATACCGTAGTGAGATTAAACTCAATCCTTCATAAGCTCATGCAACACAGCCCATCCAGTACTTCAAATATTCCGCAAATCTTGCGTTCACCCTCGTAACAGTCAAGTCCACTATCTTAAGCGACCAAATTTAAATTGCAACAGATATACTTCACTGGTAAAGGAGATCTTCCAAAAAAAACATAAGGATCACGCAAACTTCAGAACACTCCGCAGGAGATGACCCACCTCTTTCGCCTCAAACTAACATCTCTTTATACCCTTTCATCGTCATAAACATTACACAAGTCCTTTAATCTTCCTGAATCTGAACTCATATCACAACATGAAATCTACTTCGCTTCCAACCTAGGCAACATGAAAAGATCCTTCATAAAACCTACAACTCGGGGCTATACATCAAATCACGATGGAAATCAAACATCAAATAGTTCTTGCTGCCCCAAAGCAAACCCTTCTCGTCTCATCCAGTTCATATGAACACATCTTGCAGTCACATCACCCACATCATGTAGCTATCCCGTCATCACTTCCCTTAATAGGGACACAACAGAACATATAGATCCAGAAACACGCCCACGCAATCAGCATCTCAATGCTCAAGCTTCAAGCAAAACCCGACCTCAAGTCCTTCAGGCTAGCCCAACATCATCGCACAAAAATCACATCTCGCCCCTCGATCAGGGGATCACAAGCCGTCAATGCACAGCTGATATCGAGCGCTTATGTGCGCATATAAACGCATGGAAGGAATTCAAAGAGTTACATTTCAAGCTGAATCAAGGACGCACAATAAGAATTCAAGAAGGTGAAATTTCCTAAAGGTTCTGCAGCCTCTCGAGGATAAGTACAGACGTCTCCATACCGATCCGTGAGACTAAAATAAACTTGCTCATGACTCGTGAGACCTATGTAACCTAGGCTCTGATACCAACTTGTCAAAACCCTAAAACCGACCCGGTCTTGATGGCACCTATCGTGAAACTAGGCCAGCCGACATAGTTCCCGAATTCAACCAGTATTCAATACAAGTCATGTAAGCCATTAAATTAATCAATAATCTCATAATGTAAGTCTAAATGAACAATGCAGAATAAATACACAAGCCCGACATCAGGGTGTCACAAGTCACGAGCATCTACTAAGGTCTGGATACAACTAGGAGTCTAAAAATGTACTAAATACAGTATAAGGAAGACAAGAGGGAGGAAAGCAGTGCTGCGAACGTCGGGCAGCTACCTTGCTAACTCCAATGACTCTGCCACTGAGTGTCGATGGCCCCTTTTTCTCGCGAAATCGGGTTTATGACATTTGGGCGGACAACTCTTTTCCTTTTGGGAATTGGGTTTGCAATTTAGAAGAGTCGCCACATAATGATTAAGTGCATTAGGACACTAAAAATGAATTTGATTTAGAAAACCAGAGGTTGGGTAAGGGCTTGAAATTATCTCGAGGGGAAGGTGTTAGGCACCCCTTAAGATCCACTAGTGTGGTTCCCGGTCATGCTACAATTGTGAATTTAAATACAAACAACAAGTAATCAAGAAAGCATTGTAAATACTAGGTAACTTTCACACAACAGTTGCAAATAAAAGAAGTACAAGAGGTTTAAAGAGTGCTGAAATTTGGAAGAAGGTAGCTTTATAATTAAAGAAAGATACACAAATAAAGGAGAAGGGGTCAAATAACTGATGCAAGTAATTCGAAAAAAAAGTGAAAGAGGCAGAAGTTTGGGGAGAAACAGTACTAAAAGTCAGACAATTAAAAGAGAGATTTTGCATAGTAAGTACAAGTGATTGAAGTAAAAGAAGAAGTTAAAGAAACTGAAAACTAAACAGCTTTAAAATTCTGGAAAAAGGAAGTAAACAAGAAAAGTGGAAAGGGAGGGGGGGTCCTAGGTTTATAAATAACACGGATCACCCCATACAACACCCAGTAACCATTTATACACGTGGTGTTATCGCGTGGTCATCATATTCATGTCTACCCTTACCCACCCTGTTAAGGTATTAAATCGCAGAATGGTCTCGTTACTTATTGCATGCTATTACCCTTCCCAATCCTATCATCCCCGGAGGTATTAGGGACTACTAGTCCTAAGGGGGGGGGGGGGGGTAATTGGCTTTTGGAGATTAAAAAGGACAAAAGTCTAAGGCGACATTCAAAACATACATGACAAGTATGGGGAAGCACGTAACAGACAAGGCTCAAACAAACCTCCTCAAAAATAAAGAACATATAGTTTTAACATGTCTTTCAGATACTGATTAGATCTTTAATTAAACATAAACGTTAAGGCGTGGCTGATTTATCACATATTTTCAGATAAGAAGTCCAAATTAAGCCTGCCTGCTGGTTGTAATTATTAAAGACTGGTGTAGTTAATTAATTACCTAATGGCTTGCCTAGGTGAGACCTATGGGCATGATATCTAGCAATGCGAAGTATACTGATTTTAAAGAAAGCAAACATACACTCTGCAGATGTTGAGTATCGAAATTGTTGATTTTAGGCTTGATTCAGATTCAGTTGATTACCCTTATAGACATGCTTTCTAGGCGTGATTGATTTTAAAACGTTTATAGAAATGCAAGAGTCCTATAGGCATGGTATCTATAATGCCATTTTGTTATTTTAAACCTATAAACCGTTTGCCTAACGATAGATGCAAAATGCAGAATTTAAAAGATCCTATAGGCAGGTTATCTATACGATGCAAGAATGCAGAAGCCTATAGTCATGGTATCTATATGAGTGCAGAACCTCAAAGACATGGTATCTATATATGCATAAGTGCAAAACTATAAGCAGGATTTCTATATGAAATGCATAAGTGCAGAACTATAGACAGGATTTCTATATGACATATATAAGTGCAGAACTATAAGCAGGATTTCTATATGAAATGCATAAGTGCAGAACTATAAGCAGGATTTCTATATTACATGCATAAGTGAAGAACTAAAAGCAGGATTTCTATATGATATGCATAGATGAAAAGCAGGATGAGATTGCAGGGATAAACACCTAAGAACACGATGTCTACCCACATGCATACATGAGTGACCCTCCCCTTTTTACTATATACCCCCATAAGTTATTACAAATTATTACAACCCAGAATGAATAAAGGAAAGTAAAATTACATAAGAAATTAAAGTACAACCAAGGAGAGCCTAATTTAGACTCCAAGTCTGAAACTTGAAATAAACCAACTCCAAAGATCTGATTTCCAAAGCCTTTCTCATATTTGGGTGTGTCAGAGTTCCCAGGAGCTTCATGAACTCCGGGCAGTGCTTACACCTAAATAAATTGCAAAATTCAATTAAAGTGCAGTGTGGAAGGGCCAGCCCTCTGATGTCCAAGTTCAGAGGGAACTCAAGGTCCCAAAGCAAGGCTCATAGGAGGGGGGGGGGGGCAGAACTTAGAATCTAAGAAAGAGTGTAACTGCAATAGAGGGGATTCTGGGAAGGCCATGGCAGGCTGGTGGTCATACCCAGCAATTAGGAGTGCTGGCACACCCCTAACCAGCCTGTTAGCCACATTTGTTTGGGAGTTAGGATCCATTAAGGATCAGGTCCAAACATGAGCAGCAATTTGGATACTGCCATGCCTGAACCTTAATTCAAACACATAGAGGGAATAGGGGTATAGGGATTCACAACAGAAAACAGGTGCAAAGAGAATAATATACAGATTAATCAATGAGCATGGACAGTAAAGTAAACAGGATTGCAGAAGCTGTAAATAAACACATTGGTGTGATGGATGAAACTAAATTAGGACAAACCAGTTTTAGAAGTAAGCAGAGAAAAAGTAGTAGTAAAGCCCAAATTGCAAGCAAACAGCCAGAAGAAACTCAGATGAGAATGTGAAAGTATTGAAATTGAGAGTGTGAGGTGAGTAGCGTAAGCTGAAGGTGTGTAAACGTATTGAATTTGAAGTTGTCTTAAAGAGTATTAAATCGTGTGTCCTTGAAAGTGCAGAAGGGTAGTCCCCTTTTCTAGTGCAGAAGGCAAGTAAGAAAAGGTAAGAAAATACTTTTACAATCAATCACATAAAGGCTCCCTTTAGTTAAGGGATTTTGATTTCAAACTGGTAGAAGACAGTTAAGGAAAGAATTTGACTGAAATCTTTTCCAAAGTAAGACAAAAAGGGTAAATACATAGGAGTTTATTTAAGGAAAAAAAAGTCCAGTGGTACACGGTTTGTGAAAATAAGGAAAGGGAATCAATCAAACAGTCAGTAAAATCAAAATCGCAGGCATTGTTCGAATGAACCAAGTCAGGAAAAGAGAGGAAAGGGTTTTACTTAAGGAAAATCAATAACAATCAATCAAACCTTACTAAAAGGAATTCGGAGTCAATCATAATTGGCAAAACCTTTTTGAAAGAAGCATTTCTCATATATAAGGCACACAAGTATCAAACAAGAAGGAGTTGTCATGCTGATTAGAAAAGACTATCATAGAAACAGTCATAAAAAAGGTTCAAGTCCAATTTATAGACTCAGAATGAGTCTGAGAGTTCAGGGTTTCAAAGTAGAACCCCAGTCCAAACACAAAATCGAACTTGCCAAAGAAACCCCCAAATTCTAAGGTTTTCACTCGAATCAGGCACAGAGATGAGAAGGCAAGCCATTGAAACAGACTCAGAGGTCTCTTTCAGAGACTCATACGAGACCAACAAATATGATAGCAGGTTTGAAAGCATAAAGAACATGTTTGAGAAAAGCTTCGGAATTTAAGCAAGTTCAGCAAAGAGAAGAAGTGATGTAAACTTAAGAAACAATAAAGGAAGCATGCTTAGAACTCAAACAAAGTCAGGTAAAGCAAACAAAATTTAAGAACTCAGTAGGAAACACGTACAGTAGAAAAATACTGAAAATATATCAAAGAACAGATAGAAGAACATAACAAAGATTAACATGCGAGCCTAATCTAAAGGCACAATAGAATACAAAGATATAGAAGAATCGTGTATAGTAGGAAGAAAACAGAAGAACATCACATGCGTGGTAGAGAAGGAAAACACACGATCATAATATAGACAAACACACATAAAGAAAAGAATCAGAAAGATGTTTTGAAAACCTTTCAGAAACCCTAAATCGAAGAGAAACAATTTTGAAAGAAAAGATTGGGAAAAACACTTAAAAAATCCAGTAGAACACAAATATATCACAGATCTAAGAAAACAAACAAAGAAAAACCTCGAATAGCTTAGGATTTCGGAGAAACCCTAGAAATGAGAAAGGCTTGGAAGAAACTCCGATCTGGAGTCGGATGAGGTGGGAAATAGGCTCCTAATGCTTGAATGCGCCTGAGCATGGCCGGAGAGGCCATAGAACCATAGATCTAAGAAGGTCTGAAAGAGAATCATCGAGGTCAGACCTCAAAGCTTCGAACACCCATGGTCTAATGGTGGAGGGGGGTGAGTACAGACCATCCATGGCCTGAGAAGCCATGGATTCCGGTGAAAGTACAGTGGAAAAGGGTCGGAGACGGTTAGGGTTCCTTCGAGAGAATTTTGGGAGTGGAGAGTATTCAAGGGTGGCTGACTAAACGAAATGGGGGGATTAGGGTGGGGTTGGTGAATTAAAATGGAAAGGGGTGATCCTGGCCGTTGATCAAAATGATCAACAGCCTGGATTGAAAGAAAATCCGGGCGGGTTAAATAAATGGGTTAAGGGGTTGGGTAAAATTGGAATTGGGCCGGTCCAATTGGGGTTAGGATTGGGTCAATTTGAGGGC
>NC_031997.1:17064616-17067874 GCF_001879085.1 Nicotiana attenuata
GAATCAGGTCAGACGTAGTTCAAATTACATAAGGAAATCATAAACGGTTACACATAGTATCGCTTGACTGCATCTACATTGATTGGCTTTGGCCAAACTTCTCCGTCCATTTCTGCAAGAATGAGGGCTCCTCCTGTCAGGGCCCGATGAACCATGTATGGACCCTGCCAATTGGGAGAGAACTTCCCTTTGGCTTCATCTTGATGTGGAAAAATCTTCTTTAACACCAGCTGCCCTGGTGTGAATCGTCTTGGTCTAACTCTCTTGTTGAAGGCTTTGGTCATTCTGTCCTGATAAAGCTGACCATGGAAAACTGCATTCATTCTCTTTCCATCTATAAGAGCCAACTGCTCGTAACGACTTTTTACCCATTCTGAATTATCGAGCTCTGCTTCCTGTATGATCCTTAGGGAGGGAATTTCTACCTCGGCGGGAATGACTGCCTCTGTACCATAAACCATCATGTAGGGTGTTGCCCCGGTTGATGTGCAGACTGTGGTGCGGTACCCCAATAAAGCAAATGATAATTTCTTATGCCACTGCTTATGCTTTTCTATCATCTTCCTTAGAATTTTCTTGATGTTCTTGTTGGCGGCTTCTACGGCTCCATTCATCTGAGGCTTGTAAGCTGTGGAATCTTGTGTTTGATCTTGAAGGTTTCACACATAGTCTTCATCAAGTCACTGTTGAGGTTAGAACCATTATCAGTAATGATTGATTCTGGAATCCCGAATCGACAAACAATACGGTCACGGACGAAGTCTGCCACGACATTCTTAGTCACTGCTCTGTAAGATGGTGCTTCAACCCATTTGGTGAAATAATCAATTGCTACTAGGATAAACCTGTTCCCATTTGATGCGGCAGGTTCAATTGGTCCAATAACATCCATTCCCCATGCGGCGAATGGCCAGGGCGAGCTTGTTGCATTAAGCTCATTTGGAGGCACTTTTATCATGTATGCATGGATCTGACAGCGGTGGCACTTTCGAACATACTGGATGCAGTCCGTCTCCATAGTCATCCAAAAATAACCTACCTGGAGTATCTTCTTGGCTAAGACGAAATCGTTCATATGTGGACCGCAGGTCCCGGCATGAATTTCTTCTAGCAGTTTAGATGCTTCCTTTGCATCAACACACCTTAGCAAACCCAAATCCGGAGTCCTCCTATACAGGATTCCTCCGCTGTGAAAGAAGTTGTTGGACAATCTTCGAAGTGTGCGCTTCTGAGTAGCATTTGAAAGCTCTGGATATTCTCATTTGGCTAAATACTCCTTGATGTCGTGAAACTAAGGCTTTCCGTCGACTTCTTCCTCGACATGAGCACAGTAAGCTGGCTGATCATGAATCTTTACTGGAATAGGGTCTATGAAGTTCTTATCTGGATGCTGAATTATAGATGATAGGGTAGCCAATGCGTCGGCAAACTCATTCTGGACTCTGGGAACATGCCGAAATTCTGTCTTTGTGAACCTCTTCCTCAACTCCTATACATGATGCAAATACGGGAGTATCTTGGAGTTCTTAGTCGCCCATTCTTCTCGGACCTGATGTATAAGCAAATCCGAATCTCCAATCACTAGCAACTCTTAGACGTTCATGTCAATGGCCATCTTGAGCCCTAAGATGCAAGCTTCGTACTCGGCCATATTGTTGGTGCAGGGGAACCTGAGCTTGGCGGATACCGGATAATGCTGACCGGTTTCAGATACTAGGACTGCCCCTATGCCAACTCCTTTAAAATTTGCTGCTCCATCGGAAAACATCCTCCAACCATCATAGGATTCTGCAATGTCTTCTCCTACAAATGATACCTCTTCATCAGGAAAATACGTCTTCAAGGGTTCGTATTCTCCGTCCACGGGATTCTCGGCAAGATGGTCTGCTAGTGCCTGTCCTTTGATTGCTTTCTGAGTTACATAGACAATGTCGAATTCACTCAGCAGGATTTGCCACTTGGCTAGCTTGCCAGTAGGCATGGGCTTTTGAAAGATGTACTTCAGCGGATCCATTCTTGAGATGAGATATGTAGTATAAGTACAGAAATAGTGCCACAACTTCTGAGCTACCCAAGTCAGAGCACAACATGTGCGTTCCAACAAAGAATACCGGGCCTCGTATGGGGTGAACTTCTTACTGAGATAATAGATGGCCTGTTCCTTCCTCCCTGTTTCATCATGCTGCCCCAGAACACAATCGAACGCTCCATCCAATACTGCAAGGTAGAGTAGTAGGGGTCTACCTGGTTCGGGCGAAACCAAAAATGGCGGTGTTGACAGGTACTCCTTGATTTTGTCGAGTCCTTTTGGCAGTCATCGGTCCATTTGGTAGCGGCATCCTTCTTCAGCATCTTAAAGATTGGCTCACAGATGACAGTAGATTGTACAATGAACCGGCTGATGTAGTTAAGTCTCCCCAAGAAACTCATTACTTCTTTCTTATTCTTTGGCGGTGGCAATTGTTGAATAGCTTTGACCTTTGATGGATCCAATTCTATCCCTCGGCGACTCACAATGAAACCAAGCAATTTTCCAGCTGGAACCCCGAATGCACATTTTGCGGGGTTCAATTTTAGGTTGTACCTTCGCAATCTGTTGAAAAACTTCCTCAAATCTTCCATGTGGTCAGCGGCTTTCTTGGACTTAACGATGACGTCGTCTGCATAAACATCGATCTCCTTGTGTATCATGTCATGGAAAATGGTGGTCATGGCCCTCATGTAGGTGGCCCCTGCATTCTTTAACCCAAACGACATCATCTTGTAGCAATACATCCCTCATGGTGTAATGAAAGTTGTTTTCTTAGCATCCTCTTCATCCATCCATATCTGATGGTACCCAACAAAACAATCAACAAATGACTGCAGCTCATGCTTGGCGCAGTTGTTAATCAAGATGTGTATATTCGGCAAGGGGAAGTCGTCTTTTGGGCTGGCCCAGTTGAGATCCCGGTAGTCGACACAGACTTTGACCTTCCCATCCTTCTTCGGTACTGGCACAATGTTGGCTAACCATGTCGGATACTTTACTACCCTGAGAACCTTAGCTTTGACCTGCTTAGTGACCTCTTCTTTGATTTTCAAACTCATATATGGATTGAACTTTCTGAGCTTCTGCTTTACTGGCGGACAGGCCGGATCAGTCGGCAATTTGTGAGCCACAATGGATGTACTCAGACCAGTCATGTCGTCGTACGACCAGGCAAATATGTCCTCATACTCTCTTAAAAACTCTGTATATTCTTCCTTCTCTGATGG
>NC_031997.1:17069683-17157148 GCF_001879085.1 Nicotiana attenuata
CCACTCTTGATACCTTCCTCGATCCTTTCTCCTAGCTTGATGATGTCAGAAAATTTATGGTTTTCGATCAACATCAGTCTTTCATAATATTGCGGATCCTGAGCCCGGACAAAAAACTTGTTCATCTGTTCTTCCCCTAAAGCAGGTCGAACCTTAGCAGCCTCTGATCTCCAATGAGTGGCATACTCGCGGAACGTTTCTGTGGGATTCTTCTTTAAATTCTGAATGCAAAACACATCCGGTGCATTTTCCATGTTGAACCTGAACCTGTCCATGAAGTCGGACGCCATACTACCCAGTTTGACCACTTCTTTGGGTCTTGGCTAATGTACCAAGACAGAGCATCTCCTTTCAGGCTCCTCATGAAAAGCTTCATGCGGATCTTCTCATCTTTTCCTACTCCGACCAGCTTGTCGCAGTATGTTCTCAAGTGAACCCTGGGATCTCCTGTACCATCAAACATTTCGAACTTGGGAGGTTTGTACCCCTCGGGCAGTTCGACATCGGGCTGTATGCATAAATCTTCATAGTTTAGCCCCTCAATTCCCTTACTTCCTTCAACGCCTTGGATCCTGGTGGTTAACTTCTTAAGCTCTTCGGCCAAATTTCTGATGAGCGAGTCTTTGTCATCGGACTCGGGTGTGCTTGAGATGGGTTGAGTAGGGTGCGGCACAGTCTCCACATAGATGGGGGTGTTGTGTTGGTTGTGGCAGTGGTCATTTGTGGAGTTCAATGGTTCCAGGATGAGCAGCGGAGTGTTGTTGGGAGTGTGGCAAGTATTGCAGTGGTGGTGAGGAGCGGGATGGTTTGGGACATTTTGTGGAGGTATGGGATTCTGAGTAACTTCTAGAGCGGTAAGGGAAAATGACAGACTTGCCAAATTCCGGACTTGATCAAGCTCTTCTTGGAATTTCAGTAGTTTTTGCTCTATCTGAGAGGCATTTTCCTTGGGGACCATGGCACTACGATGACCTCTACTCGTTCAACTGAGTTGTTTGAATCTTCCATTCTTCTTTTGACTTTGTGCCTGACGGGACTGGGAGGAGGAGTAGGTAGAGGGCCCCTGGATCTTGTAAAATATGCTGATGTTGCCAGAGTTCACAAACTAAACTTTTGGGGAGGGGAATAAACAAAAGTAAAAACAAAAGGTGATAAGTTAGTAAGGATCATAAGGAAAAATGTTGCGATATTTAAACACGTAGTGCAGGAAATATAAAGCGTGTCCTAATTTTGGGGGACCTCGTTGTGCCCGAGGTAGGCCTAGCGACAAGTAAATTTGGAGAACTTGGAATGCTAAATGCCTCATTTTATTGATAGAAGGTAGAAGAATCCCAAACGACACTAAATAACAAGAAATAAAAATGTCACTAGTGGCCATAGGCCTTATTACATTTGTAAAGCGAAAAATAAATTCCTATCTACTTGGTCCCAGAAGGACCTTCCCCAGACTCGGCAGTGTTAGCTCCCTCGTACAGCTCTCCCAGCTCGCGTAGTCCTAGCAGCAAGTAAGCCCTAGCCAGATGTCTGCCTTCATTCCCTTCAGCAACTCGGCAGTCTTCGACCCTCTTCAGAAAATTCTTCTCCAGTTCCATTATACCCCGCTCCAAGGAGATCAGTCATTTGTTGGCGCTGACAGCCATATCCTTCCATTCTTCAATTAATTTTTTATTGGCTTCTTGTATTTCACGATGCTCATTTTCACATTCCCGCATCCTTTTGCGCAGTTGGTTGTACTTTACTTGTGCTTCAGCCCTTTCATCAATGATTCTGTGACCTCGAACAAACCCAGGTTGACCCAAACCGTTGTGATTGTCCTCCAGCCAGCCTGAATAATGTGGGGTACAACCAGCATGGTAGCGATCCGGTTCGATGGTGTCTTTTTTCCCAAGACAATTTTGTAGTGCCACATATGCTGAGCCTTGCACCTTTGCGGACTATCGTCGTTCTGGAAGTCAGCCCGGAAGTGACTCATCTTGTCGAGCCTTGGTATAACCTGCTTCCTACCAGCCTGTCTCATAGCTCGAAGAGGGACATAAGGGTAGGTACCCCTCAAATCGATCAATATCAGAAATGGCGCATCCCTAGATCGGACGATGAATTCTTCAATAGGGAACCACTCGAACATCCATTGCACTCGGTCCTCAGTCAGATTATCAAAGAGTTAGACCCATTCTCTAGCATTCTCCGGTTGGGCGAACATGTTGGGCATATAATTCATTCGCTTCGGGTGATGAAAGGCGATATGATCGTCCCAGTCTCTACGATGGATTTGCTGTCGGTATTCACCTTTTTAGAGGTGTTCCATGAGCCATAGTTGAAGTAGCAGATTATAACCCTCGAAATGCTTGGCTCCTGTTGACACCTTTCTCGGGCTCGGTATATTTCTGCAATGATCATTGGCACGAGACTGAATGGTTGTCCGTTAATTCCTTCCATTAGAGTTTTGGTGACCATGGCTAGCCTGGTATGGATTCTTGCTTTCTTCATTGGAAACACTATCATCCCCAAGAAAAAGAACATGAAGACAAAGACCCTTCGATGGATATGCCCCAATGACGTAAGGGCGAACTCGTCAGGATAAGTACGGTAAGATTTGTTGTGACCGTACAGATAGTCAAAGGGAATGTACGACTCCTTCAAACATGTCAAATCAGTATTCTTCTTTAGACCCATCATTTTGAGAAAGCCTCTACCATTGCGGTTTTCCGGCATCAACAAAACCGGAGTTTCCCACGGTATTCCAGCCAGTCCTCCTATCTCCTCAAGCAAAGGTGTCATCTCAATGTCTCCGAAGCGGAATACCGATCTATCACAGTCCCAGAATAGAGTGGCAGCTTCTATGATTTTGTTGTCGGGTTGAGTTTCTTAGGAGAGAAGGTAGGTTTCCTGGATATTTTCGGACAAGAGCTTGATCACTGGAATGAAGATCTTCCCACCATCTTATCAATCTGGGGTGAATGTTGGTGACCATGACGAATCTAGGGACCTTGTGCCTCATTTCTGCAAGACAAAAGTGTTAGACCCGTACCCCCACCAGAATCGACTATTTAATATCAACAATTAGCATAAGAAGCATTTAGTTCTCCAAATGAATGCACAGAACGTGGTAGTGTCCGTTTGGGTTTCAAGGAAACCCAGTAGACTTTGGACAAGGCTATCTTAAAGAGTCATTATGCGGACAACATGACTGACTCGGCTAGGTTTGACAATGATGCATGCACAATTACACAGAGTAGGGTTTCTATGGAGTATTAGACTGGTACCCTTGAGCGGACAACTCAAGAGGGAAAGGCACGGAACCGTCGACTACACCGTTGATCAACTGGTTTTACAGCAAATATGCCTTTGCCGGATTTAGGGGATGATAATATCAGAAGGGCGCAACCACTCATTATAAGCGTTGCTATGGTCTTTTGTTTGGCACGAGTGGAATATGATGTTGAATATGCAGTTACAATAATTAAACAAATTGTCATGTATTTGCACGTTCATAGAGTAATAATTACAACAGTTTCTCATAATTTACAACAGTATTAAAGGAAAGCGATAATGGATAATACCCAAATAAATTGCAGAATTGAATTAAAGTGCAGTGTGGAAGGGCCCGCCCTTAGATGTCCAAGTTCAGAGGGAACTCAAGGCCCCAAAGCAAGGCTCATAGGAGGGGGGGCAGAACTTAGAAACTAGGAATGAGTGTAAGTGCAATAGAGGGGATTCTGGGAAGGCCATGGCAGGCTGGTGGTCATACCCAACAATTAGGAGTGTTGGCACACCCCTGACCAGCATGTTAGCCACATTTGTTTGGTAGTTAGGATCCATTAAGGATCAGGTCCAAACATGAGCAGCAATTTGGATACTGCCATGCCTGAACCTTAACTCAAACACATAGAGGGAATAGGGGTATAGGGATTCACAGCAGAAAACAGGTGCAAAGAGAATAATATACAGATTAATCAATGAGCATGGACAGTAAAGTAAACAGGATTGCAGAAGCTATAAATAAACACATTGGTGTGATGGCTGAAACTAAATTAGGACATACCAGTTTCAGAAGTAAGCAGAGAAAAAGTAGTAGTAAAGCCCAAATTGCAAGCAAACAGCCAGAAGAAACTCAGATGAGAATGTGAAAGTATTGAAATTGAGAGTGTGAAGTGAGTAGTGTAAGTTGAAGGTGTGTAAAAGTATTGAATTCGAAGTTGTTTTAAAGAGTATTCAATCGTGTGTCCTTGAAAGTGCAGAAGGGTAGTCCCCTTTTATAGTGCAAAAGGCAAGTAAGAAGGTAAGAAAATAGTTTTACAATCAATCACATAAAGTCTCCCTTTAGTTAAGGGATTCTGATTTCAAATGGGTAGAAGACAGTTAAGGAAAGAATTTGACTGAAATCTTTTCCAAAGTAACACAAAGAGGGTAAATACATAGGAGTTTATTTAAGGAAAAAAATGTCCTGTGGTACACGGTTTGTGAAAAAAAGGAAAGGGAACCAATCAAACAGTTAGTAAAATCAAAATCGCAGGCTTTGTTCGAATGAACCAAGTCAGGAAAAGAGGGGAAAGGGTTTTACTTAAGGAAAATCAATAACAATCAATCAAACCTTACTAAAAGGAATTCGGAATCAATCATAATTGGCAAAACCTTTTGAAAGAAGAATTTCTCATATATAAGGCACACAAATATCAAACAAGAATGAGTTGTCATGCTGATTAGAAAAGACTATCATAGAAACAGTCATAAAAAAAGGTTCAGGTCCAATTTATAGACTCAGAATGAGTCTGGGAGTTCAGGGTTTCAAAGTAGAACCCCAGTCCAAACACAAAATCGAACTTGCCAAAGAAACCCCCAAATACTAGGGTTTTCACTCGAATCAGGCACAGAGATGAGAAGGCAAGCCATTGAAACAGACTCAGAGGTCTCTTTCAGAGACTCATAAGAGACCAACAAACATGACAGCAAGTTTGAAAGCACAAAGAACATGTTTGAGAAAAGCTTCGGAATTTAAGCAAGTTCAGCAGAGAGAAGAAGTGATGTAAACTTAAGGAAGCATGCTTAGAACTCAAACAAAGTCAGGTAATGCAAACAAAATTTAAGAACTCAGTAGGAAACACGTACAGTAGAAAAATACTGAAAGTATAGCAAAGAACATATAGAAGAACATAACTAAGATTAACATGCGAGCCTAGTCTAAAGGCACAGTAGAATACAAAGATTTAGAAGAATCGTGTATAGTAGGAAGAAAATAGAAGAACAACACATGCGTGGTAGAGAAGGAAAACACACGAGCATAATATAGACAAACACACATAAAGAAAAAAATCAGAAAGATGTTTTGAAAACCTTTCAGAAACCCTAAATCGAAGAGAAACAATTTTGAAAGAAAAGATTGGGGAAAAAACTTAAAAAATCCAGTAGAATACAAATATATCACATATCTAAGAAAACAAACAAAGAAAAACCTCGAATAGCTTAGGATTTCGGAGAAACCCTAGAAATGAGAAAGGCTCGGAAGAAACTCCGATCTAGAGTCGGATGAGGTGGGAAATAGGCTCCTAATGCTTGAATACGCCTGAGCATGGCCGGAGAGTCCATAGAACCATAGATCTAAGAAGGTCTGAAAGAGAATCATCGAGGTCAGACCTCAGAGCTTCGAACACCGATGGTCTAATGGTGGAGGGGGGTGAGTACAGACCATCCATGGCCTGAGAAGCCATGGATTCCGGTGAAAGTACGGTAGAAAAGGGTCGGAGACGGTTAGGGTTCCTTCGAGAGAATTTTGGGAGTGGAGAGTATTCAGTTGCGGCGGACTAAACGAAATGGGGGGATTAGGGTGGGGTTGGTGAATTAAAATGGAAAGGGGTGATCCTGGCTGTTGATCAAAATGATGAACGGCCTGGATTGAAAGAAAATCCGGGCGGGTTAAACAAATGGGTTAAGGGGTTGGGTAAAATTGGAATTGGGCCGCTCCAATTGGGGTTAGGAATGCGTCAATTTGAGGGCTAAAATTGAAATGTAAATAGGCTGTAATTGCAAAGAAATGAGGCTAAATGTTAAATAGCTAGTTTTCCCTTTTTTATAAAATAGTAAAAATAATTTTAAAAGCAAATTAAAAGTACCGAGTCAGTTATTAACACATAAATATTTATCTGAAAATACTGGAACCAAATTTAATAATTAAAATGCTATTAAGCTTAAAATAGGCTAGAATTTCAATTATATGCAATTTAGCTTTAAAATACCAAATAAATTTGTAAAAAATATATAAAAAATTACCTTAACTAAATTTTTGTATAAACATGGGAATAAAATAAATTATTCACCAAAATTGAGGATTTTGGGAATAATTACTGATTTTGTACTGCTAAATGGACAATAAATTGATTTTAAAAATCTTTAAAAAGTTGGGAAAAAAATACTAAAATCCTTAGGCATACTTATATATGCATATATATGTTATTTTGAAAGTATTTTGTATATGTAAAAATATGCAGGGAAAAATTGGGTAATCAACACCCCCCCCCCCCCCCCCCCCCATCCAATTTAATTAAACCCAGAACCAAATTACCCCAGACCAAACCTAAAGACCTCTACCCGGCCCCAAACCCCTCTAATCTTGGTCGTTGATCTCTGAGTTCAACGGCCCCCATTCATTCTTTCCATTCTTAACTCAAACGACCCCCTAACCCTATTCATTTGTTACAATCAGCCGCCCTTGGATCCCCTTGTTCTCCGGTTCTCTCTGAAACTAACCCTAACCCTAGCGCCATTGCCTAAATTTTCCCCCAAACCCTTCGATTAATACCCGTTCCATGGGGTTCCCTGGTGAATTAAGGCCCCTACCGGCCTTTTATCTCTTCTGGTTGTTCGATTTTGTTGATTCATGAAGGGAACTCGAAGAGATTCAACCAAGAGCTTGTTCGAAACCGTTTAAGAATCCACCAATGGCCGTCTCCGATTGTGAGTCCTATTATCTTGTGTTTATGGCTCGAATCTCTAGTTCCAAACCAGATTTTCTATTATCTCTGTTACTTTCTCAAAACCCTCATCTCTTACACTTTGAATCTGTTCAGATCCTTGTAGATCTGAAATGTTTTTGAGTTTTTACGCTATCTTTCCTTAAAAGTTTTCTGTTCTCTTTATCATCGACTGATTTTAATATTCCTCCAAATTAGGGTTTTGATTCTTTATTATTTGCTGTAGATTTGAAAATGTTTCGAGATTCTATAGCATTTTTCTTTAAAGGTTTTCTGCTTTCCTTACCGTTAATCAATCCTAAATGTTTCTCTAAAACTAGGGCTCCACTTCTTCTTGTTTCTGCAAAAAACCTTTCTAAGTGTTTGAAGCTGGTTATCTTTACTCTTATGTTCTAGTCCTTTGTTTGTTCATTTGTCTAACTGTCCGCTTCAATTTTCTCGCTATTGTTTATCTCTGTCAATCAAAATAGATTGACTGATTTTACTTAGGTTTTTAATCATATTTTTCTGTTAAAATTACCAATTCCCCGTGATTTACCTACTTTCCTCATTTATACATTGGTACTACCTGCCTTATTTAGATTAATTAGTCTAATCTATGGTCTTTAGACTTATTACTTACCTTATTTAACTTCAATCATACTTGCTGACTGATTTCGTACGAGATTCTCCATGATTTAAGTGATATTAATTGATTAGGTTAGCCCTAACTGACTGGTTAATTGATTTTCACACTTCATTTATGTGTCGTTAATTTTCCTTGCCTTATTTGTTTACTCTTCTCAAAGATATATAAGCCTCACTCTTTTCTTTAACACACATACACACAGACATAGAAAAGTACACAAAGTTATTGCTCTCTTCCTCTATCACAATCTTCTACTCTTTGCTGTTATATTGTCTAGCCGACTGGTAGCCAAGGCTAGACCATTGGAACCTGTTTGCTTCACTCTTCTATTCCAAATTCCTAGCTGGTATGCCTCCACTTTACTATCATTTAAACCTCT
Source organism: Nicotiana attenuata (assembly GCF_001879085.1). NCBI lineage: Eukaryota > Viridiplantae > Streptophyta > Magnoliopsida > Solanales > Solanaceae > Nicotiana > Nicotiana attenuata. Next base: position 17,077,656 of record NC_031997.1, read on the forward strand.
GTATGATTTAACTTGTGTACTTCCTGTTTTGAGCATGTCTACTTTCATGTTATTGAATCAATATGTTATTTGATATCAGCCTGCCTATTTTTAACTAGACCTATCTGTTTCATGCTAATGCTCTTAATCAGCATGTGTTACTTACATATGATTAGACCAAGAGGGTTTCTATTTTCGGCATGTCAGCATGCATGCTTCTAGTAGTTAGACCTATGTGTGTTCTTGCTTTCAGCATGTCTACATGTCTGCCTCTACGCTATTAGACCTATGTCTGCTTGCATTGTTCTAAGTGCTCATCCAGCAAATCTCTGATTAAGTCATGGTCTCTATCCAGCAACTATGCTTGCTTTTCTGTGTGATTGTCTGATCCTAGCATGTGCTCCTATGATCAATACATGCCTCTATGTTAACCTAGTAATAGCTAAGGGATCAAGAGTATGAGAAACCTTGTCAAACTAATTGATCCTATCTGTTGTTGATTGATGGGGTTCAGGGCTAAAGCCCTTCTGTTAAATCCGGACAATATGGGCCTTTGCTTTGTGACGATGTTTCTACTGAGACCCTTTGTTTCAGAATGCTTCTAACTATTTTTTACTCATGAACTGTTTCACTCTCAAACTGCTTTACTTCTGGACTGTTTCATTTCTGGACTATTATACTTTTGAACGATTTTCTTAAATCTATTTCTAAACTATCAAGCACTCTCACTCCTACTCTTAGAATACTTAGGATTCTGCCCTTCCAGTGTGTCTACTGCCTAGGAATCCATGAGATTCCTCCGAACTCTGGCACACTGGGGCTGGCCCTTCCACACTGCACAAAAACTACTTTTCTTTAAAGGGATCTTGGTGTAAACGTTGCCCGGGGTCCCTGAGGCCCTAGGGAACTTTGACACACCAAGATACCCTCTCTTGGGCACTATGAGATATGGTACTTTGGACTGTTTGAAGGCTTGGTTTTTCCAGGTTTACTTTGGGCCTATCGAGGCTCCCTATAGTATGGTATTATTTATTTCTGTAATTTATTCATGGTTTGTAATAATAATTATTGTAAACAAATATTGGGGATATTAGTAAAAGGTAGGGATTTTTATATATTTGTGGGCAAATCGGGTAGAGATCATGCTCTCAGGATTATGATGACTATTCGCTTGCATTAGAAATCATGCTCTTAGGATTATGATGCTTGTCTACTTGCATTAGAAGTCATGCTTATAGGTTGTTTTGTGCACTAGAGAATATGTTTACAGGTGCCTCATTTGTTTCCAAAACTTCTGCTATGTAAAAGTTCTTTATAATCATGTCCACTTAGAAATCCTGTCACTAAATTGCTACTAATCGTGCCTAATAATCACGTTCATTGTCTTATGTGCATTAGAAACCACGCTTTAGGTTTTTTATTGCTTTCACCTAAATACCATGTCCATATCGTATAAAATCAGTAACTACCATGTCTATAAGGATAGGTTTTTAAAGAAAAAAAAGTCCCAACACCTAGATATCTGTTCGTAAAGATAAATGCGTATAAAATCAATCCTGTAATGTTCAACACTTAGATAGCATGTTTGTAGAACATAACGAATAAAATTTGCTTGTTTAAAATCATTTGTTCGCCTATTAAGACTCTGATTACGACTAGATATCATAGGACATCTCAGATCCACGCCTAGGTAAGCCTGTAGGATAATTAAAATCTTGCAAAAAATGTAAAACCGTGCTTTGTTTTATTATTTGTGAATTCCCAGATTCAGCAAGCCCTAAAATCAGTAGGCAACTGATTAAGTACTATCTGCCTCGCTCTAATAAAACACTGCATATGTTCTACTTTAAGCTTACCTAGATATCCTGCTATAGGACTTTTAAAGTGTCTGAAATTCTGCTGTTTGAGACGTGCAGTCGCTTGCTTATTTGTGGAGGTAAATATAAGCCTTTAACTGTTCCTTTATCTGACAGTCCTATTTGTTTTTGCTTGTCGCTTAGATTTTCTCCTTTTAAACGCTATATGAGAGTCTAGATCCACCTTAACTCGAAGTCCTAAACACCTCCAGGACCATATGTAACAGACGGGTAATGCATGCATAGGGTACGTTTAATTAGAATCGCTTATATAACCATTAAGGGGAGGGTAATCGGGTAGTAAAGGATATGATGACCTGTGCGCTAATGCTATGTGTAGCACCCCACCTTGGGGACGATTACCAAGTATTGCACAGAAGTGATCCTATAGGCTAAAAAACTTAGGACCCCCTTTACCCCTTTAACGTGATATCTATTTGTCTAATTTGATTTATCTGTTTATAAGACTAATTCACCTAAGTTTTGCCGCGACCCACCGTTGTGGACCTCAAGGGGTGCCTAACACCTTGCCCTGAAGGTTATTTCAATCCCTTACCCAATCTCTGGTAATGCAAATCGGTTTTATGAGTTATTTGCCTTAGATGCCCTAACGCACCTAAAATCCGTTAGGTGGCGACTCTTCAAATTCCATAACCAATTCCCAAAAGGAAATGAGTTGTTCCCAATGAATGTCGAAACCCGAACTCCGCAAGGAAAAAGGGGGCGCGACAGCATGGCGACTCTGCTGGAGATATTTTAGGCTCATACCATAACGAACTTGTTTTTTTGAATTCGTCTTAAGCATTCTTTATTTTGTTGATACAACCTTCCCTCTCCCCTTTACTTGGATTTAATTGCTTATCTCTCAAGCATTTATGATTTACTTTATTTCCTGAGACTGACTTGTCTCCTTGTTTTCTTTTGTTTTTCATTTATTTAAATACCACATTTATCATTTCTTTTAACGTGCAAATACTTGACAACATGCTATTTATTGCTGCACAAATCATGCTCGACATCATATTCCACTCGTGCGTAATCAATCCCATAGCAATGCTTGATGAGTGTTTTGCGCTCTTCCTACATATATCACACATTAAATGCAAAAAGGCATATTTACGGTAAAACTAGTTGATCAGCGGTGCAGTCAACAGTTCCATGCCTTTCCCCCTCAAATTGTCCGCTTGAGGGTACCAGTTTAGACCTCTCTGGAAACCTTACTCCGATTAATTGTACATGCATCATGGTCAAACGTAGCCAGGTTAATATGTTGTCCACGTAATTACCCTCTAAGAAATCCTTGTCCAAAGTCCACCGGGATTTCCATAATCCCAATGGATGCAATCACGATATGTGCATTATTTGGAGAGATAAATGCCGACATGCTAATCGTTAATGTGTAAGTAATTGAATTCGGAGGGGGGAAAGGATCTAACTTTGTTTTTTTTGCAAAAAATGGGGCACGAAGTCCCCAGGTTCTGCGCGACCCGAAAAATCTTATTGATGGGGCCAAGAAGGTCAAGCCTGGAGAAGCTCCCTCTGGGACCAAGTAGATTAGAATTATTTACTTTTCTAGAGTCGTTTTGGAATTCGAATGTAATAAGGCAAATGCCATTAGTAACTCTTTATCATTATTGTCATTTTATTAGAGATTCGATTTATTTTTCACATTAATTAAATGAGGCATTTGTCGGTATTAAATCTCTCCAAATCTACTTGTCGCTAGGCCTACCTCGGGCACAACGAGGTGCCCCAAATTAGGACGTGAATTTACATTCCCGCAATACGTGTTTAAATACTACAAATGTTTTTCAGGATCCTTACTAACTTGTTTACCTCTTTGCCTTTTTTTCTTTATTTTCATTATTCCCATCCCCTAAGGTTGGTTCGCACATACTGGCATCATTAGCATACCTAAAGGTCCTCCACATCCTCCTCTTCCAAGTGATCCTAAAAGCAAAGGAAAAGTCAGAACAGATGATACAATGCAGTGCAATAGTTGAGAAGGAAGAGGAAGAAGGCCTCACCATTCATACTGTGGAGAAGGGAGTTGTTTTCAAGAATTGGACTACCACACCATCCCGGGCCCGCTGAGTCCCAGGGTAGCTTGGCAATTAGCCTGATTTGTTTTGATAGCCATACTAGGCATTTAGGATATTTTCAGTAAATTTGTTTTAAAGACGCATTTTTGTTTTGAAATAATTGCTCGAGCCATCGAGCCGTACCTGTTTTGGATATTTTCAAATATAAATCAATGCATTGCTATTTATCATTCATTATTATCTTTCACATTTTCTTTCTACAGAGTTATTATTACTTTCCTGATGAATCGATGACTGTGACATGTAATGAGACAACGCAACATAAGGATAGTGATTCAGAAGAAGAAGATGAAATACCTGAGGAAGTTGTCAGAGAGGTTAAGGACTTTGAGAACAAACCTAAGTCCAACCTGGACAAAATCAAAACAATTAATTTGGGAGACGCCGAAACCGTCAAGGAAACTCGCGTAAGCATTCACTTATCACCGTCAGAGAAGCAAGAATACATTCGTTTCTTGAAGTAATATGAGGATATCTTTGCGTGGTCATATGATGACATGACCGGTCTGAACACATCCATAGTGGCTCGCAAGCTGCCTACCAATCCAATGTGCCTGACAGTAAAGCAAAAACTCAGAAAGTTCAAACCAGATATGAGCCTGAAAATCAAGGAGGAAGTCACTAAGCAAATCAAAGCTAAGGTTCTCAGGGTAGTTAAGTACCCAACCTGGCTAACCAACATCGTACCGGTTCCGAAGAAAGACGGGAAGTCAGGGTATGTGTTGATTATCGGGATTTAAATAGAGCAAGTCCCAACGACAATTTCCCATTGCCAAATATACACATTTTGATCGACAACTGCGCCAAGCATGAACTCCAATACTTTGTGGATTGCTTTGCAGGTCATCACCAGATCTAGATGGACGAAGAAGACGCAGAGAAAACAGCCTTCATTACACCGTGGGGAGTGTACTGCTACAAGACAATGCCATTCGGTCTAAAGAATGCTGGGGCTACCTACATGAGAGCCATGAAAACCATCTTCCATGATATGATACACAAGGAAATAGAGGTGTATGTTGACGACGTCATCATCAAATCCAAGAAGGTCGCAGATCACATAGCAGACTTGAGGAAGTTCTTTGACAGGCTAAGGAAGTACAATCTAAAATTGAACCCCGCGAAATGTGCATTCGGGGTTCCTGCAGGAAAGTTGTTGGGATTCATTGTCAGCCGCCGAGGAATCGATTTGGACCCATCCAAAGTTAAGGCTATCCAAGATTTACCACCACCCAAGAGCAAAAAGGACGTGATGAGCTTCCTAGGACGCCTTAACTACATCAATCGCTTCATAGCACAGTCCAGAGTTATATGTGACATCTTCAAAATGTTGAGGAAAGACGCTGAGACAAGTTGGACTGAAGATTGTTAGAAGGATTTTGACAAAATAAAGGAATACTTGTCTACACCACCAATCCTACTCCCGCCGGAACCTGGGAGACCTTTGCTACTCTATCTGTCTATACTAGATGGAGCTTTTGGATGTGTTTTGGGACAGCTTGACGAGACAGGAAGACATGAGCAAGCCGTATACTACTTGAGTAAGAATTTCACACCATACGAAGCACGATACTCTCTGCTGGAACGCACTTGTTGTGCTTTGACCTGGACAGCCCAGAAATTGAGGTATTACTTTTGTGCCTATACCACATACCTCATATCCAGGATGGATCCTCTAAAGTACATCTTTTAGAAGCCCATGCCAACAGGGAAGCTAGCCAAGTGGCAGATACTATTAAGCGAGTTCGATGTCGTCTATGTAACTCAGAAGGCGGTCAAAGGATAAGCATTGGAAGACCACCTCACTGAAAATCCTGTGGGAGGAGAATATGAACCCTTAAAAACGTATTTTCCCAATGAAGAAGTATCATTCATAGGAGAAGACACTGCTAAAGTTACGGCGGTCGGAGAATGTTCTTTGATGGAGCTGCAATCTTCAAAAGAGTGGCATTGGAGCAGTTTTGGTATCAGAAACAGGTCAACACTACCCTGTATCCGCGAAACATAGGTTTCCATGCACCAATAACATGGCAAAATACGAAGCTTGCATCATGGGACTCAACTTGGCCATCGATATGAATATACAAGAGCTACTGGTAATCGGTGATTCGGATCTTCTGGAACATCAGGTTCAAGGAGAATGGGTTACGAAGAATACCAAGATACTGCCATACTTGTATCATGTGCAGGAACTAAAGAAGAGCTTCACAAAGATAGAATTCAAACACGTGCCCAGAATTCAAAATGAGTGTGCAGACATACTGGCCACCTTATCATCAATGATACAACATCCAGATAAGAATTTCATCAATCCCATCACGGTGAAAATCCATAACCAGCCAGCTTACTATGCTCATGTTGAAGAAGAAACGGATGGAAAACCTTGGTTCCACGACATCAAAGAATATTTGGCAAGAGGAGAACATCCACAGCAAGCAAATCATATTCAGAAACGCAATCTGCGGAGGCTATCCAATCACTTCTACCAAAGCGGAGGAACCCTCTATAGAAGAACTCCTGATCTGGGGTTGTTAAGGTGCATTGACGCAAAGGAAGCTTCCAGATTGCTCGAGGAGATACATGCCAGATCTTGTGGACCACATATGAATGGTTTTGTCCTAGCCAAGAAATACTCAGAGCTGGATACTTTTGGATGACCATGGAGACAGACTGCATCCGGTATGTACGGAAATGCCACCAGTGCCAGGTATATGCAGACATGATAAAGGTACCACCAAACGAGCTCAATGCAACAAGTGCGCCTTGGCCTTTTGTTGTCTGGGGAATGGATGTCATCGGTCCGATTGAGCCCACTGCTTCAAACGGGCACCGATTCATTTTGGTGGCCATCGACTATTTCACAAAATGGGTAGATGCTGCATCCTACAAAGCTGTAACCAAGAAAGTCATCGCAGATTTTGTCAAGGATCGTATTATTTGCAGATTCGGGGTTCCCAAGTCCATTATCACTGATAATGCCGCCATTATCAACAGTGAACTAATTAAAGCCATGTGTGAAACCTTCAAAATCAAGCACAAGAACTCTACAGCATACAGGCCTCAGATGAATGGAGCTGTAGAAGCTGCTAACAAGATCATCAAGAAGATACTAAGGAATATGGTAGAAAATCACAAACAATGGAACGAGAAGCTACCCTTTGCCATATTTGGATAGTGCGCTATGGTCTCCCTATTTACTGGTTTATGGTACCGAAGCTGTCATTCCAGCCGAGGTAGAAAATCCTTCTTTAAGGATCATACAAGAAGCCAAACTCAGTGATGTAGAATGGATAAGGAGCCGCTATGAGCAACTGGCCCTTATAGACGGAAAAAGAATGAACACGGTATGTGATGGTCAGCTTTATCAGAACAGAATGTCTAGCTCTTTCAAGAAAAGGGTCAAACCAAGACCATTCGCACCGGGACAGTTGGTGCTGAAGAAGATCTTCCCACATCAAGATGAAGCCAAAGGGAAATTCTCTCCCAACTGGCAAGGTCCTTAAATGGTTCACCGGGGGCTAAAAGGAGGAGCACTCGTACTTGCATAAATGGACGGAGAAGTTTGGCTGAAACAAATCAATTCAGATACAGTCAAGAGATACTATGTTCAGATTGTTTACATTCCTTCATATGATGTAATTGAACTATGCTTCACCTGATTCTCGTTTAAGAGGGGATACATAGGAAGCTCTGTGGGTTCGGTCATATCTAAATAAAATTTCATTTTCCCTCAGACCAGAAACTGGGGCAGAATTTTGAGGAGGACCCTCAAAATTCCGGAGCAAGTCCAGCCAACGCCATCATATGCCAGACAGTCAGCAATTGGTTAAGAAACTGGGGCAGTATTTTGAGAAGGACTCTAAAAATTCCGGAGAAGTTTCAGCAAGTTTCGTCGCACGCAAAATGGCCGAATGATCATTTACCAAACTGAGGCAGAATTTTCAGCAGGACCCTCGAAATTCTAATACAAGAAAGCTGCAATGTCTCTGAAATGTGTTACAGTCATTGGTTCATTCAAAATTACTCAATATTTCGCTATGTTTTCTAAAATAACTCTATTTTCATCAATAAGTGCATATTTTTGAAAACTTCATTTCTACGGCAGCCAGGTGTTACCCAGGGCAACTCAAACAGGACCTCCAAAATAGAGTGAAGCAAAGCCAGCAGACGAAGGCACGAACCAACCTCCCCTTACAAAACATACAATTTTTCTTTGGATGCACGCACGGTGAACATAAGAGAAGTATTCGCAAACATTCACATATCAAAGTCCTAACAATCAGGCCACCATACGCATATATATCTCCAGCTAAGAAATATTCTACTCTTATCTGCTACTTGTTCACTGCATAAGGCTAGGCATTGCCTTCTCTTTGCATGAGACTAAGCCCTGTCTCAAATCTTGCATGAGGCTAAGCCCTGCCTCCATATTTTCATAACGCTAAGCATTGCCTTCTCTTTTCATGAGACTAAGCCCTGTCTCAAAACTTGCATGAGGCTAAGCCCTACCTCCATATCTGCATAAGGCTAAGCATTGCCTTCTCTTTGCATGAGACTAAGCCCTGTCTCAAATCTTGCATGAGGCTAAGCCCTGCCTCCATATTTGCATAAGGCTAAGCATTGCCTTCTCTTTGCATGAGACTAAGCCCTGTCTCAAATCGTGCATGAGGCTAAGCCCTGCCTCCACGTTTGCATAAGGCTAAGCATTGTCTTCTCCTTGCATGAGACTAAGCCTTGTCTCGAATCTTGCATGAGGCTAAGCCCTGCCTCCACATCTGCATAAGGCTAAGCATTGCCTTCTCCTTGCATGAGACTAAGCCTTGTCTCGAATCTTGCATGAGGCTAAGCCCTGCCTCCATATCTGCATAAGGCTAAGCATTGCCTTCCCCTTTCATGAGACTAAGCCCTGTCTCCAATCTTTCATGAGGATAAGCCCTGCCTCCATATTTTCATAAGGCCAAGCACTACCTTTTCTTTGCATGGGACTAAGCATTGTCCCTCCCTGCATAAATGTTGCTCTATTCTAAACATTGCACTATCTTCTTCCCTCGGTCTAAGCTCTGCCCCAAACTCCACACAAGACTGAGTTTTGTCTTGCTATCACTTTTGGTATCATATCTCTGCACTTCATGGGCTGACATATAGCCAACCTGTCCAAAGGCGTCATAGTCCAAAGGCATCATCCTCATAGCCTGAAGACACCATGCCATGGCCTGAGGATCCCTCAAACTTGCACATCATTATTCAAAGGCGTCATGGTTCAGAGGCACCATTCTCATGGCCCGAGAACACCATTTCATGGCCTGCAAATCTCCTATCTCATAATTCATGGCCCAGGACATCATAGCCTAAGGACGTCATCCTTACCGTCCAAAGACAGTCTTCATGGTCCAAAGGGAATTTGCATCATGTTCAAATTCTCGCAATCCTCTATATACTTGCATACTTCATATTTTGAGTTTTGCGGGTAATCCGGGAGGTAACCGTTCTTCAAACAGGAGCAACCTTCGCTCTGGTTCATGCTCATACCATTCTCACCTTGTCATTATAACTGATCCCCCATCAATTACCCACCTTACTCTGTGACCATTCAGATATATGCCCTATAATACATCCGCTACACTCCAAACTCACAATCATAACTCCATCCGGCATTACACTTCACAAAAGAACCTTTTCCATCGGCTTCGTTCGCCGTTGGGTCCAGAACTACACATGGCATGATTCCTATAAAACCAGGGATATGTAGGCAACTCAGAGACTGGGGTTCGGCCTCTATTCTTTTCAAAACACCCATTAGGTCATTATTTCTTTACCCGAAAACACTTTCATCCTTCCCGGGTAAAGATGGGCAGCTGTTGATACCCAATTTTCCCTCATACATTTTTAAATATGCATGCATACTTTCAAAATATTGTGCATACATGCACAAATATTTCTACGATTTTTCTAGAATTTTTAAGGGCCTTAAATCAATTTATTTCTATATTTTTTATTATTATATAAATATCTAAAAACCATCTCTCATATTATTTTATGATGATTTAATCATCTAAATTCATCATTTAGGCTCATAGAAGTGTTTAAACATTTTAATTGCATTTATTACAATCACATTTGCATTTTTAGACTTTAATTGCATATTTTGCAACAATAGCCTATACATATGCATAACTACATTACCCATATAAAAAAATAAATTTTTATATTTTTTATAATATTAAGTAAATATTTTGAATCATGCAGAAAATCATTTTTATCATTTAATTAGCTATTTTTTTGAATTATTTTATTTAGTAAAAATGGGTATTTAACAAATGGCCCCTAATTTATACCCAAAATCGGAACCCCCCCCCCCCCAATCCAATTTAATTAAACCCAAGCCCAAATTACCCCAGCCCAAACCTAAAGACCTCTACCCGGCCCCAAACCCCTCCAATCTTGGTCGTTGGTCTCTGAGATCAACGGCCCCCGTTCATTCTTTCCATTTTTAACTCAAACGACCCCCTAACCCTATTCATTTGTTACAATCAGCCGCCCTTGGATTCCCTTCTTCTCTGGTTCTCTCGGAAACTAACCCTAACCCTAGCGCCGTCACCTAAATTTTCCCCAAAATCCTTCGATTATTACCCGTTCCATGGGGTTCCCTGGTGATTTGAGGCCCCTACCGGCCTCTTACCTCTTCTGGTTGTTCGATTTTGTTGATTCGCGAAGGGATCTCGAAGAGATCCAACCTAGATCTTCTTCGAAACCATTTAAGAATCCACCAATGGTCGTCTCCGTTTGTGAGTACTATTATCTTGTGTTTATGGCTCGAATATCTGGTTCCAAACCATATTTTCTTTTATCTCTGTTACTTTCTCAAAACCCTTATCTCTTACACTTTGAATCTGTTCAGATCCTTGTAGATCTGAAACGTTTTCGAGTTTTACGTTTTCTTTCCTTAAAAATTTTCTGTTCTCTTTATCGTCGACTGATTTTAATGTTCCTCCAAATTAAAGTTTTTGATTCTTTATTATTTGTTGTACATTAGAAGTGATTTTGAGTTTCTATTGCATTTTTCTTTGAAGGTTTTCTACTTTCCTTACCGTTAATCGATCCTAAATATTTCTCTAAAACTAGGGCTCCATTTCTTCTTGTTTCTGCAAAAACCTTTTTAAGAGTTTCTGAGTGTTTGAAGCTGGTTATCTTTACTCTTATGTTCTAGTCCTTTGTTTGTTCATTTGTCTCACTGTCCGCTTTAATTTTCTCGCTATTGTTTATCTCTTTCAATCAAAATAGATTGACTGATTTTACTTAGGTTTCGAATCATATTTTCCTGTTAAAATTAGCATTTCCCCGTGATTTTACCTATTTTTCTCATTTATAAATTGGTACTGGTAGCCTTATTTAGATTAATTAGTCTAATCTATGGTCTTTAGACTTATTGCTTACCTTATTTAACTTCAATCATGCTTGGTGACTGATTTCGTATGAGATTCTCCATGATTTAAGTGATATTAATTGATTAGGTTAGCCCTAACTGACTGGTTAATTGATTTGCATACTTTATTTATGTGCCGTTAATTTTCCTAGCCTTATTTGTTTACTCTGCTCAAAGCTATATAAGCCTCACTCTTTTCTATAACACACACACACACACAGACATAGAAAAGTACACAAAGTTCTTGCTCTCTTCCTCTATCACAATCTTCTACTCTTTGCTGTTACATTGTCTAGCCGGCTGGAAGACAAGGCTAGACCTTTGGACCCTGTTTGCTTCTCTCTTCTATTCCAAATTCCTAAATGGTATGCCTCCAGTTTGCTATCATTCAAACCTCTGTATGATTTAACTTGTGTACTTCCTGTTTTCAGCATGTCTACTTTACTGCTATTGAATCAGTATGTTCTTTGTTATCAGCCTGCCTGTTTTTAACTAGACCTATGTGTTTCATGCTAATACTCTTAATCAGCACGCCTTACTTACATATTATTAGACCATGAGGGTTTCTATTTCCAGCATGTCAACATGTCTGCTTCTAGTAATTCGACCTATGTGTTTTCTTGCTTTCATCATGTCTACATGTTTGCCTCTACGCTATTAGACCTATGTCTGCTTGCCTTGTTCTAAGTGCTCATCCTTAATAAATCTCTAACTAAGTCATGGTCTCTATGCCCGCAACTCTGCTTGCTTTTCTGTGTGATTGTCTGATCCTAGCATGTTTTCCTATGATCAATACCTGCTTGTATGTTAACCTAGTAATAGCTAAAGGATCAAGACCTTTAGAAACCTTGTTAAACTAATTGATCCTATCTGTTGTTGATTGATGGGGTTCAGGGCTAAATCCCTTCTGTTAAATCTTGACAATATGGGCCTTTGCTTTGTGACTATGTTTCTGCTGACACCCTTTGTTTCAGAATGCTTCTAACTGTTTTTTACTCCTAAACTGTTTCACTCTCAAACTGCTTTACTTCTGGACTGTTTTACTTCTAAACTATTTTCTTAAAACTATTTCTAAACATTCAAGCACTCTCACTCCTACTCTTTGAATACTTAGGATTCTGCCCCTCCAGTGTGTGTACTGCCAAGGGATCCATGAGATTCCTCCGAACTCTAGCACAAAAACTACTTCTCTTTAAAAGGATCTTGGTGTGAGCATTGCCAGGGGTCCCTAAGGCTCTTGGAAACTTTGACACACCAGGATACCCTCTCTTGGGCACTATGAGATATGGTACTTTGGACTGTTTGAAGGCCTGGTTTTTCCAGGTTTACTTTGGGCCTATCCAGGCTCCCTATAGTATGGTATTATTTATTTATGTAATTTATTCATGGTCTGTAATAATAATTATTGTAAACAAATATTGGGGATATTAGTAAAAGGGAGGGATTTTTATATATTTGTAGGCAAATCGGGTAGAAATCATGCTCTTAGGATTATTGTGACTATTCGCTTGCATTAGAAATCATGCTCTTAGGATTATGATGCTTGTCTACTTGCATTAAAAGCCATGTTTATAGGTAGTTTTGTGCACTAGAGAATATGTTTATAGGTGTCTCATTTGTTTCTGAAACTTCTGCTTTCTAAAAGTTCTACATAATCATGTCCACTTAGAAATCTTTTCACTAAGTTGCTACTAATCCTGCCTAAGAATCACGTTCATTGTCTTATGTGCATTAGAAACCATGCTTTAGGTTTTTTATTGCATTCACCTAAATACCATGTCCATATCGTATAAAATCAGTAACTACCATGTCTATAAGGATGGGTTTTTAAAAGAAAATTCTTAATACCTAGATATCTGTTCGTAAAGATAAATGCGTATAAAATCAATCCTGTAATGTTCAATACTTAACAGCATGTTTGTAGAACATAACGAAACAAATCTGCCTGTTTAAAAATTTTTTGTTTTCCTACTAAAACTCTGATTACGACTAGATATCATAGGACATCTCAGATCCACGCCTAGGCAAGCCTGTAGGATAAAATCTTGCAAAAAAATGTAAAACCGTTCTTTGTTTAATTTTTTGTGAATTGCCCAGATTCAGCAAGCCCTACAATTAGTAGGCAACTGATTAAGTACTATCTGCCTCGCTCTAATAAAACACTGCATATGTTCTGCTTTATGCTTACCTAGATATCCTGCTATAGGACTATTAAAGTGTCTGAAATTCTGCTGTTTGAGACGTGTAATAGCTTTCTTATTTGTGGAGGTAAATATGAGCCTTTAACTGTTCCTTTATCTGAAAGTCCTATTTGTTTTTGCTTGTTGCTTAGATTTTCTCCTTTTAAGCGCTATAGGAGAGTCTAGATCCACCTTAACTAGAAGTCCTAAACACCTCTAGAACCATAAGTAAGGTAATGGTAATGCATGCGTAGGGTACGTTTAATTAGAATCGCTTAAGGGGAGGGTAATCGGGTAGTAAAGGATATGATGACATGTGCGCTAATGCTATGTGTAGCACCCCAACTTGGGGACGATTACCTAGTATTGCACAGAAGTGATCCTATAGGCTAAAAAACTTAGGACCCCCTTTACCCCTTTAACGTGATATCTATTTGTCTAATTTGCTTTATCTATAAGACTAATTCACCTAATTTGAGTTCAGACGGGACCCGCCGTTGTGGACCTTGAGGGGTGCCTAACACCTTCCCCTCAAGGTTATTTCGAGCCCTTACCCAATCTCAGGTAATGCAAACTAGTTTTATGAGTTATTTGCTTTAGGTGCCCTAAATCCGTTAGGTGGCGACTCTTCAAATTCCACACCCAATTCCCAAAAGGAAATAAGTTGTTCCCAATGAATGTCGAAACCCGGACTCCGCGAGGAAAAAGGGGCGCGACAATAATAATAACTTCAATTAAGGTTAGCAATTACGGATGAGATAATATGGTAATAAAAGAGTGAACAACTTCAGTTAAGGCACGTAAGAGTTTAATTGGAATTAAGGGTGGTACATGAATCAATTGTTTCCAATACGACACGTAAGGGTCAATTTAGTTAATGGAGTACATGACAAAAAAAACTTTATATCTAATGAACATAAGAACCTAAGAGCCCTAAACAGTCAATTTCCACAATTAAGCACGAGTACGGACTCATCACCATACGTACACGGCCTTCACATGACACAATTAGCACAAATGACTCAAATCCTAAGGGGTAGTTCCTTCATACAAAGTTAGGCAAGATACATACCTCAAAGAACTACACTGATTTTAGTCGCTGATGGTAGGCTATAATTACGTATTTTAGTCGCTTATTGCACTCTAATTTACTACACTTTAATTGATTTTGAGCTTTAATTGCTAGTATTTTGCACTAATTGTGTGTTTTACGCATTGTAGGAGTGATTCCGAGCTATGTGGATGTTATGGAATGAATTCGAGCAATTTGGAGCTTTGAAGTCTAAGTAAAAGCCCAAGGGATTAAGCCGGAATTGTATTCGGGGGTCGAGGACCAAGTCTGGATGTCAAAATCAAAGAAAAATCTGTACTTTGCACTAATGCGAAGCACTGTGCGACGCGCTAGTGAAAATCTCTACTGCTTGTCAGAACTAGCTCTTTGAAGTTTCCCACAAACGCCGCGCCTAGCGCGTCGCCCCACGCGGCGCGCCTGTGAAAATTTTACAGAGTTATTGTCCTATTTCGTGTAGGTAAAGGTGTTTTTGTTTGGGCCCGACTCTACTTGGTATATATACATGGAAAACATTATTTTTGGGACTTTTGACTCATCTTAGACCTAAGGAAGCTAACGAGGAGGTGGAGGAGGAAAAGCACATGGATTTCATCATTCAACCCTCACTCACGACAAGAGTTTGGATCATTTTATGTTTTCCTTTAACTTAAACACATTTATGATGAATTACTCCATATCCATAGAGTAGCTCTCTTTAGGGTTTGATGGATTTGGTGTATTGATACTTGTTTGTGGATTATAACTCTAGTTTTATGTATTGAATCGATTTGGATGCCTTAATTGTTGCATCTATACTCACTTGTTCATGAAATCGAGAAAGGAATTACTTGTGATATCCTTGCATTTTATTTTGTTGGTTGAATTGATTAATTCTTTTTAGTAATTGAAGAGGCTAGCTGAATTATTGATTAAACCTACTTAAGAGAATAATCGAGAGAGGTTCTCCTAAAGACCACTCCTCTACGAATTCTTGCATATCTTCACGTGCTTAAAATTTGTTCATCTTGTCAGGTTTGAGACTTAATTGAGAGAGGAGTTTCTACTAAATAATTGAACTAGTAACCAAGTGCATTCGAGAGACTCACTCGAACATTAGAAGTTAATTACCTAGAGTTAGATCCCAAACATTTGTCTTTCCTCTATCCTATCAACCTTATCTTCTCCCAATTGACATTGTCCTTTGCTCATTACTTGTGTTGATTGTCATTAGTCAATTAGCTCTTGATTCCTAGTTAAATTTAGCATTAATCACAAAACTGTAAAGATCATCTGGATAGCAATATATCTAAAAACTATGATGTTGTTTAACACCAATCCCTATGGATACAATATTATATTTTACTATATTCGACTAGCGAGCATATTTAAGTGTGTATTTTGCGCTCGCCAAATTTTAGTGTCGTTGCTGGGGATTAGCAATCAATAATATTTGAAATAGTTTGTAGTGCTAATTCTGGAATTTTTCTTCTTATTTTATTTATCTCTTTGTACGTTTGGTGTTCTTTAACTGTACGCAGGCTACAGTTTAGATTGGTGCATGACTCGATCATATGGGAAAGAATTGCTACTATATGAACTAGAAATCGAGAAACAACTGCAACAGTTGAGGAAGGAAAGAAATCTCCCCGAGAATACAGAGAAGGTTGGGCAATCCTCAACCAAAGAAAATATGGCTGGAGATGATGATAATGTAGAATTAGCTGTGAGTAAGGCAACCCAACTAAGAGTAAAAGTTGCTCGGGATGCTGAGGAAGCAGCTATTTGAGATGCACATTGCATATGAAGAGGAGAGGGCTCGGAGAATTGCCCAGAATCAACCTTTGGTTCTAGACCAGTTCAGAAACATAGCTCACGGTGCTGGGACTTGGTTATTATGCTAGACCGGTCTACAACCAAGGTTTATCAAGTGTGAGACCACCTCTACTTGCAGCCAATAATTTTGAGCTGAAGCAAGGGTTGCTCCAAACCCTCCAAAACAGCAGTGTCTTCAGAGGAAAGATGAACGAAGATCCAAACAATCATTTTATGGACTTGGAGGATTATGAACACCTTTCATTATAATGGTGTGTCACAAGATGCAGCTCATCTAAGGGCATTCCCTTTCACACTTAAAGTTGATGCAAAGCACTGGCTTCGAAGCTTGCCTCGGGGATCAATTAGAACATAGGAGGAGATGACTAGAAAATTCTTGCTAAATATTTCTCCTCAACTAAAACGGACAAGTTTAGAAGAGAAATCCATAACTTCTGCTAGAATGAGACTGAAACTGTGTTTGAAGCATGGGAGAGGTTTAAGGAGATAGTGCAAAAGTGTTAACATAGTGGAACTGAACTATGGATGCAACTCCAGGACTTTTGGGATGGATTGAAATCGGCCTCGCGGAGAACATTGAGTAATGCAGCTGGAGGCCTGTTGATGAAAAAGACTCCGGAGGAGATAATCACTATTCTTGATGAGTTGTCTGAATATGAAATCAGTGGCCCTCTGAAATTGCTAAAAGAAGAAGATCAACTGGTGTTCACCTGGTTGATGCTAACACATTTGTGTAGGTACAATTTGATGACATGGCCAAGGAAATAAGGAAGCTGACCTCAGCTTCAATACATAATGAGCCTCATGTAGCATATGACATATGTGGAAGAGGACATCCTACTCATGAGTGTCAAGCCTCAACCAGGAAAGTTAATGCTGTGGGGAATTACAACTTCAATGCAATAGGTCAGAAGCACCCCGGTTTTTTATGGAGTTCACCTGGGGGCACAGCAAATGCATGGCAACAAAATAACTCCAGATTTCAAGGAGCTCCTAGTTTTGTGAATCAGTCGAGGCCGCAGTTTCAGCCTCAAAAGACAATTTAGTCTGGGTTAGAAGATCTGATAAAGTCCTTCATTGTCAAGATCGATGAGAGGCTAGATGCTCATGGTGAAGCCATCAAAGAACATGGGACAGGTTTGTGTAACCTAGAGAGACAAGTGGGACAAATTGGAACTATATTATCTAAGAGAATCCAAGGTACTCTACCAGCTGATACTGACATTAGTCACAAACAAACGGTAAATGTTGAGACATTGAGAAGTGGGCAGGTGTTGAAGGATCCCACTCCAATCCAAAAAGGGGTGATACCTGAAAAATAAAGTGGGGAGCGGCTGAAAATTGAAGATGATAAAAAGAAGAAGAAAGGCAAGAAAGGAGCTGAGAAAAAGAAAAAGGAGGAAACTTCAAGAAGAGAGAAAGCACATGTCAGCTCTACCTTTTCCCTAAAAGCTCTATAGAAAAAAGCTAGATAAGCAGTTTGAGAGATTTCTAGATATGCTGAGATAGGTTAATGTAAACTTGCTATGCATAGAAGTGTCCTCACAAATGCCATCTTATGGTAAGTTCTTGAAGGAGATCCTTACAAAGAAGAGGAAGATAGAAGAGAACTCAGTGGTCAAGCTCACAGGTCATTGCAGTGCAATATTGCAAAATAAACTCCCACAAAAGTGAGGAGATACAGGGAGTTTTACGATAACTTGCTCTTTAAGCACTCTTAACTTTGATAAGTCATTATGTGATTCTGGTGCCTCAGTTAATCTAATGGCTTTGTCTATTTACAGGAAGCTGGAGAATGAGCTTGAAGATATAAGGTCTGCACCAATATCTTTGCAGCTGGCAGACCAAATGACTATAATACCCGAGGGTATAGTGGAAGATGTCTTAGTTCGGGTAGATAAGTTTGTATTTTCGGTGGATTTCATAGTTGTAAAGATGGAGGAGAATAAGGAGATGCCCCAATCTTAGGAAGACCATTCTTTGCGACGGTAGAGAAATATTAGATATACATGACAGAAAACTCTTGCTGAGAGTGGGTGATGAGACTGTAACTTTCGAGATGAACGTAGAAATGGGGGTCAAAAGGAGAAGCCAGCTGCAAGTGTAGAGTGAAAAGTGAAGGGCGTGAAAGAGAAGGTTGTAGTTAATGCAAAAGACAAGTGTGGAGTGTACCCCAAGAAGGCTGAGAAGAAGCTATCTTCATGGATGTATACACTAGTTCAGGCGCGTGGAATGGAGCTCGACTTGGATTCAAACCTCGACTAGAGATTTAGGGAAGTTTCCTCTACCTTATGCTTTTTAATTGTGTGTCATGGGGACATGCCATAATTTAAAGTGTGGGGTAGGGGATATTTTTATGTTGTATGTGTATTATTCATAGTTTTTGTTTGTTAGTTTTAGTAGTTTTATAGAAAAATTGATTAAAAAACCATAAAAAATTTTAAAAATTTTAAAATTTTTGATTTTTCCTGACGATGGATATAATTCGACAGGTTTCTTGAGGGATTAAAGTCGAAGCAAAAATCCAAAAAGATTCTCTTTTCTTAAGTAGTGTAACAATTCTTCCTTGATTTTTCTTTATGCTGTGATTCTTTTTCAAGGGTTTTGTTTGAACAGGGTGTAGTTAGTTTTTATTTTTGTTAGGTGTAGGAAACCTCGTGTTTTGATTTGAATTGAAAGCAATGCCTCTTGACTTTGTTGTACCGCTTTAGTTGTGATGCTTATGCTCAATTGTTTACTCTTGTATAAGTACATTAAAGTGTATGATTTTAACTTTGTTTAATTGCTTTGATTAGAGTGTCTTGATAGTCCAATCTTGAGTGAATTATGTGTCATGTGGATGTGAGGTTTTGTGTTATTCTCTGCATTATATTTGATGTCTAGAACATGCCCCGTGTGTTTGCAAAGCGAAATAGTAGTTTTATTCAGTCTTGGAAGTGATATATGCCTTTCTTTGTTGAGCCAGTTATGTGCTTTTATCCACCGAATTGTTATGTATCTTAGTTAAACCCTTTGAGCCTGTAATCTTGTCTCTTTGGCAATCACATTACAAGCCTTACCCATTTATTTGAATTGACCATCTATTTGAACCTTTTACCTCCCATGAGGACTTAAAATTATTATGAACTTTGTAAAAGTTGAAGTGTGGGGTGATTGTTTTGGCTTTTGAGTGGAACTAATAAAATAAGGACAAAAGGTGCATTGTTTTGTAAAAGTAAGAGTCACTTGAATTGAAAAGAAAAAGAAAAAAATAGTTATATTGTGGTGCAAATATTCTTTGATAAAAAAAATCTTTGATAGTGGTAACTATTGATGTAATTGTGCTTAAAGAAGTAGGGAGTTGATGTATGTTGATATGAAGGTAGAGTTATGGTTTGACAAAAGTGTGAGGTTTTGAAAAGTAAAGTATATGTATTAATGTGCTTAGGGAGGTGTAGTCACTCTTATATCTAAATGTATCCTACCCATCCCAGCCTATATTATACCCAGTTAAAGTCCTACTTGATCCTTGACTGAATGAGCTCAATTAGTAGAGTAGTACAC
This sequence comes from Nicotiana attenuata, assembly GCF_001879085.1. NCBI lineage: Eukaryota > Viridiplantae > Streptophyta > Magnoliopsida > Solanales > Solanaceae > Nicotiana > Nicotiana attenuata. The sequence continues at coordinate 17,097,623 of NC_031997.1, forward strand.
TATGGGCAAGCCTATGGTTCATCTTTTGTGGTATATGAATGTTGTTGCCAAGAGTGAGTGAATTCTTTCTATCTTGAGTTCCTAATTGTTCTTAAATTTGATTGTGTGTGGAACTACTCTCTATTGTTGTGTGAGGGCACTTGATTCATGAAGGAAAGGTAATGTTGTTGACCTCTAAGTTAGAGTAAGTGAGCAGGTTGTGAATAATGCATGGTTCTTGTGAGTCAAATATTGAGGCGAGGATGTTACACTAGTGTGCTTAGTCTATTTTAAATATTCTTGGTATGATGAGTTAGGAGAGTTGTATAAAAAGGTCGTGTCTTTATAAAGTGTAGTTTGATTGCTCGATGATGAGCAATATTTTATGTGTGGGGTATTGATGGTAGGCTATAATTACATATTTTAGTCGCTTATTGCACTCTAATTTACTGCACGTTAATTGAGTTTGAGCTTTAATTGCTAGTGTTTTGCACTAATTGTGTGTTTTATGCCTTGTAGGAGTGATTCCAAGCAATGAAGATGTTATGGAATGAATTCGAGCTATTTGGAGCTTTGAAGTCTGAGCAAAAGCCCAAGGGATTATGCCAGAATCGTGTTCGGGGGTTAAGGACAAAGTCTGGATGTCAAAATCAAAGCCAAATCCGTACTCTGAGAAATTTGCACTAATGAGACGCACTATGCCACGCACTGTGCGACGCGCTAGTGAAAATCTCTGCTGCCTGTCAGAACTAGCTCTTTAAAGTTTCCCACTAATTCCCCGTCTGGTGCGTCGCCCCAGGCGGCACGGCTGTGCAAATTTTACAGAATAATTGTCCTATTTCACGTAAGAAAAGGTGTTTTCATTTGGGCTCGACCCTACTTGGTATATGTACATGGGAAACGTTATTTTTGGGACTTTTGACACATCTTAGACCTAAGGAAGCTAAAGAGTAAGTGGAGGAGCAAAAGCACAGGGTTTTCATCATTCAATCCTTATTCAAGGCAAGAGTTTGGATCGTTTTATGTGTTCCTTTGACTTAAACATATTTATGATGAATTACTCCATATCCATGGAGTAGTTCACTTTAGGGTTTGATGGATTAGGTGTATTGACACTTGTTTGTGGATTAGAACTTAGTTTTATGTATTGAATCGTTTTGGATGTTTTAATTGTTGCATCTATACTCACTTGTTCATGTAATGGTGAGAGGCATAAGTTGTGAAATCCGTGCATTCTATTTTGTTGGTTGAATTCATTATTTCTTCTTAGTAATTGGAAGAGGCTAGTTGAATTGTTGATAAAATATAGTTAGGAGGATAATCGAGAGAGGTTCTCCTAAAGACCACTCCTCTACGAATTCTTGCATATCTTCACGTGCTTAAAATTGGTTCATCTTGTGAGGTTGAGACTTAATCGAGAGAGGAGTTTCAACTAAAACTTGAACTAATAACCAAGTGCATTCGAGAGACTCACTTGAACATTAGAAGTGAATTACCTAGAGTTAGATCCCAAACACTTGTCTTGCATCTATCCTATCTACCCTATCTTCTCCCAATTGACATCTTCCTTAGCTCATTACTTGCATTGATTTCATTAGTCAATTAGCTCTAGATTCTTAGTTAATTTTGGCATTAATCACAAAACTCTAATGTGTTGATCATCTTGGATAGCAATCTAGCTACAAACTATGATAATATTGTTTAACTCCAATCTATGTGGATACGATATTATATTTTACTATATTCGACTAGCGAACATATTTAAGTGTGTGTTTTGCACTTGTCAGGTCCGCACCTCGGAACTCGATAAAATTCACGAAACCCAAACACCCATTTCGATGCGAGTCCAACCATACCAAAATTTTGAAATTCCGATATCGAATCGCCTTACAAATCTTCATTTTACATTTTTGAAATATTTTACAAAATTTCCATTTTCTTCCATTCAATTCATTGATTTAATGATGAAAACAATAATGGAATTATGAAATGTAATCAATTTTGGATTAAGAACACTTACCCCAATCAAACACGTGAAGAACCCTTCAAAAATCGCCCAAATCCGTGGCCTCTAGCTCAAAAGATGAAAAATGGACAAAACCCTCGATTTTGGAAATTATACTGTGCTGCCCAGGTAACATGAATCGTTATCACGAAGAAGAAAAATAATAGTTACCAATTATGAGCTATGAGAACGCGAGCAAGAAGGTGCGAACGCACAAAAGAAATATCATTGCCCACAAAAGGCACTATGCGAACGTGGAATAGAGAATGCGAGCACAATGCAGCAAAATTCACACGTTCGCGATCGCGATCCATCCACTACGAACGCGAATAAGGAAAATGGGTCACTCACAAAATAGCCAACGCGATCACGTCAATATCTTCGTGATCGCGTTGAAGGGCATCGGGCACCAGAAATTAAGCATTCCAAAACATAAGAAAATGGCCCGTAGCCCATCCGAAACACACCCAGGGCCCCCGAGACCCCTTCCAGACATACCAACTAGTTCCATACATAACGTGGACCTACTCAAGGCCCCAAATAACATCAAAAAACGTCAAAACTACAAATCGCACCTCAAATCGAACTTATGAATTTTCGAATCTCCCAACTTCCAAAACTCGTGCCGAAACATATCAAATCAACCCGGAATGGCGTCAAATTTTGCATGCAAGTCTCAAATGACATAACGGGGTTAATCCAACTCTCGGAATCGCAATCCGAGCCCAATATCAACAAAGTCAACTCCCTGTCAAACTTCTCAACCTTCCAAAACTTCAACTTTCCAATTTTCGCCGAAATACTTCAAATAATCCTACGGACCTCCAAATCCAAATCCGGACTCACGCCTAAGTCCAAAATCACCATACGAATCTATTGAAATCATCAAAGTGCCATTTCCGAGTCGTCTACACAAAAGTCAAACTCTGGTCAACTTTTACCGCTTAAGCTTCTAAAACAAGAGTTATCCTTCTAAACCAATCCTGAAACATATGAAAATCGAACTCGGCCACATACGCAAGCCATAATACTCAATACGAAGCTGCTCGAGACTTTATGCCAGCGAACGACACGCTAATTCTCAAAACGACCAGTCGGGTCGTTGCATTCTCTCCCTCTTAGACAAACGTTCATCCTTGAACGTGCCAAGAACCATTCCGAAATCATCAAATCACTGAATGTACTCACCATACATATACTTGCGGGTGATCCCACGTCACCCCAATTCACATAGGCCCAACAACACCAACTTACTGAAGATTATTTCTTCCACCAACACTAATAGGCCTTAGAACCAAATTTTCGCCATCCTATCAGTTCTGAAAGACCCAATTCCCACATCGACAAACGGTATCAACATCAACCAGCTGCAACAACTCACGCCTACACCCACCAGGTACAACCACACGACGTAATGTGTCACACATATGCCCATAACAACATTTTCGATCACAATTGCTGCCCATAATCAAATCTAACACCGGCTCATATCTGCTAGAACCCTGTTCCAAACCTTCACAACACAAACAACGATGCAAGAAACATGAAGACCTCATAACTATTCACCCAAATCAACAAGTCACATATAACGCCACTTAGGCAGACACCTCGCAAGCTAAAACCCAATAAGTACAGCACGAATATGACTGAATATACAAGGAAACACATGAAAGAACTATCGAACAAGCCCGAAGGCACAACTCCCTATCGGTAGCACACTATGAATTAATTCCACAAAGGAGAATTAAAGTATACGAACAAATCACAAGGATCTCATCCTAATATAACTCCACCATGGCCCGCAGCCCGGTTCAAACATATCAAATCACATGAAGACACGAGGATCCCATCCTCAGCTCTGAATCACAAGTAGCATACACATCATACCAACCAAAACCTTCCACTAATTCAATTCCTCTAACAAAAATACAACATATATCGCTCCCCCATAACAATAGAGCATCTAAATCACAAGTTGTAACCAACCATCCAGAAATCACATAAAAACCTACCGTAATGGGTAACATAAAGTCACTTTTAGTCTCATAGCTCTCAAAAATGAATAAAACAAATTGATAGACACGGCTACAACTATAGAATCTCCCAACAGGGGTAACCATGTAACCAAATTACAAAATCACGAAACTCACCCATATGTAGCAAAATAAGAGGATTCACCCAGATAAGCAGAACAAAATCAAAATAAGAATGATGCTCCTCTATAACAATCGAAACCATACTTGTATAATATAATCTGGTGCAGCAGCCTCAGCCTACCGTATAAATCACATCAACGAGCCGGGCCTCCCCCTTTTGGGCGCCCTCTACTCGCCTGACCTACACCGCTAGCTGGCAGTGCACGATTATCAGCAATTGGAGCAGCACTCATAGCTTTAACACCCCGCTATAACATATCTGTCTGGAGTCTAGGACAATCTCTCACCATGGCGCTGGCATCTCTATACTCAAAGCAACTTCTCCGCTGACGTGGCTGCCGAAGCTGTCCGGTACGGGTACCTTGAGACCTATGGGTACCTGCGAAGTCGGAAGTGCAAACTGAACTGGTTGACCCACAAAGCCACTACCATGCCGTACCCTGCCTCCAAAATAGGGACCAGTAGATCTCTCCGGTCTAGGAAGCCTTTTAGCCTCCCTGACCTCTCCCTCCTTATCCCACATGCCCTCTAATCTGTGTGCTATATCTACCACCTGCTGGAACAAAACATCCATCTCTAACTCCCAAGCCATGCTGAATCGGATACCATGATTGAACCCCTCAATGAACCTGCGGACTCGCTCCCTGATTGTAGAAACCAAAGCAAGTGCATGTCTGGACAAATCACTGAATCTAATGGCATACTCTGACACTAACATAGTGCCTTGGCGCAGCTGCTCAAACTCTGCGCGCCATGCATCCCGAAGGATTCGAGGGACGAACTCTCTTAAGAACATCTCTGGAAAACTATGTCCATGAAGGTGAAGCTGCATCGGCCGGTCTACCCAACTTGTAAGCTCGCCAACACTGATATGCCGCTCCCTTAAGCTGGAACGTAGCAAAAGCAACCTCACTCGTCTCCAAAATACTCATCGTGCGGAGAATACGGTGGTACTCCTCTAGAAAACCATGTGCATCCTCTCAAGCCAAACCACTGAAAGTAGGAGGGTGATACTTCTTGAACCTAGCAAGTCTAAGTTATTCCTCCTCAGATGCTGCTGCCCTAACCACGGGCTGAACTGGAACAACAGGCTCTGTCGGCATGACACGTGGAACCTAATGGACATGGAGTACGCGCAATGGGAGTCCGAGCTCCTCCTCCGATCTGTGAAGTGGCCGGTGCAACCGGAATCAACCCCGCCTGAGATAATGTGCCAAACATGCTCAGAAACTGTGCTAACGTTTCCTGAAGTTTCGGAGTAGCAGCAGGTGCCTCTGGTACCTGTCACCCAACCAGAGCTACTAGCAGCTCCTCAACTGCTACTCTGACAGACTAGCTGCGGCACATGCTCCTCCTTGGCCTTTGCCTCTTCCTCGGCCCCTAGTAACACCGGCTCTGGGACAGCGTCATCGGTAACTACAGCTCGTGTCCTCACTATCTATGGGAAAATAGAATGACAAAGGCTCAAATTCCAAGACCAATAAATCTGCACGATAGGAATGAAAGAAGTGAAACTGTCCTAAAAGTTCTGTAGCCTCTCGAAGATAAGTACAAACTCTTCATACTGATCTGCTAGACTCTACTAAACTCGCTTATGACTCGTAACACCTATGAACATAGAGCTCTAATACTAACTCGTCCCGATCCCAATTTTCATATGTAGGATGTCGTGACGGCACCTAGTCATTAGGACTAGTTAAGCCTACAAAACTATTGAAAAAATTTGACCAACAACTATGAATTTCAAAATGGAAATTTTCATACGAGCCAACAATCCCAAAACCGGTAGTACAAGTCATAAGCTCTACTATGTTTACTAGAAAATCCTTAATTACAAGTGTTTCGAAATATAAATAAATAGTATAGGTACAATATCATAAGGAGACTCCGAGGCCTGCAAACGTGACAGCGGGTTTAACTTGTGTCTCCACAGCAAAATCCGAACAACTAGCAATTGATCAACCAACATCGAAATACCTGGATCTACAAAAAAAATGTGTAGAAAGCGTATCATGAGTACACCAAAAAGGTACCCAGTAAGTATCAAGACTAACCTCTGTTGAGTAGTGACGAGGGACAGTCAAGGCACCTACTAGACTAAACAACATGATCAAGTATGAAGGTGAATTAACGGGGGAAAACAATGTTAATATAAGGCTAAGCATGGTAAGCAAGACAAAATAATACTCACAATGAAATACTAGAAACAACAATTAGAAACAAGAAGCAAACAGGTAATAATGTTGTAGAGTAAGTTGAACACACTCTAAGTCCGGTGAAATCAAATAAAGGAAAACAAGTAACAACTCTTTAAGAACCACTGCTTTTACACCAGATTTATTCAGGAACCTCCACGAGGTACCAAACCTCATAATCACAAATTACGGGTCCCAATTCATGAACCCTAATCACTTGGCATCTTGTGCCGACATTGCAATTTATAACCGCACATATGACTCACGTTCCAAGAGAGTGAAATATCTAATATCTGCACGGACCACTCACGTGTCCACAATAACAATGACTCATGACTGCACGAACAACTCACGTGCCAAAAGGATGACTCTCACACTGAAGGGACGTACATGGCAGTACATGTAAATGGTCAATAATATCAGGATTCATCTTCTTAACCGATATGGGTGATTTGTTTACGTGTATGCTTGTGCAAGTGTTCGACCACAATTTCAGTCAACAAGTAAAAGTACAGACAATGAATGGCACATAAAAAGCGATCACCCCAAAATGTACACGGTATAACTCACTCAAGGTAGGCACACCACTACATAAATATCAACAATAACAATGCCCCCAGGTCATCAGAAGTCATCACAAATCATTCCCCGACATAACCCACCTTGTCTCGCCACGTGCGCAATAATAAAGTAAATGCCCACCTTGTCTCGCAGCACGCGCAAAATAATATTCTCACCTTGTCTAGCCACATGCGCAAACCCACATATATAGCCCGCCTTGTCATGCTTCTTGTGAAAATATCAATAGTAACAACAGCACAGACAACTCACGTGTGAACATCCCGACAATCCGCTCAACAACACCACGTGTGCCAAAACATAACAACATAATAAAATGACTTTCACAACATGTGCCCATATTCCATAACATTTCTTCAAAGCAGTTTCAATACCACAACCATGCATAGCCCTCGGATCAACAAGGCTAAGTACAGCATCAACAACAACAACAATAACACGAGAATAAGGCAAGTAAAACAACTCAGGAACTTCGGAACACAAAAGAAATAGAAGAACGAGCTCATAAAGAAAGAAACAATAGGAAATAATGGTCTCAACAAGAATATCTCAACAAAGGAGAGATAATGTGCAACATCGATTCCACAAAAGTAAAATTCGACGATAAGAGAGAGAGCATGAATTAACGACCCCAAATAAGAATACATCAACAATGAAAGGGATAACAAAACTTTAATTAAGGCTAAGAAATTACGGAAGATATAATAATAACTTCAATTAAGGTTAAGTAATTATGGAAGACATAATTATAACTTCAATTGAGGTTAAGCAATTATGGAAGAGATAGTAAGACAATAAAAGAGGCAACAGCTTCAGTTATGGCACATAAGAGTTTAATTGGCAATAAGGGTAGAACATGAATCTTTTAATTCCAAATAAGACACTAAGGGTGAATTTAGTAAATGGAGGATTTAACACTACAAAACAACTTCATATCTAGTGAACATAAGAACCTAAGAGGCCTAAATAGCCAATTTTCACAATTAAGCCCGAGTACGGACTCATCACCACGCTTACACATCCTTCACATGACACAATTAGCACAAATGATTCAAATCCTAAGGGGTAGTTCCCCCACACAAGGTTAGGCAAGATACTTAACTCAAAAAAGCTAGACTAATACTCTAAAATGACCTTCTCGAGTGAAACAACCTCCGGATGGCTCAAATCTAGCTAAAATAACATCAAATCATAAATAAAACTCAGAGGAAATAATTCCGGATAATAAAGTTTCGATCTTTAATTAAAACTAAAAAGTCGACCCAAAATTCAACCCCTGGGATTGCACCTCGAAACCCGATAAAATTAACAAAACTCGAACACCCATTCCGATAGGAGTCCAACCATACCAAAATTATCAAATTCTGATATCGAATCGCCTTTCAAATCCTCATTTTACATTTTTGAAAGATTTTACAGAACTCCCAATTTCTTCCATTCAATTCACTAATTTAATGATGAAAATAACTATGCAATCATGAAATATAATCGATTTCGGATAAAGAACACTTACACCAATCAAACACCTGAAGAACTATTCAAAAATCGCCCAAATCTGAGGCCTCTAGCTCAAAAGATGAAAAATGGACAAAACCCTCGATTTTGGAAATTATATTCTACTGCCCAGGTAATATGGATCGCGATTGCGAAGAAGAAAAACAACAACTGGAAATTATGAGTACGCGAACGCGAGCATGAAGGTGCAAATGCGAAGAAGAGATATCACTACCCAACAAAAGGCACTACGCGATCGAGATCCATCCATTGCAAACGCGAATAAGGAAAATTGGTCACTCACCAAATATCCTACACAATCGCGTATGTATCTTCGCGATCGCGTACAAGGACATCAGACACCAGAAATTCAGCATTCCAAAACATAAGAAAATGGCCTATAGCCCATCCGAAACATACCCGGGGCCCCCGTCCAAGCATACCAACTTGTTCCATAACATAACACGGACTTGCTAGAGGCCCGAAATCACATCAAACAATGTCAAAACTACGTATCGCACCTCGAATCGAACTTATGAATTTTCGATTCTTCCAACTTCCAAAACTCGTGACGAAACATATCAATTCAACCCGCAATAATGTCAAATTTTGCATGCACTTCTCCAATGACATAACAGAGTTAATTCAACACTTAGAATTGAAATCCCAGCCCAATATCAATAAAGTCAACTCCCGGTGAAACCTCTCAACCTTCCAAAAGTTCAACTTTCCAACTTTCGCTCAAACGCTTCAAATTATCCTACGGACCTCCAAATCAAAATCCGAACGCACGCCTAAGTTCAAAATTACCATATGGAGCTATTGATATCATCAAAACGCCATGTTGGAGTCGTCTACACAAAAGCCAAACTCCGTTCAACTCTTACCGCTTATGCTTCTAAAACAAAAATTATCCTTCTAAACCAACCCCGAAACATCCGAAAATCGAACTCGACCGCACACGCAAGCCATAACACACAATACGAAGCTGATCCAGACCTTTAGCCACCGAATGGGATGCTAATTCTCAAAACGACCAGTCGGGTCGTTACTGTCAGGACCCAAAACTAACCCGGTCATGATGGCGCCTATCATGGAACTAGGCAAGCCGACTACTCCAAAACAATTCGATATTTCATTAAAATATAGATAATAGCCTTTTTCATACTGAAATTTCATAAATAAAAGAAAGACTAATTCAAAACAAAAAATACGGAAATAAAAGCCCGACCTCGGGTGTCACTAAGTCATGAGCAAATACTACAACTGTTCTGAAATATAGCACGACTAACATAGTCTGAGAGTAGTCAAAATACACTAAAAGGGAGGATAAAGAAGGAGAAAGGCAAGTCTGCGTTCGCCAGGCAGCTACCTCGCTCTCTCTGATGGAAGTCAGCAACTGGAGTAATCAATATCCGCTACCGTGTCCTGAGATACCTAGATATGCACACAAGGTGCAGGGGGTAACGTGAGTACAGCGACTCAATAAGTAACAAGTCCAAACTATGGACTGATAGGTAGTGACGAACTAAACCTCAATAGATAAACACAATTAAACTGTACAATAAAGTAGGCATGCTTGCAATTCAAGTATCCAGCTCAACACTAAAGTAAATACAAATCTGAACAATGTGAAGTATAAAGCTCAGCTAATCTCTACGTGCCAATGCACAGAATGCATGAAAATGTACCATGTACCTCCACTCTCAAGTGCTCAACCACTCGGTACTGTGTATGACCATCCGGCCTAGGGAAGATCCATCCCAAAATATATACACATCACAGATAGTAGTCACTCAGTACCGAGGAAGGCATTCCAGCCATATGGAGAAGATCCATCTCCAGGTATAAATACTTCGGAAAAGATCCATGTCTAGGGAAGATCCATCCCTCAAAATATCAACTATGCTAACCGGGGGTGTTGTACAGACTCCGGAGGGGCTCCTACAGCCCAAGAGCTATCATAATCATCAACATAACCGCTGCGGCATGCAGCCCTATCCCATAACTATCACCCCGGCCTCACTCGGTCATCACTCTCCAGTCTCACACACACGGGCTCACAATGCCATGAAACTAGCCTGAAACAATGATATGATGTGCCAACATAATAATAACTGAGACTGAGACATGATATGATGTGCATGAATAAGACTGAGTACAGAATATCAATGAAACTAATGAGATGACAGCAAGAAACGACCACTCGGGTCTCAACAGTATCGGCATGAGGCCCTAACACTATAATTAGCATGATTTACAGCTCATTTACTTAATCACATAATAGAAACACGGATATCAACAAGAAAGAGTCACTAAGCAGTGCCATGTAATGAACTAGGCCATAATTCTCACGGTGCACGCCCACACGGCCGTCACTTAGCATTTGCGTCACCTTAGTACTAATCACATAACACATAGTTCGGGGTTTTGAACCCTCAAAACCAAGTTTGGAAGCGTTACTTACCTCAAACCAAGCCAAATCCTACTCTACGACGCCCTTGCCTCTAGAATTGGCCTCCAAACGTCCCGAATCTAACCAAAAGCAATACAATGCAGTCAATATAGGCCAAGGAACCAATTCGACAAAAATCATAAAACTAGGAAGTCCTTTTGTCACGAGTCTATCCATACCAAATTCATCAAAATCTGACATCAAATGGTCCCTCAAATGCCCAAATCAAACTCTCCAATTCCCAAGCCCTAACCCCTCATTTTACCCCTAATCTTCACAAATGTCATGATTAAACAACGGGAAATCATCGCATATACGAGTATAAGGGCTCAAGCTACTCACCTTGCTGATAAACCCTTGAATTCCTCCTCAAACTCGCTCTCAAAAGCTCCAAGGCCAACTAAAAACGATGGAAAATGAACTAAAGTTCGCGAAGTTCACCGTATATACATTCTGCCCAGAACTTCTGCATCTGCGGTCCTCATGTCGATTCTATGACGCCGCACCTGCGGAAAATCCATCGCAGGTGCGGTCCTCACTTAAGTCCTCAGAATCCGCTTCTGCGGCCCATTGCGCTCCTCTAATTGCACCTGTGGTTCCTGCTTTCCTCAGACTTGGCCGCATCTGCGGCCCTTTCTCCGCTTCTGCGGGGTCGAACATGCGGTCCCCATTCTGCAGGTGCGGTTATGACAGCTGAGTTCAATCTTCAGCATTCCTCAATTTGAACCTTGTTCTGTCAACCACCCGAAATCAACCCGAGGCCCTCGGGACCTCTACCAAACATACTAAAAAGTCATATATCAACATACAAACTTAGTCAAACCTTCGGAACACTCAAAACAACATCAAAACACCAAATCACCCTCGAATTCAAGCTTAAGAACTTCTAAACTTCCATTTCCGCAAACGACGCCGAAACCTGCCAAAACCTCCAAATGACCAAAAATTTTGCACACATGTCACAAATGACATTATGGACCTACTCCAACTTCCGAAATTCCATTCCGACCCCGATGTCAAATTTTCCTCTGCCGACCAAAATTGCCAAATTTCCAACTTTCGCCAATTCAAGCTTAATTCTACCACGGACCTTCAAATCACATTCTGGACGCGCTTCTAAGTCCAAAATCACCTAACGGAGCTTACGAAGCCATCAGAATTTACATCCGAGATCGTTTACACATAAGTCAACATCCGGTCAACTTCCCAAACTAAGTGTGTCAAATCCTCTCTGAATCAACTCCAGACCCGAACTAACTGACCCAACATATCATAATATAGCTGAAGAACACAAAACGAAACAGAAATGGGGAAACGGAGCTATAGCTTTCGAAACGACCGATCGGGTCATTACAGTTACATTAATAGGCTAAAATTTAATTATTTCAAAGTCTTAAATATTTAAAAAAATAATAATAATTCTATCTTTTTGTAAATGAATTTTAAAAAAAGAAAAAACTTGATCACTATGGACAATTAACTTAGTTGAATTTGCATGGTGGTTCTGAGCAGTTAATTATCTTAACCTGGATGATACGCTTTACTGTAGGAGTAGTCTCCTTTTTATTTTGGAGATTTTTTAGTTGTCTATCGTGGAATTTGTTTGTACATCAGTTCCTATAATTTTGCTCATGTGTTGAGTGTCTATCTTATCACGATACCCTGTCACTTTGTCAAGTTTTAGCATCCGCTATCTAAATAATTCTCTGGACATATTTTGTTCATATCAAATTAAATTTTTTTTATTTCAAGTTCATGTAAGTTTCAATTTATTTGTTAAGGAATTTAACTTCAAGATTTTATCATTTTGAAAATCAAGTTATTCAAATATGCTATACAAGGTAAATTTAAACTCCTAAATGTTACGACTTCATATCTGGTTGAAATAAGAAACGGTTAATAAGCAAAATTTTAGTTGATTCTAAAGTCCTAAAATTTAGGAAAGTTACTTAATGATTTTGTCCATTATAAAATATATTTTTAAAGGGTAAAAACGGCGAACAATATTTTGTTAAGTACATTCGTACTTTTAATATAGTACTAGTTTCTATGAACGTGCGTTGCACGTTAATAATGGCGCATAAGGGTTTAGTCAATTATATATGTATATATACATAGCAATTGTTATAAAGCAATTTTTGTAAAGCAATTAACATGTAAAAATACAACAATCATTTATACCAAAAGTCAATGTTATTACATTAGTATAACACTTAAAATTGAAATTAATTGGATATTATCTGAATCTGCATAAATGATCAATTTAGTTAAGCTAGATAATATTATTATGTACTTATAGATCACAAATCTTATGTAGTTATCGTTTAAAAATATGCAATGTGATCATATTTTACGTGAGACTTCTTTGTAGACAATATTTTTTTTATGTTTGTGTATGTTCGCGTTTGACTCTTTGGCTGCTCTTTCATGATTAGAACCCTGGTCATCGATATTGATAACCCTTCTAAAAGTGCAATATATAATTGTTCGTGCGATAGAACATGCTTCAGCAAATACCGTCCAATAAAATTGTTTGACTTTGAGCTTATTTATTATCAATTCAAAATACAAGTGTATTGAAAATTATTATTGGACGAATTTAAGAAGATATTCTTTATTTTCTGGAGATGAAAGATAAATTCAGGGATAAACACATGCTTAGAAGCACCTTGATCCATCATAATTTTTGCATATATGATATTATAGTCAAAACCTCTCCCTACCATCATTGTACCGTTACATAAGTCATTTGACAGTTTTAAATGTATGGGCATATTTTTTTTGTAAAAAGAAACTACCATGCATGACAATGGAAGATCCTTTGTTTGTTATTATACTTTCATGACACTAACACATATAAGATATGATGAACTTAATGTACCTATATGGTGAAAGGCCATTTACTGAGTATTTAAGTATTTTTAGTGGTAGTAATTACGTTGTTGGTATCATCTTCTAATGAGTTAAATTGAGTAATATTTTACTTTCATCAGAAAACTTGAAGATTAATATCTCTTGTAGTCGATCAACATATTAATTTCTGTTAGCTAAGATAAATTTTTCTATCATATACTTTACCCATTTTTTATTTTCCTTTTATGACGAAAATTATTTATTTATTAAGAGATCTTCGCCACTACGATCACAATTGGGGTTGAAAACTAATTATTCTGGAATAATTAAGGATCAAATTATCTTTTATTGTATGCTCTTCTCCATCTCTGACTCGAAGTAAGAAATTAATAAATGTTGGTTTGTTCTTGCTCTCATATACTTTATCATCAAACAGTTCATCAATATCTATTATATCTCTAAACTTCATGTCACTTGTTTCGATCTTCTGACGCTTCATCCCATATTATTGTATTTGCTTTCCTTATCGATTTAATACCACCAATCTGTTTAATATATTTAGGATGGTTGTTTCAGTTGTTTGAAGAGGTATGTCGAATTTACAGTGGGTCGTAGGACCCCTGGTAAAATTATTATCGTTAGTGCTATCATGCCTCATGATCTAACATTTGCAAATAATGCACGATATAGGAGTATTTTTTAGATCCTTTGGGGTTATCTACAAAGAATAATACCCCTCTATAAGAATTGACTCTTTGTAATATAATCTTGAATGCTTGTTTATTCAGGATTTAGCTTTGATTGTGCATTGAAATGTTCCTAAGGCAAGTGTTGGCCTTTTCTTCAATAATTTCTCAGTATTTTGATGCAACATTATCATCTCGGTCCTGACTAAGTTTAGGTAAATCATATCTTTTAGCACTCTTATCCATGTTCTCTAAAAAATAATTAATGCTCTTTAGAGTGCATTATAATTGAGTATGAGATGAGCTATCATGTATCCTTCTGAAGTTGTCCGACATATCTTCATAATTAGCATCATAAAATTTGCTAATGTCGATTGAATACAATGCAACCAAATCTCAGAGAGCTTATGGCATTTTGAAGAAAACTGTGTCACATAAGCAATGAGAAATAATGCTATTTGATTCTAATTATGCACTTTCTTTTGCAACTTTCTTAAATGTCTTACACGGTCTTCCATTAATAGGAGTAAATTTTAAATGAATGTGGTCCCCTGACATAATTTGATAATAATTTCAACTTCTCAAGTAGTACCTTTCACCCTCTTTAGTGTTTGCTGTATTTTTCAAGAAAAGAAAATAAATAAATAAAATTGATGAAGGATCTAAATAACCTTGGGAAGGAACGAAAGAAAGTACATTTATTCAGGAGGATCCAAGATGTAGTAAACGTCAAAGAACGTCTACTTCATTTGGACTAGATTTTGTGACTTTCTTATTGGAGAATGAGCCTCAAACATTTAAAGAAGCTATGTCTTCTTTGGAATCATTATTTTGGAAAGGAGCAGTCACTAATGAAATAGAATCCATATTGAACAACCATACATGGGAATTGGTTGATCTTCCTCCTGGAAATAAACTGTTGGGTTCTAAATAGATTTTTAAAGGAAAATGAAAGATGATGGCACTATTGATAAATATAAGGCAAGACTTGTGGTCAAAGGGTATAGACAACGAGAAGGTCTTGATTATTTTTATACATACTCTCCAGTTACAAGAATTACATCCATACAAATGTTAGTAGTGTTAGCTGCAGTTTATGGTCTTGAAATTCATCAAATGGACGTTAAGACGGCCTTCTTAAATGGAGATTTGGAGGAAGAAATATACATGGAACAACTTAAGGGTTTGTGGTTCCAGGTAAATAAAAGAAAGTATGTAGACTTGTTAAGTCCCTTTACGGACTAAAACAAACACCCAAACAATGGCATGCGAAATTTGACCAAACAATGTTGTCAAATAGTTTTTAAGATAAATGAATGTGATAAATGTGTATATATTAAAATGTTCCAAATCACATAGTTATTTTTTGCTTATATGTGGATGATATGCTGATAATGAGTAATGACATTGCCAACATAAATGCGACTAAGCGTATGCTAACTAGCAAGTTTGATATGAAGGACTTGGGAGTTGCTGATCTAATTTTGGGTATTAAGATCCATAAGACTTCTCAAGGTCAGGAATTATCACAATCTCATTATATTAAGACAGTACATGAGAAATTCAAGCACTTAGATTATAAAGTTGCAAAGACTCCAATTGACGTGAATCTTGCACTAGTAAAGAACAAAGGCCAAGCATATCACAATTGGATTATGCTCGAGTGTTGGGATGTTTAATATATATCATAAACTTTACACGACCAGATATAGCTTGTGCTATAAGTAAATTGAGTCGATACACAAGTAATCCAGGTCAATCTCATTGGATGGTAATGAAATGAGTTTTGGGATATTTAAAATATACCCAAGACTTTGCTTTGCACTAAGTAAATATCCTGCGGTGATTGAGGGATACTGTGATGCAAATTGGATCACCGGTTCAACTGATTCTAAGTCCACAAGTGAATATGTATTCACTATTGGTGGAGGAGCGGTATCTTGGAAGTCGTCCAGACAAACTTGTATTGGCCGCTCTACAATGGATGCTGAGTTCATAGCCTTAGATAAAGCCGGTGAAGAAGTTGAATGGCTCCGGAATTTCTTGGAAGACATTCCATTTTGGCCCAAACCGTTGGCACCAATATGCATACATTGCGATAGTCAAGCGGCAATTAGAAGGGCGAGAGCGTTATGTATAACAGTAAATCTCGTCATATACGACGAAGACATAAAACCGTTAGCCAATTACTCTCTAGAGGAATTATCACAATTAACTCGGTAAAGTCAAGCGATAATGTGTCGGATCCACTTACAAAAGGCCTAACTAGAGAGATAGTTGAGAAATCATCGAGGGGAATGGGACTATGGCCGAGAACAAGTCATTGTGGCGGTGACTCTACCTAGAAGACTGGAGATCCCAAGATCTAGGTTCAAGGAGATCAAATAAAGTCATTAATGACGGTTCAACATTGTAAACTAAAATTTTGGTGCATTCTCGTAATGAGGCAATGTTCAATACCAAGGATAAAGCATTAAGGCTTTTTAATGATTTCTAAATTTGATACGGGGTATATCAAACAGTGTACCTACGGGATAACATGTTTAGGAATCACCTACGTAAGTGTGAAGTGTTAGCCGCTTCTTTTGTAAGGCCAGTTCTCTACACACTGATGAAACCAGGCGGTGTTCATGGCTGAAACGAACACAACAATGAGAACCAAAGACGGTTAAGGGTTGATTGTTTTACCTATGGTTATCTAGGTATACACCAAAGTTCGCCAGTTCAAAGATATCAAATCTACCGATTGACCGACTATATTCGACATAAGTTCACTACGGAAAGTTCAAAGGGAAACCTACTTATCCAGATGAGATTAATCCTTGCTTGTGAATCACACAGTTTTTCATGCATATTTCTGTGAAATAGCCATTCCCCATTCATGTGGGGGATTGTTGAGTTTTTTAAGCTTGTTTTAGCTTAAAAAAAAAAAAGAGGGTGAATGGGAAATGGAGGAAAAATGAAATATTTGAGTTTCCCTCCTTGACAAAGGGACATTGTCCCATATTGGAGGAGGAAAAGACTTTTGATGGGTATATATACAATTGCTCTTCTTCTACCTCTTAAAGAGTTAAGAATAAGGCAAGCCTCGCACAGTCGTCGTCGCTCGGCTTCGGCTTCGGATTTGGTCAAATGATCTATTGATTGATTAATTGATTATTTTTTGGACCACATTTATTTTTTAATAGTAAATATTAACGTAATATTATTAAATATCAATTTTTGTAATGAAAAATTAATATTAAATCCAAATTATCCGTTTTTTCTAATTGAATAGTAATTTCCTGTGCGTTTGAATTCCCGTTTTAATTTGCGTAAATGGCCATTTACGTTATGGCCATTTTACATAACTGACCTCTGAAGAGATTTTACATAACTGACCTCTGAAGAGTTGCACCTCTTCGTTTGAACTCAACAGGTTGGGGCTATAAATAGCAGTCCATTCTCTCAGATTTTCCATACGAAATTTTGAATTCTCTTCCTTTCTTCTGCATTTTTTAACTACAAAGAAAACAACGGTAAGTGTGATTTGCTACCGATTATTATGTTCGCTGAAACACTGGGGTTTGAAGTACCGCTACACCATCGTGTAATTCGTTCTATCCTTGGAGGAAATAATCCACAACCTCGGGTACTAGGTTTGAAGTTCCTTAAGGGAACACTGTGAATTCAGTGGGCTCGGATTAAATTCTGTTTCTTTTACATTTCTGTTTATACGTTATTTTATCTTCTCCGGGATTATTTACAAATACAGTTTACTAACAAATAAATACAGGATGAGCACACAAAAGAAATCCGAGAACACATACTGGGGGAGGGGGCAGCAGCAGAATAACCATGAAGAGAAAACTCAGAAGAAGGCAGATAGGTATGTCTTTTGTTTTGGCAAGTAAGTAGAGGTTTAGATGGAGTGAATTACCGTTCCAATTCTCATTTTTATGTTATTTGGGTTTAGGAGGGATATTGTTGTCCAACTGACTTCTTCCTTAATTTGTGCTCTACCGTGCTATTGGGATTGAAGTTTGTTAGTTAATAAATGACATTTGTGTGTGAAAAATGCTATTAGTGTGATACTTTAGTGGCTGCAATTGACATTCATGGAGGCAATATAAATAGAGCCAAAGCTTCAAATTAAATCTCATCCTTGCATACATATATTGAATACGTACAATATTACTGGCAATTATCACGTTCTCTACTTTTTGGTCTTCAGATTTAGGTGCAACACATTTACGTTTCAAGCTTCTTGCTTTTGTATCACTTGGCCAAAGACCATGGATGAAGACCTGCTTCTTAATACCAAAGATTTCAGTGACATCTCACAAAATGTTAGGGAGCCTTGCCAGCAAGTTAGTGTCGAAAACTACTTGGTATTTATTTTACGTACTCGCATTAAAAAGAAACATTCTATCAAGGCCCCATATATTTTGTGAGATTTCACTAAGATCAGGAAATACTGCAAAATCAGTATTAAGGAACGATTCTTTATTTGTAGCTTTTGGCTGTGTCATGCAACAGGAAAAGCCTGACATGTCGATGTCCCGCACGTAAATATGATGACTAAAAAGTAAAGAATGTGGTAAGTGCTTGAAACTAAGACTAGCAAACGTGCGTACTAATGTTGTTTTGTGCTCCTTGGAGAGAGATGTCATGAAATTATATATTCCGCACTATACCAAAATAAAATATAAAATAAATAATACTATATTATAGATACAAGTGTGCTAATTAAAGAAAGTACAGCCATATGTTCAAGTAAGTGAAGATTGTGATCTCCAAACCACAAGATAGTAGATGTAAAGTTCGAGCCCTGGGGTATGAGTCGTCTTTGTTAGGGAGCGTTTTACCCTTAAATGTGGGACTTCCCGGTGCGAATCCGGATTTAATCGGGCCCCAATATGGATACCGGACACCGGATGGAAAATCAAAAAAAAAAAAAGTTTGTGTATTTCAAAATGTATATATATCGAAAATTTCTTTTTCTTCTTTGTATATCTCAATTTATTACACATAATTTCTTGTGAATCTATCTATCTATCTATCTATTATCTATTATCTATTATCTATTATCTATTATCTATTATCTATCTATTACTATATTAAAAATACGAAGCTCCTTAGCGAAATATCGTTCGCCTTTTTTACCCTTTAAAAACAGATTTTACATTAGATAAAACTGTAAATCTAAATTATTTTCCTAATATTTAGGATTTTATAATTAGAGTTTTGACTATTTGATATTTTCCTTATTTGAACTGTAGTCTGTATATAAACTCCTAGCTTTTAGGAATTTTAGCGTCAATCATCAAATTCATTAAATAAAAATTGTACTAATCGCAAGACGTCAATTGCAACATTAATTGAATTGCCTATTTCAATTTGAATTTGCATTTTCTTTTAATAAACAATATAAAAAGCTAAAGAAGCATATTCTATGTTTCCTACCATATCAATACAAGCTCAACTACAAAATGTATAATTAGGACTTAAATAGTTTATAACAATTTCTGAATGAATTATTTGAATAGGATTAGAATTTTAAAATAAAATTCATCTAAAACATATTTTTCTGTTTTCGTTTCCTTTATCTTTAATTAGAATACATTTAAAGTAAGAACTAGATATTTCAAAGATATAACTTTACGAGTACAAATTAGTTAAAAATCTAAGTAATATTAAACAATTTCCGTAAGAACAAAACAGTAAACAGCAATCTAAGATTATAATCGGCGGAAAATAATTTATAAATATGTTTTATAAAAGTAAAAAATAAATACAACAAGATGAAAATCATAAAACTAAATTTTCTATAAAAATCAAAGAATTTCTTGAACTGAAGTGAAATAACAAACAATCATAAATAAATAATTAGTTAAAAAAATAAACAACCAAAGTATTCTTGTGAAATTGAAGTGATGAAATTATACAATTAAAATAAAATTTTAGTTGAATATCTTGAACGATGATAGAGGACTTTTATGTGGCAGAATTTCTTCCTTTATTGAGTTATTTTTAGGAACTTACGCTTTGAATTTATAATACAAAATAATTTTGATATTGTATTAGTGTGAGTTTCGAAAAGATTTACTTATTGAGTGTGATGACCCTATAGGTCAATTTGAGATTTAGCCTTGTTTACCTTGAAAATGGTAATAACAATTAGATTTGATTTTGTGGTTCTAAAATACGTGATTTATTTTTACGCTAGTTGTTAGGCAATAGATGTTAAGTGTGAGATTAGAAAATAAGATAAGAACTCAAAAACCATATGTTTAAGCAAACCGAGTGGCTGAGAATCGGGGCCTCGAGCCTGGTTATACGGGGCCTCGAGGTCGAGCTCGATACTAAACTATGGACGGCCGGTAAAGGACTAACAGCTTTGGGAGCTTTGATGAAGGCTCTTTATGATCAATAATGAGCAATAAATGAAGAACAATTAGCAGAACACAATAAATGTAAGCAATGAATAATAGAATCAAGGGAGAATGTATTTAAGTTAGAGAGCAGAGAATGTTCTTGTATTCAATATTGTGTGTTGTATCTTGTGTATTCTTCTTACAAAATGACAAGGATCCCCTTTATATATGAGGGGAAATCCCAACATGGTGCTGATGCATTTATTACAAAGAAATATAGCTGGTACAGCTATTTGCTAGTTTGATACAGACTAGTGCTTCTCTTGCAGGTTTTGTCAGCTTTGATCGTATGCCTTGAGAACTTCCCGCTTTCTCATGATAATCATCGATTTGCACTGTCTCGAGGTCGAACGTTAGGAACCCTCGGGGTCGAACCCCGAGCTGAACTTCAAGCCTTCTGGGGGCGGTCTTTACGAGGTGCCTTAAACGATCACAAAATCGAACCCTCTGATTTTTACCGTATACAGATAGTCCCCACGTTTCTTAGATTAAAATGATAAGAAACGATTTTGACACCGATCTCTTCGAGCCTCTTGTGATGACGTCATGCTTATGACGAAAGCTTTTGTGATAACTGGGACGTCCCATCGGTACATTTTTTCTAGGAGCATTCAATGTAGTGCCAGTTTATTTTCTCAAAGCGATAATACCGCTGCCGATCCGTCTCCCAAAAAGCATTGATTGCGCCTGTCAGTACGTTTCCCAAAGACATTGATTGCGCAGTCGGTTATGCTGCCACCTTTCTTTAAATGGAAGCTTTCTTGAACCGAAACTTCATTCAGTCACTCTTCAACAACCTTTAACTCCTTTCTTCTCTTCGTCCTCATCCAACTCCATTTCCCATGTTTAAATCCCGTGACTGTAAGGTCACACGGCAGTGTCCTCGTTGGTTATGCCATGGCTCTTTCTCAGAGCTTTCCTCTACTGAGTGGGATCGCACTGGTTTGTTGTTGTTGTTGTTGGCCCGAAATAATGAGAGAGGAATCTCAAATTATCTTCGCATTAAAGGACATGTGGACCATGAACTTATGCTCATCTCTCTTAACTTCCACCTGGTGTGGCGTTTCACTCCTTTTGCTTTCCATGGAGTGAGGTGGTGTCATCTACTAACTGTTGCATCCCACACCGGTGCAATATCTCAAGAAGTGGCTTCACAATAGTAGTGCTGGCGAGAACCATACTCGCCAAATTTTTCACCCAGCCACTTCTTCGTCTTTTTCTGCTTCTTCATCAATTTTTGCTTCTTTATCTTTTTCTGCTTCGGAGGAGGTTCTCGAAGACATCGTTTGGAAGGTCGAGATGGAGTCCCCAAGGGAATGTTCTCGCAGAAATTGCTCTCGAATATGTACCACCGAGAGTAGATTAGACTTTATTTTTTGCCTTTCTGTTTCTGTGTAAGGACCCTTCGTGGGCTTCTGTAATCAAGTGTAAGGACCCTTCGGGGGCTTTTGTAATCACCGTCTATTAATACAAAAAAATTTCTTCAATTTGCCTCTGATTTGTGCCGGATTTCCCTTTATTTGCGTTTGTGAAGAACATGAGGAAGTGACTTTAACGATTGGCCCGAATACCGGACCTGGGCGTAGGAATTTCCTCGGTTTTGATTGGTTGACATGATTTTCTCTGAGATCCTTTGTTGTTCCTCGGACTAAGTCCGTGTTGACTTGATACAAACTTAGGCCGGCGACTTCGAATTGAGTGAGAATGTGGCCGCGAATTTTAGAACAAAACTTAGCCCTTTTAAACCCCGTTGACAGTCCTCGAGGGATAATTTGCTCGAGCGTCTGAAGGATAAAAATAGCCCTTAGACTTTCACAGACAGTCCCCAAGTGAGAGTTTGCTCAATCTCGGGCGGCCTAAAGACTTGACTTGAACTTAGAGTGAAGATAGCCTTAAAGCTTAATTAGTAATTCTCAAGTAAAAACTGGCTCGGGCTCAGGTAGCTCGAGGGCCAAAGAATCGGGTAAATGACCCGCATTTGCAGAAATCCTTGAGATAGGGTACCACCTCGAGGTTAGGTTTAGATGAATAGCTCCTTAGAGCTTGTCTTTTGTTTTGACAGAGATCCTCAAGATCGGCGCCATCTCAAGGCTTAGAGCGATATTGATGGCCCCTTAGGGCCTATCTTCATTTTTACAGAGATCCTCGAGATTGGGCACCATCTCGAGGCTTATAGTGATATTGATGGCTCTTTAGAGCCTATCTTTATTTTGACTGAGATCCTCGAGATTGGGCACCATCTCGAGGCTTATAGTGATATTGATGGCTCCTCAGAGCCTATAGCCACGGTAGCAGAAATCCTCGAGATCGGGTACCATCTCGAGGCTAGGTTGATGCGGGGGTCTTTGATCCTTCAATACATCGTATGACAGCGTTAATCGTATGACACGGTTGTGAAATGTCCGAGGTGATCCTGCTGGTACATCTCCCCGAAAATGATAATGGCCTAGTTGAAATTTATTGGACTTTTAGGGTAGGCGAACAGTCGTCGCTTGCTCTAATATGAGTTTGTTTCCTTCTTTTCTGAGGATTCTGCTATTTTCAGCCGCTACCTTTTTTTCATAGAGTTCTTCTTTCCTGCGTTAGCCTTTCCATCATTTTAATTCAAAGTTTTCGTCTGAGTTTTCATTTCCCTTCTCTTGTTTACCATAGCCATGGCTGCTACGCCCAAATCCGTTCACCAAGAAGAGGGGGGTTCCGCCTCTTCTTCCCACTCAATCGGTGATACACCGCCGGCGTCTGGCGAGCCGACCTCCAGACGCTTAGTCTTGAGGATGGACCTTTCGTTAGAGAGAACTCCTAATGTCGAGGGTCATTGGGATCATGCATCAAGGTTCACTTCATCAATAGGAGAGGAACACCTCGAGGTAGTGAGGAGAGACTGCGGATGGGGAGAAAAGGTTGTACTATAGGCACCTTTCCCGGAAGAACACATCACGGCTCATACAGAGGGGTTTTTACACGTATACATGAACCCCTTCACGTTAGGCCTTCTCGATAGAGTCGTGCTTGACTTTTGTCGAAGATATCGGGCTACCCTGGCACAGGTTCACTCGTCATTCTGGAGGATAGTGATGATGATGAGGTTCTTTGCGGAAGGAGTCGGGCTCGAGTTCAACCTTGAAAATGGTAATAACAATTAGATTTGATTTTGTGATTCTAAAAATACGTGATTTATTCTTATGCTAGTTGTTAGGCAATAAATGCTAAGTGTGAGATTAGAAAATAAGATAATAACTCAAAAACCGTATGTTTAAGCAAACCGAGTGGCTGAGAATTGGGGCCTCAAGCCTGGTTATAAAGGGCCTCGAGGTCGAGGTCGAGCTCGATACTAAACTATGGACGGCCGGTAAAGGACTAACAGCTTTGGGAGTTTTGATGAAGGTTCTTTATGTCAATAATGAGAAATAAATGAAGAACAATTAGCAAAACACAATAAATGTAGGCAATAAATAATAGAATCAAGGGAGAATGTATTTAAGTTAGAGAGCAGAGAATGTTCTTGTATTAAATATTGTGTGTTGTATCTTGTGTATTCTTCTTATAAAATGACAAGGATCCCCTTTATATATGAGGAGAAATCCCAACATGGTGCAGATGCATTTATTACAAAGAAATAAAGCTGGTATAGCTATTTGCTAGTTTGGTACAGACTAGTGCTTCTCTTGCAGGTTTTGTCAGCTTTGATCATATGCCTTGGGAACTTCCCGCTTTCTCATGATAATCATCGATTTCCATTGTCTCGAGGTTGAATGTTAGGAACCCTCGGGGTCGAACCCCGAGCCGAACTTCGAGCTTTCTGGGGGCGGTCTTTACGAGGTGCCTTAACGATCACAAAATCGGACCCTCTAATTTTTACCGTATACAAGCCTCTATTTATGTATTTCAAGACCTTGATTAGGTCCGTTTAGCATTCCTCAATTTGCGTGTCTGTGTCTTATCTCGGAAAGTCTTTATTTGAAAAATTTAAGAAAGTATGAATTTTTGTCTTTAAAATGACTTGAGCTAACTACGGTCAATATTTTATGTAAACGGATCTGGATCAGTATTTTGACGGCACAGTGGGTCCGTATCGTGATTTGGGACTTGGGCGCATTCCCGCAATTAAATTCAGAAGGCGCTAACTTGTTTTGACTCATTTTGCCGAAAACTAGCATTTTTGAAAGCTGGAAATTACTAAGTTTGACCATAAGTTGACTTCTTAACTAACAAGTTTGGATTTTGATGTTAAGACTTTGAATAGATCAGTATTGCTATTTGAAACTTTTCTGCAAAATTTGGTTCAATTCGGAATCGATTTGACATGATTCGGACGCTTAAACGTGATTCTAATGTTCTTGAGTTTCACTTTGAAAGTTCATTCGTTTTGAGGATTGATTCGTAGATTTAGATGTTATTTTGGTGATTTGATTGCACGAGCAAGTTCGTATGATGTTATTACACTTGTTTGCATGTTTGGTTTGGAGCCCGACGGGGTGAGGTGAGTTTGGGACGTGTTTCGGATGAGTTTGGCTAATGCTAGGACTGTTGGTGCTCTAATGCAGATCTCACATATGCGAGGTCTGGCTCGAAATTGCGAGCCTAGCTTTTGCCAATAAGTGTTCGCATTCGCGAGCATGGGCTGGACGAGGTAGCCTCGCATTTGCGAGGAAAACATTCGCACTTGCGATTGAACAGTGGCCGCTTTTACAAAGACAAAATCGCATTTGCAACTCGGTGTGCTCCTGGGTAACCTTCACAACTGCGAAGGATTGGTCAACATCTGCGAAGGCTGGTAGTACGCATTTGCGACTTCTGTAGCTCTAAGACAGGGTTTGCGAACAAGACATCTCAATTGCGACATCCGCAGCTAGGTAAAAAAGGTAAAAAGTGGGACTTAGCTCATTTCTCACAATTTCTCAACCCTAAACACCCTAGAGGTGATTTTCCAAGAGACCTTTCTTCCTAAATTCATTGGTAAGTGACTTTAATACATGTCTTTTCAATTTTCATTACATTTCATGAGATTTTAACATCAAATTCAGATTTTCGTAGTAGAAATTAGGGATTTGTGTAGAGTTAGGAATTTTTGTGAAATTGAGATTTATACCTTGAATTGGGATCGGATTTCGAAATAAATCACATAACCGGGCTCGAAGGTGAATGGGTAATCGGAGTTTGGTCCGAATCTCGATTTTCACCCAGCGGGCCTGGGGTTGACTGTTGTTAACTTTTTCAAAAATGACCTAAATTGAACCTCTTTCTTTTGTGGGTTATTTTTAAAGCTTATTTTGAATCATTTGGTTAATAATTTGCTAGATTTGGTTGGTTTGGAGGCTTGTTCAAAAGGCAAGGCCATGATTGATTGATTGCTTGAGTTGCGGAATGATGTAAGTGTTGGGTCTAACCTTAATTTGAGGGGATTAGGGACCCTTGAACTTCATGTTATGTGAATTACGTGTGACACGGCGTATATGGGAGGTGACGCGTGTATATGCACCGTTGTGTTACTTGCTTCCATGTTTTTGTTACTTCAATATCTTGTTACATGCCTTAATTGCTACATGCTTATTTAACTTCCATGCCATAATTGTTACTTGTCATTTAGCTATCCTTATATTATGTTGTCTGTTCCTTCCATAATTCCATGCTTATTTGCTACTTATCTCTAATTGCTTTTCTTGCTTATCTAAATTGCCTTATATCTTGCTTCTCTTATAATTTCATAACATTTGTTGCCTTTAATTATGTAGTTTCGGCAAAATGATGCAACACAAGAATTTTCTAAGGGATCAGTCATCCTAGTATTACTTTTACCCAAGTACGTTTAATTTCAGAGTCTAATGAGATTTGGTGAGTTAATGCTGGTATGTTCGTATCCGTCGTTCCTAATGTTCTAAATTCTTTAGCACATTTCCTTCTCCTGTTCCTTCCCTTCCCCACTCACCATTTCCACTATAAGCGATTTGCTGCAGGACCACATCTTCAACTTAGACACAAAAGAAAAAGGCACAAAACCAAGAGATGGAGGAGGATTGGCAGGGGCGAAATGGTAAAAACTTATCTATATTCGGTGTTAACACTAATTTAATGAATTAGTTTCTCTTCACGTGCATCGCACGTGATCAAAGCTTTGTATTTATAATATTGATAATACTTTACAATACCGTATATTATATAACTCGGCGTAGATATTATACATGGATAAACAAAGTACATGTTTTTAAGAATAATTAATATGTATCGTCATATGGATGTTGTCTGCTAATATATCGAATATTCAACTTGATTGTTTTCTTGTTTTAAATATTTCAGTAACTTAGTTTAAATGTGAATATGAGCAATGTCGGCTATGGGGCAAATATCTCACACTTTTTAAAGTTTCAGCCTTGTCGTTAAGAAATTGTAGCCTCCTTCTTCTCACCGCTGCATACATATCAAGAAGTTGTTGTCTGATAAAAGTAATATTTTGTTGAAGTTGTGCAAAAATTCGATTGATATGTGTCTTCCTTAGGGTGGCTATTAGATCATTGTCATTTTCGTGGTGTACCTGCAAAGAATTAAAAATTATTTGTGAAGGAAAACTTAATATATAGTTACACTATTTGCTTTCTAATATTGATGCAACATACACTTCCACCCTATACAATGTCCTAGGGTTATTTTTACTTTAACATAAATTCACAAATATTATTTTGATAAATAATGGAGTATAATATATCTGAATAGTATATATACATGCATGTGTATATACACAGATGCGCACCCACATATGTAATTGTGTATATATGTATATGTGAGTTTATTTTACCTTTTATGTATTAAATGAGCTTAGCTGAATGATCTGTTGGCTTGTAACACTATTAACATCGTTATCAAAATAGATTTGATATTGCAATTACTTTCCCTTTGTTTCGTATCAAATTTATTCGTGTGGCAAAAGTATAATGTTATGGATAGTTAGTGGTAAATAGATTTCAAAAAGGATATTTAGTAGTTACTTAAAAGACATAATTTATTAGAAAGAAAACTTCAAATCAAATTAATTTTCTTCTTTTAGATCAATATTATTATCGAATAAACATAAATTATAATGTATGGGAAAAGGGTGCCAAGACCTGCTGAATGATCATTTTTTCTGCTAGAAATAATATACATTAATCAACAAGGGTAGTTTGATTGACTAATAACAAAAATAAAAGACAACAAGTGAGGTATTAATAAATGATCCAAACTGGGAACTTCATGTAGTCAATCGTTTTAGAGTCAAAAACAGTATGTGAAGAGGCACAAACAAAAATACAACAACAATATCAAAGATTAATTACCTCCTTCCTTTCTTGAATATTAGAAAGGTCAAATTTTTGGTTGAAGGTTATTTAATCTTTCTAGAAAGAAGTATAAAGAGATGCAAGATAACATCAGTATTTTGAACACTCAAAATTGATGATAAATTAACAAAGTAAAGATAAAGCAGAGAAACAAATAGAGTAAAGATAAAACAACGTAAGATACCCAGTTGAGTGCAGACCTCAAACACGAATTTACTCTATAAGTAATAAAAAGGAACTATAAAATTTCCCTGTAAAACTAAGTGATGAACTCATCAGGCTAGCTAGCACTACAATTCAGAGATACAAATATGATATCCTTCAAAATGTTATAATGAGAAGAATAGATCTTAAGATTCCTTAAGCCAATACCTTTATTGATTGCTGATGGAGATAAGGTTACGTTCCCCATTGTCTCGAAACAATGTAACTCAATTTCTGTAAATTCAGAGTCCTCCCGTTTCCACATTTCTTAAGCCAAATATTTAATAACATTTCTGTTAATATTTTACTATTAACAAATAAATTTGGTCCGAATCCGAATCCGAAGCCGAAGCCGAAGCCGAAGCCGAAGCCGAGCGACAACGACGACGACGGCGCGAGGCTTGCCTTCTTCTCAACTCTTTAAGAGCTAGAAGAAGAGCACTTGCTTATATATCCATAAAAAACCTCTTCCTCTTCCAATATGGGACAATGCCCATTTGCCAAAGGGGGAACTTAAAATTTCACTCAAAAATTTCATTTCCCTCCATTTCCCATTCACCCTCTTTTAAGTATTTAATATATATTAATTAAATACATCCAAAATCCAACAATCCCCCACATGAATGGGGAATGGCTATATCACGGAAGTATGCATGAAAAACTGTGTGATTCGCAAGTAAGGATTAATTGCATCTGGATAAGTAGGTTTCCCTTTGAACTTTCCGTAGTGAACTTATGTCGGATATACTCGATCAATCGGTAGATTTGATATCTTTGAACCGTCGAACATTAGTGTATACCTAGACAACCACAAGTCACACAACCAACCCTTAACCGTCTTTGGTTCTCATTGTTGTGTTC
Source organism: Nicotiana attenuata (assembly GCF_001879085.1). NCBI lineage: Eukaryota > Viridiplantae > Streptophyta > Magnoliopsida > Solanales > Solanaceae > Nicotiana > Nicotiana attenuata. The sequence goes on from NC_031997.1 coordinate 17,126,816, forward strand.
GTTTCAGCCATGAACACCGCCTGGTTTCATAAGTGCGTAGAGAACTGGCCTTACAATGTTCTCCTTGAAGCGGCTAACACTTCACACTTACATAGGTGATTCCTAAACGTGTCATCCCGTAGATACACTATTTGATATACCCCGTATCAAATTTAGAAATCATTAAAAAGCCTTAATGGTTTATCCTTGGTACTGAACATTGTCTCATCACGAGAATGGACCAAAAGTTTAGTTGACAATGTTGAACCGTCATAAATGACTTTGTTTGATCTCCTTGAACCTAGATCTTGGGATCTCCAGTCTTCTAGGTAGAGTTACCGCCACTATGACTTGTTCTCGACCACAGTCCCATTCCCCTTGATGACTTCTCAACTACCTCTCTAGTTAGGCCTTTTGTAAGTGGATCCGACACATTATCACTTGACTTTACATAGTCAATCGTGATAATTTCTCTAGAGAGTAATTGTCTAACGGTTTTATATCTTCGTCGTATATGACGAGACTTACCGTTATACATAATGCTCCCAGCCCTTCCAATTGCCGCTTGACTATCACAATGTATGCATATTGGTGCCAACGGTTTGGGCCAAAATGGAATATCTTCCAAGAAATTCCGGAGCCATTTAGCTTCTTCACCGGCTTTACCCAAGGCTATGAACTCAGCCTCCATTGTAGAACGGGCAATACAAGTTTGTTTGGATAACTTCCAAGATACCGCTCCTCCACCAATAGTGAATACATCAAATTTGCATCACAGTATCCCTCAATGACCGCAGGATATTTATTGTAGTGCAAAGCAAAGTCCTGGGTATGTACTAAATACCCCAAAACTCGTTTCATGGCCATCCAATGAGATTGACCTGGATTGCTCGTATATCGACTCAATTTACTTATAGCACAAGCTATATCTGGTCGTGTACAATTCATGATGTACATTAAGCAACCCAACACACGAGTATAATTCAATTTTGATATGCTCTGGCCTTTGTTCTTTGCTAATGCAAGATTTATATCAATTGGAGTCTTTGCAACTTTAAAGCCCAAGTGCTTGAATTTTTCAAGTACTGTCTTAATATAATGAGATTGTGACAATGCTAGACCTTGAGAAGTCTTATGGATCTTAATTCCCATAATTAAATTAGCAACTCCCAAGTCTTTCATATCAAACTTGCTAGTTAGCATACGCTTAGTAGCATTTATGTTGGCAATGTCATTACTCATTATGAGCATATCATCCACATATAGGCAAAAAATGACTATGTGATTTGGAACATTTTTAATGTACACACATTTATCACATTCATTTATTTTAAATCCATTTGACAACATTGTTTGGTCAAATTTAGCATGCCATTGTTTGGGTGCTTGTTTTGATCCGTAAAGGGACTTAACAAGTCTACAGACCTTCTTTTCTTTACCTAGAACCACAAACCCTTCAGGTTGTTCCATGTAGATTTCTTCCTCCAACTCTCCATTTAAGAAGGCCGTCTTAACATTCATTTGATGAATTTCAAGACCATAAACTGCAGCTAACGCTACTAATGTTCGTATGGACGTAATTCTTGTAACTGGAGAGTATGTATCAAAATAGTCAAGACCTTCTCGTTGTCTATACCCTTTGACCACAAGTCTTGTCTTATACTTGTCAATAGTGCCATCATCTTTCATTTTTCTCTTAAAGATCCATTTAGAACCCAACGGTTTATTTCCAGGAGGAAGATCAACCAATTCCCATGTATGGTTGTTCAGTATGGATTCTATTTTACTATTGACTGCCTCTTTCCATAACAATGATTCCGACAAAGACATAGCTTCTTTAAGTGTTTGAGGCTCATTTTCCAATAAGAAAGTCACAAAATCTGGTCCAAAAGAAGTAGACGTTCTTTGACGTTTACTACGTCTTGGATCCTCCCGGTTAAGTGTACTTTCTTTTGTTTCTTCCCGAGGTCATTTAGATCCTTCACCAATCGACTCACATTCCTTTTTATACGGATATATTTTTTCAAAGAACTCAGCATTATCTGATTCTATACCGTATTATTATGAATGTCGGGATTTTCTGATTTATGAACCAGAAATCGATATGCTTTACTATTAGTCGCATATCCTATGAAAACACAATCATTGATTTTCGGTCCTATTTTTACCCTTTTGGGTTTAGGAACTTGCACTTTTTCCAAACACCCCCACACTTTAAAATAATTCAAGTTGGGCTTCCTTCCTTTCCATTTTTTATATGGAATGGATTGTGTTTTGCTATGGGGTACTCGATTTAGTATTCGGCTAGCCGTAAGAACGGCTTCCCCCCACAAGTTCTGTGGCAAACCAGAACTTATCAGTAATGCGTTCATCAACTCCTTTAATGAACAATTCTTTCTTTCTGCAATCCAATTGGATTGGGGCATGTAAGGGGTCGTTGTTTAATGAATAAAGCCATATTCTAAACATATTTGTTCAAAAGGAGATTCATATTCACCACCCCTATCACTTCTTATCATTTTGATTTTCTTATTAAGTTGCGTTTCAACTTTATTTTTGTATTGCTTGAATGCGTCTATTGCTTCATCTTTACTATTAAGTAAGTAAACATAGCAATATCGAGTACTATCGTCAATAAAAGTTATGAAATACTTTTTTCCACCGTGAGATGGTATTGACTTCATGTCACAAATATCTGTGTGAATTAAGTCTAAAGGATTTGAATTCCTTTCAACTGACTTATAAGGATGTTTAACATACTTAGAGTCCACACATACTTGACATTTTGATTTGTCACATTCAAACTTGGGAAATACTTCTAAATTAATCATTTTCCGTAAGGTTTTATAATTGACATGACCCAAACGTATATGCCATAATTCATTTGACTCAAGTAAGTAAGACGAAGCTGAAACTTTATTATTATTTTCAACAACCTTTACATTCAGCTTGAAAAGGCCCTCAGTGAGGTAACCTTTTCCTACAAACATTTCATTCTTACTTATTACAACCTTATCGGAAACAAAAACATATTTAAAACCATTCTTAACAAGAAGTCGAGTAGAGACTAAATTCTTCCTAATCTCGGGAACATGAAGGACGTTGTTCAAAATCACCACTTTGCCGGAAGTCATTTTGAGAAATATCTTCCCACAACCTTCAATCTTCGCCTTTGAAGTATTTTCCATAGAAATCGTCTCATCGGGTCCAACAGGAGCATAAGAAGCAAAAGCTTCTCTAACAGCACAAACATGGCAAGTGGCTCCAGAATCAATCCACCACACTTTAGGATTGCCCACCAAGTTGCATTCAGAAAGCATGGCACATAAATCATCAACATCATCATGCTTTTCAACCATGTTTGCTTGACCCTTCTTCTTGTCTTTCTTCGGAGCACGACACTCCGTAGTGTGTCCGATTTTTTCCACAGTTGTAGCAGTTTCCACTGAACCGCTTCTTGCTTGGGTTGTATTTCGGTCCAGAAGCCTTCTTTCTCTTTTTGTTCTCTTCAACAATATTTGCTCCCATTATTGTTGAGTTTCCACGGCCTCTCTTTTCAACAGCTTTGTTGTCCTCTTCGATTCTCAACCGAACAATGAGATCTTCAAGGGACATCTCCTTGCGTTTGTGTTTCAAGTAGTTTTTGAAGTCCTTCCACAAAGGAGGCAACTTCTCAATCATTGCTGCTCCTTGAAATGCTTCATTGATGACAAGACCTTCAGGAAGGAGATCGTAAATAATCACTTGCAATTCCTGAACTTGGGTAATAACAGACTAGCTTGCTATCTACCATTTTATAGTCCAAAAACTTTGCAGCAACAAACTTTTTCAACCCGGCATCTTCAGTTTTGTATTTCTTTTCAAGCGCAGTGCACAGTTCCTTTGACGTTTCCACGCCACTGTAGACGTTATACAAAGCATCCTCCAACCCGCTTAGAATATAATTCTTGCACAGAAAATCTGAATGCTTCCACGCCTCAATCACGAGAAAGAGTTCAGTTTCTGGAGTTTCATCAGACAGCACAGGAACATCTTCCTTGATGAACTTCTGGAGACTTAGAGTAGTCAAATAGAAGAACATCTTTTGCTGCCTACGCTTGAAATCAATCCCGAAAAATTTTTCGGGTTTTTCCGCCGGTGCCAATGCTGCCGGTGTCGTTCGGCTTGTTGAGGCATTGGCAGTCACCATTGAAACAACTTGGTTCTCATTCTCATTAGTCATTTCTGTAAAAGAATGACACAGACGTTAAAATCACGTAGATTTTAATAGAGTACAAAACCACAAAGGTTTTACTCTTCCAGAAACAGTAAGTACAAATACAGAAAATATATTAAATTCCTTAAGCTTGTTAATTAACTGTATTTGTAAAATAATTCTGGAAATATAAATGAATATAAACAGAAATGAACATAAACAGAAATGAATAACGAAATAATAGAAAACCAATTCGAGCCCACTGAATTCACAGTGTTTCCTTAAGGAATTTAATCCCCTCCTAGTACCCAAGGTTATGGATTATTTCCTCCCATAATAGAACGAATTACACACTGGTGTAGTGGTACTTCAAACCCCAGCGTTTCAGCGAACACAAAATTCGGTAGCAAATCACACTTGCTTTTTGCTTTGTTTGATGCTAAAAGTATGCAGAAGAAGGAGAAGAAACTCAAAAAATCGTAGTGAAATTCTGAGCAGAATAGTGTTGTATTTATAGCCAAAGTTGGGCTGAAATCTGAAGAGGTGCAACTCTTCAGAATGGCTGTTTATGCAAAACGCCCACAGCATAATGCCATTACATAAATGGCCATTTACTCAACAATAAAGAGGGAAAATAAAGAGAGGGTAGTTACTTTTCTGTTACCAAAACAGAAAAACGAATTGGATTTAATATTAATATTCTGTTATTAAAACAAATATTTAATAACATTTCTGTTAATATTTTACTATTAACAAATAAATTTTGTCCAAAAAGTTAATCAATCAATCGATCATTTGACCGAATCCGATAGCGACGACGACGGCGGCGCGAGGCTTGCCTTCTTCTCAACTCTTTAAGAGCTAGAAGAAGAGCAATTGCTTATATACCCATAAAAACCTCTTCCTCTTCCAATATGGGACAATGCCCATTTGCGAGGGGAACTTAAAATTTCACTCAAAAATTTCATTTCCCTCCATTTTCCATTCACCCTCTTTTAAGTATTTAATATATTAATTAAATACATCCAAAACCCAACACAAGCTATTGAAGTCGATCTCCTCTTCTGTTTTGTGCTTTAGCTATCTAAGAATTTTCTTTTCTCCTTTTTTTTTAAGTGAATCGTATAAAATGGTTACAGAACTGTTTAGCTTGATCTTATGGTACGTCTATTTTCTCAATTGGGTTTCCTATATGTTCTTGGTTTCGTGGAGTTGCCCGGACGAATGAAAATTAAGCTATGAAAGGTATTATGTTTAGGAGATAGAAGTTCGTATTTTTATGCTTTTGTAGTTCATCATTGTGCCCGTGAGAATTAATTTTTATTTCACGTACTTTTCACCTTGTCATCCTCATAAATTTTGATGAGAGTCAATAACAAATAATACAAAATACATTGAGAGATTGTCCGTTACAAATTGTTGGTTTGATTATGCAGACATTGATGTCAAGGTAACGTTAAATTTGACAATTGGATTATCACTGGCGACTTTTTCTCTTAGAAGTTTCTTTAATTACTTTCTCCAATAGATACAGGAGCATGAAAATATTACTGTAGAAGATGGTTCTTTTATAATCACAGTGGGTGTACCATTCATATATTATCTGACATAAACTGAAAAGATCGATCTATGAAGAAGGAGATTTATCGTGCCTATAATTCATGCTTTTGTAGGAAACCTTGATGAAATACAGTAATAATAAACCAAACACTTAAAATTGGGTTGATGTACTTTGTACTGGACTCAATACATCGCTTTGATGAAAATTATATCCTCTTGATTTTGAATCACATAGTTGAATATTATTTATAGAGAAAATCTCACTTTATACCCATTAAATTCAAACTATTTACCCTTAAATATCCATACCTAAACTATTTACTACTCCTACCCATGGGGCCCAAACTATTTAACCGCCTCCTCCCCCTGAATATGGAACTTTTCAAGCACCTACCAGTTACCCACCACATCAACGTGTGATCGGTTTTCCTCAGCCAGTTCCTCCACCTGGCGTCACCGCATCATCACCTGAATATTATGCTCATGGTTATCAGGCCGTTCCAAGTTCTTCTACCACCCTCTACTCCTATACTGTGTTCATGATTTTAATAGTTACCGCAATTAATTATTCAGATGCCGAAAAAATCACCTGATATTCATGATTTTCGTGAATTGTTGTTGCGTTTTTCAGTGATTATGGGTGGGTTGACTTTATTATACAAAAATTCAAATCCACTATTGAAGGACCTTGAAGCTTGAAACTCATAACTTGGTTTGTTTGAGTTTTTAATTATTTTGATCCGATCCTATATGGGTTTGTTTGGAAAGTTGATTGGAGGTTGTATCTAAAGTTTTAGTCAATTTGGTAGAGATTTTGTAGTAGATTTTAGAAGTTTGGGTTGAAATATAGTTGAACAAGAGAAGAAGACGAATTTGTATTGTATACTCAAATAGTATACAAATATACCATTTTGGTATGCAATTCATTCCAACTATATACCCTATTAGTATAACTATATACTATATTGGTATCATATGCTAGTTGAATCATTTTTTGGTTGTATTAGCTGCATTTATTAGTACAATATTTAATTTTCTTTTAATAATAGTAATATAGTTCAATATCTTGAAATACTTTTATTACATTAATATGTGGTACACTATTTTTTTATTTTTCTCTTTATGCATGTGTGTTATGTAATAGTAGTATAGTCATATAGTTGCCGGGAATTAACCAGTAAAACTGTATACCATGTTGGTATAGTTATATGCCATATTGGTATCTTATGGTAGTTTGAACATTTTTTTTGGTTGTTTTGGCTGTATTTTAAGTGAATTCTATTCAAAAATTATTTATATGAACGTGATTTGCAGTGGTGGAATTTTTTTGTGCTGATGGATGGATTATGTGTATTATGTAATAGTTTTTTATAATTATAGGCAATTGTTGGAACGACCCATACAACTATACACCCTGTTAGTATATGGAATGAGCAAGTTGCTTTGCAAATATTTAGCTTGCAATGCGAGCATGTAATTTTCACATACTTTTATTGTATCCTTTAATGTTTTGGTACAGTAGTATAGTCACAGATTGTAGCAATATTCTAGAGCAATCATATACTCTGTTGGTATACATGTATACCATATTGGTATCATGTGGTACTAGAAGTCGTTTTTGCTACTTATATTTTTATTGTATTTTTCAATATTTTATTATCATTTCTATTCTAACTAGTATATATGGAGATTTAGTGGTAGTAGATTATATTGTCTTGCTCCATCACTGGTTGGTGTTACTGCTAATGGTAGAGTATGTACTAATATTTGTAGGGAAGGAGATCAAGGTTTGCATGGCAATCACGTGGAATTAAAAAAGGAACAAGAAATAAAGAAAAAAAATAAAAATAAAAAAATAAAGAAGGAGTCAAATTAGAGTGTGAAATAAGTTACGGTAAAAATAACAATAATACGATTTGGGCAAAAATAAATGAATAAAAGAGAAAAATAAAAAAAAAATAGGAAGAAAATGAGAAAAAAGAAAAGGATAAAAGAAAAGAAAAATGGAAAAAAAGAAAAGAAGCATAGAAATAAAAAAGAATTGGAGAATAAAGAAAAAATTCCCCACAAAAACTGCTATGGGTAGGAAATGTAATTAGTTTATGGATAGAAAAACAAATGGGTAGACAAGGGTAAATAGTTTTGTTTTTGTGGGTAACTGTGTCAAACCCCTTATTTATATGAGATCATTATAACTTTTTAAGGTTAGTCGTCCACGTATGTGAGATTTTCACGTGGGATGTTTTGATTGAACAATTTATCGGTTCTAGTGTCAACTAATTTAAGGTTTCAAATTCTTTCTAAAAAGGCATCCCGGTGCACTAAGCTCCCGTTATGCGCCTGGTCCGGGGAAGGGTCGGACCACAAGGGTCTATCGTACGCAATTTTACCCTATATTTCTGCAAGAGGCTACCTCCTGGTCACATAGCATAACTTTACCAATTACGCCAAGGCTCCCCTTCAGTTCAAATTGTTTCTAAAGTATTATTATTTCTAAATTCAATTGGTTATATTATTTAGTGCGTTTGATATAAGGTTTTGAATCACAAGTTCCTATTAAAAAATAATTATAGTAGCTACAATTTCAGCTACTTCTATTTTAATGCGGGAAACAATAAAAATTTAAGATTATGATATACTAAAGTAAAATTGCAAGATTTAAAGGATTAAATATTCAAGAAACAAAGATTAGGGGAGTTACAACACATGTTATAACAACTCGATTGGTCGTTATGCTTCCTAGATCCCAGTTCCCCTAATTAAGACTCCTCATATGTGCATTTATGTGACGACCCAAAGGGTCATCACTTCTTTCCTTACTCCTTCTGTGCTTCCTAGGCCTTAAAAACCTTATTTAGGGTTGCCTCGATTTGCGCGCAGTCCGGACGCATAGCCGGAAAGCTTAAATATGAATTCTGTGTGAAAAAAATGCTAAATTTTGATATTAATATGAATAAATTTGACTTCGGTCAATATTTTGGGCAAATGGACCCGGACCCGTGATTTGACGGTCCCAGAGGGTCCGTAGGAAAATATGGGACTTGGGCGTATGCCCGGAATTGAATTTCGAGGTCCCAAGCCCGAGAAATGAATTTTTGTGTGAAATTGTTTTCTGGAAATGATTAAGGAAAATGAAAATGAAATTTGATTAAAAGACTATGGTATCGGGCTCGTATTTTAATTCCGGCGCCCGGTACAAGTCTTATATATGGTTTAAGCGCTTTCTGTAAAGTTTGGTTGAAAACGGACGTCGTTTGACGTGTTTCGGACTTAAAATGGAAATTTGATGTTTTATGAAAATTTGGAAGAAATCATGGCTTTTGAGGCTTAATCAATGTATATGATGTTATTTTGGCGATTGATCGTGCGAGTAAGTCCGTAGGATATTTTTGAGGTTGTGTGCACATTTGGTTTGGAGCCTCGAGGGCTTGGGTGAGTTTTGGATAGGTGTCGGAGTGCATTTTTAAACTTCAAAAAAATCTGGTATGATCAGGCCTGCAGGCTTCGCATTTGCGAAGCCTGGTTCGCAAATGCGAAGGCTGGATCGCAAATGCGAAGCCTGGTTCGCAAATGCGAAGGCTGGATCGCAAATGCGAAACCAGCCCAGGCCTGCCTAGGATCACAAATGCGAAGAAATCCTTCGCAAAAGCGAAGGTCAAGTGTTCGCAAATGCGAGGCCTTATTCGCAAATGCGAAGGTCTCTAGATGGGTCTGAGTTCGCAAATGCGAACTATGGTTCGCAATTCCCACATTTGGTCGGGGTTCGCAATTGTGAACCCCAGTTCGCAATTCCCATATCTGCAGCCCAGCAATTTTCATACTTAGTCGAATTTTAGGCTATTTTTCACCTCACTTTCAAAATACAACTCCTTAGGCGATTTTTCAAGAACAAGTTTCATCCCAAATCATTTGTAAGTCGATTTTTACTTAATTCTTTCACTCATTAACATTATTTAACATGTTTTTCACTTAGAATCAAAGATTTTCATGGGTGAAATTGGGGGTTTTGGGTAGAACCTAGGTTTTCTAAAAATTGGGGATTTGGACCTCAATTTGAGGTCCGATTTTAAAACAAATTGTTTATTTGAGTTCCTGGGGGAATGGGTAACCGGGTTTTGGTTCGAACCTCGGGTTTTGACCACGTGGGCCCGGGGGCGATTTTGGAATTTTTGGGAAAAACTTTGGGAAATTCATTTTTATGCATTCAAATTGATTCATTTAGCGTTTATTAAAGCAATTAAGTAATTTGTGGCTAGATTCGAGCGGGTTGGAGGTGGAATCACGGGGTAAAGCCATAGTGGAGGCTTGAGTTGAGTTCAAGGCATCGAGGTAAGTGTTTGGTTTAACCCTAGCTTGAGGGAATAGGAGTTGAGTCTTATTTGTAACTTGCTCATTGTCGAGTACGATGTATAGACATGGTGACGAGTATCTATATATTGGTGTCTAGCATGACCATGAGTCTTTGTTTTGCAAATAGTTTGGTTGTTGTTATGCCTTCCATGCTTAAATGAGGACTTCTACATGTTGTAAAGATCTTGTGAAAGAGATTGTGATCTTTGAACTTCGTGGAGCATTGGCTCGGGTTGAAATACAAATTGTGAAGGTGTATGAGATAAGTAACTCCTTGGAGCATTGGCTCAAGTTATAATGTGAACTTTGAGATGAAAGTCAAAGAAAGAGAAGAGTTAATGATTTATTCCCTTGCCGGGACGTTGTTGGTTATTGATGTTGTACCCTTGCCGGGTTTTTATTTGTTTATTTGTGTACCCTTGCCTGGACTTCCATTCTTGTCTTATTATTCCCTTGCCCTTGTTTGTGATTTGTTGATTGGGTGAGGAAGAGTGTTAAAGCACGAAGGGTGATGCCGTGCATTGAATGATATTTGTGGATCGGGTTGCACGCCGCAACAATACTAAGTGATATGGATCGGGTTGCACGCCGCAACAATGATATTTGTGGATCGGGTTGCACGCCGCAACAATGCTAAACGATATGGATCGGGTTGCACGCCGCAATAGTGTTGTTATATATTGGGATGGGGTTGCGCGCCGCGACAATTATTGATACAAGTGTGTTTATTTTGGATATTAGTCTCTTGTCCGCTGTAAATTTTAAGCTGCCTTTAGACTGTTACTCTGGATTTACTGTTAATACTGTTATCTCCCCACAGCATGCTTCCCCTCCCATATTGTTTACTTGTCTTGTATTTCAATTCCGCTGTATGTATATAACTGCACAGGTTTATGTGGTGGTCCAGTCTAGCCTCGTCACTACTTCGCCGGTGTTAGACTAGACACTTACCAGCACATAGGGTCGGTTGTGCTGATTCTACACTATGTGCTATTTTGCACAAGTCTAGGTTTCGAGCAGCAGTAGCCGTAGTGTGAGAGCGGGCTTCATTTCAGCGAGACCCGAGGTAGCTTGCAGGCGTCATCTCCTCTATCCTTTTTTTTATCTGTTATCTCATTGTAATCGAGACAAACAGCTTATATTCTCTTTCAGACGATTGTATGTAGTATTCATAGCAGTTCGTGAGTACAGTGACACCAGTCTTGGATAGAGGATTTTGTTGAACTTCCCGCGTTTTTAATCAGTTTTATAAAATGTTAAGACTTCCGCTTATTCATGAATTTCGTTGCTTTTGTATTATTGCCGTAAATTGTTAACATGGATTAGGTCATTAATGGACAAGTAATTAAATTTGGCTTGCCTAGCTCCCATTAGTAGGCGCCATCACGACTCCCGAGGGTGGGAAATCCGGATCGTGACAAGTTGGTATCAGAGCTCTAGGTTGCATAGGTCTCACAACTCACGGACAAACTTAGTAGAGTCTGAGGGATCGGTACGGAGACGTCTGTATTTATCCCCCAGAGGCTACAGAGTTAGGAGAATCTCACATTTGTTCTTTCTTGTCGTGCAAATTGGTTTCTCAATGCTAATTGAAATTCTACTCTGTTCTTTCGCAGATGGCGAGAACACGTGCTTCTTCATCTTCCGATCAGCAGTCTGAGCCCCAGACAGCTCCCGCTAGGGGCAGAGGGCGAGGTCGAGGCCGTGCTAGAGGCCGAGGTAAGGGCGGAGCTCAGCCCCGAGCAACAGCACCAGTGGCGGAGCCTCAGGTTGACTTCGACGAGGAGGTTCCGGCCCCAGCCCCAGCAGTTCCGGTGGGCCCAGATCAGGTCCCAGAGGGGTTTATTGCTAGCCCAGTTCTTCAGGACGCTCTAGTCCGATTGGTGGGCCTCATGGAGAGCGTCACCCGAGCAGGTATGCTTCCGGTAGCACCAGTCGTCTCTCAGGCTAGAGGAGGGGCCCAAACTCCTGCTACTCGTACTCCGGAGCAGGGAGTTCCCCCGATTCAGACTTCAGCAGTCCAGCTAGTTGGAGCAGCTCAGTCGGGTGTGGTAGCCCAGGCCGGTGATGGGGCAGCTATGTCTGCCGATGCTTTATAGAGGTTGGATAGGTTCACCAAGCTCTTCACTACTACATTCAGCGGTGCTTCTTCTGAGGATCCCCAGGATTTCTTATATAGCTCCACGAGGTTCTTCGGAACATGGGTATTGTTGAGACCAATGGGGTCGATTTTACCGCCTTTCGCCTATCTGGATCCGCCAAGACTTGGTGGAGAGATTTCTGTTTAGCTAGACCAGTAGGGTCGCTATCTTTGACTTGGGAGCAGTTTTCAAAGTTATTTCTGGAGAAGTTTCTCCCCGTTACTCAGAGAGATGCTTATCGGAGGCAGTTTGAGCGCCTCCAGCAGGGTTCTGTGATGGTCACTCAGTATGAGACCAGGTTCATTGATCTAGCTCACCATGCTCTTGTCATACTTCCCGCTGAGAGAGAGAGAGGATGAGGAGATTTATTGATGGTTTGATTCAGCCGATTCGTCTCGAGATGGCTAGGGAGACTGGTAGTGAGATCAGCTTTCAGGAGGCGGCCAATGTGGCCCGCAGAGTTGAGATGGTTCTGTCACAGGGAGGTGGTCACGGGGGAGACAAGAGAGCCCGTCATTCCGGCAGATTCAGTGGTACCTCGTCTGGAGGTAGGGATTCATATGGTAGAGGTCATCCTCCTAGGCCCTTTCAGTCAGCTCTCCAGGTTTCTCACGGTGCATCAGGTGGCCGTGGTTCTCAGGCATATTATTCTGATCAGCAGGCATTCAGTGCACCGCCAGCTCCTATCAGCGCACCGCCACTTCAGAGTGTCCGTGGGGGTCATTCAGGCCGCCAAGGTCAGCCTCAGTTTCCTCAGCCACAATGTTCGAATGGATGTTATGAGTGTGGTGAGTATGGCGACATAGGAGGGCTTGCCCGAGATTGAGGGGTACTCAGTCGCAGCAGCAGGGTCCCCGTCCTATGATTCAGGCACCAGATGCTCCACAGCCAGCCCAGCCAGCTAGAGGCGGGGGTAGAGGTACTAGAGGCGGAGGTAGAGGTCATAGAGGTGGAGCTCAGACTGCCAGGGGTGGAGGCCATCCAGCAGCAGATCGACCTAGAGATATGGTTCAGGATTGTGGGGCCCAGCCCCGATGTTATGCTCTTCAGGCTAGGCCCGAGGCAGAGGCTTCAGATGCGGTTATTACAGTTACGGTTCTGGTTTATGATAGAGATGCTTCTGGGTTGTTTGATCCGGGGTCTACGTATTCGTATGTGTCATCCTATTTTGCCCCGTATTTGATCATGCCTAGTGATACATTGGGTATTCCTGTTTATGTGTCTACACCGGTGGGTGATTCCATTGTGGTCGATCGAGTCCATCGCTCTTGTGTTGTGGTGATTGAGGGTCTGGAGACTCGTGTAGATTTACTGCTTTTAGATATGGTCGACTTTGATTTATATTGGGAATGGATTGGTTATCACCCTATCACGCCATCTTGGACTGCTATGCCAAGACTGTAACCTTAGCTTTACCGGGTATGCCTCGTTTAGAGTGGAGAGGGACCCCAGATCATTCTACCCGCAGTGTCATATCGTATGTGAAGGCTCGGCGTATGGTCGAGAAGGGGTGTTTGGCTTATTTAGCTTATGTTCGGGATTCCAGTGCTGAGGTTCCCTCTATCGATTCTGCGCCCGTTGTTCGTGATTTCCCTGATGTTTTTCCTTCAGACCTGCCGGGTATGCCACCCGACAGGGATATAGATTTATGCATTGATCTGGCTCCGGGCACTCAGCCTATTTCTATTCTGCCATATCGTATGGCCCCGACGGAGTTGAAGGAGTTAAAAGAACGGTTGGAGGATTTGCTTGAGAAGGGTTTCATCAGGCCCAGTGTCTCACCTTGGGGTGCACCGGTGTTATTTGTCAAGAAGAAGGATGGGTCAATGAGAATGTGTATTGATTACCGGCAATTGAACAAGGTAACGGTCAAGAATAAGTATCCACTGCCGAGGATTGATGATTTGTTCGACCAGCTTCAGGGTGCTAGGGTATTTTCCAAGATTCTTGCGATCTGGTTACTATCAGTCGAGGATTAGGGCATTCGATGTCCCTAAGACAGCCTTCCGCACTCGATATGGGCATTATGAGTTCTTGGTTATGTCATTCGGGTTGACAAATGCCCCAGCAGCTTTCATGGACTTGATGAACCGAGTGTTCAGGCCTTATTTGGATTCATTCGTGATAGTGTTCATTGATGATATATTGATATATTCCCGCAGCCAGGAGGAGCACGAGCAGCACCTTAGAGTGGTTCTTCAGACTCTGAGGGATAGTCAGTTATATGCTAAGTTCTCGAAGTGTGAATTCTAGTTGGGTTCAGTTGCATTTCTGGGTCATGTTGTATCAGCTGAGGGTATTCAGGTGGACCCAAAGAAGATAGAGGCAGTCAAGAACTGGCCTAGACCAGCATCAGCTACAGAGATTCGGAGTTTCTTGGGGTTGGTAGGCTACTATCGACGGTTCGTGGAAGGATTTTCATCTATTGCAGCCCCGATGACCAGATTGACCCAGAAGGGTGCCCAGTTCAGATGGTCGAATGAGTGTGAGGCGAGCTTTCAGAGGCTCAAGACAGCTCTGACTACGGCACCGGTGTTGGTTTTGCCCACGGGTTCNTTGATATTAAATTGAATAAATTTGACTTCGGTCAACATTTTGGGTAAACGGACCCGGACCCGTGATTTGACGGTCCCGGAGGGTCCGTAAGAAAATATGGGACTTGGGCGTATGCCCGGAATCGAATTTCGAGGTCCCAAACCCGAGAAATGAATTTTTGTGTGAAATTATTTTCTGGAAATGATTAAGAAAAATGAAAATGAATGAAAATGAAATTTGATTAAAAGACTGTGGTATCGGGCCCGTATTTTGGTTCCGGCGCCCGTTACAAGTCTTATATGTGGTTTAAGCGCTTTCTGTAAAGTTTGGTTTAAAACAGACGTCGTTTGACGCGTTTCGGACTCGAAATGGATAATTTGAGGTTTTATGAAATTTGGAAGAAATCATGGGTTTTGAGGCCTAATTTGATGTTCATGATGTTATTTTGGCGATTTGATCGCACGGATAAGTCCGTAGGATGGTTTGGAGGTGGTGTGTATGTTTGGTTTGGAGTCCCGAGGGTTCGGGTGAGTTTTGAGTAGGTTCCAGGATGCCTTAAACTTAAAATATCAGCTGTTGCAGGTTCAGGAAATATTGCAGGCCTCTGAACCCTCTAGCGCGGTCCGCGAGAAATCGCGTGCGGCCGCGGAGGGGCCAGTGCGGCCGTGGTCGCCTTTGCACGATCCGTGGTGGGTGCTGTGTGGCCGCGGTCGGCTTTGCGGGGTCTGCGCAGGGCTATGATCCGCAGGTCTTCAGGTAGGCCAGGCCAGCGCGGCCGTAGTCCCTTTTTGCGCGGCCCGCGCTGGGACTTCAGAGGGGTATATATAGATGGGAATTTCAGTTATTTTTCACTTTTCAAAAACCCAAAATATAAGAGGCGATTTTCCAAACCATTCTTCTTCTTCAAAACGATTGGTAAGTGATTTCTAACTCATTTTCCTCACTCCTTAAAATCTTTTAACATAAATTCAACTTCAAAACAAAGATTTTAATGGGAAAATTTGGGAATTTTGGGTAGAACCTAGGTTTTTCTAAAATTGGGGATTTGGACCTCAATTTGAGGTCCGATTTCAAAATAATTTATATATTTGAGTTCGTGGGGGAATGGGTAAACGGGTTTTGGTTCGAACCTCGGGTTTTGACCATGTGGGTCCGGGGGTATTTTTGACCTTTTGGGAAAAATGATGAAAAAGCTATAATTAGGTATTGGGTTCGTGTTGTTTAGCATTATTGATGTATTGAAGTCATTATTGTATAGATACGATTGATTTGGAGCCGAATTCGGGGGAAAGGCGGTTATTGAGGATTGAATTGGCCGTGGAAGTTTGAGGTATGTGTTTGGTTTAACCCTAGCTTGAGGGAATAGGAGTTGAGTCTTATTTGTAACTTGCTAATTATCGAGTACGATGTATAGACATGGTGACGAGTATCTATACATTGGTGTCTAGCATGACCATGAGTCTTTGTTTTGCAAATAGTTTGGCTGTTGTTATGCCTTCCATGCTTAAATGAGGACTTCTACATGTTGTAAAGATCTTGTGAAAGAGATTGTGATCTTTGAACTTCGTGGAGCATTGGCTCGGGTTGAAATACAAATTGTGAAGGTGTATGAGATAAGTAACTCCTTGGAACATTGGCTCAAGTGATAATGTGAACTTGAGATGAAAGTGAAAGAAAGAGAAGAGTTAACGGTTTATTCCCTTGCCGGGACGTTGTTGGATATTGATGTTGTACCCTTGCCGGGTTTTTATTTGTTGTTTGTGTACCCTTGCCGGGACTTCCATTCTTGTCTTATTATTCCCTTGCCCTTGTTTGTGATTTGTTGATTGGGTGAGGAAGAGTGTTAAAGCACGAAGGGTGATGCCGTGCATTGAATGATATTTGTGGATCGGGTTGCGCGCCGCAACAATTCTAAGTGATATGGATCGGGTTGCATGCCGCAACAATGATATTTGTGGATCAGGTTGCACGCCGCAACAATGCTAAACGATATGGATCGGGCTGCACGCCGCAACAGTGTTGTTATATATTGGGATCGAGTTGCGCGCCGCAACAATTATTGATACAAGTGTGTTTATTTTGGATATTAGTCTCTTGTCCGCTGTAAATTTTAAGCTGCCTTTAGACTGTTACTCTGGATTTACTGTTAAAACTGTTATCTCCCCACAGCATGCTTCCCCTCCCATATTGTTACTTGTCTTGCATTTCGCTTCCGCTGTATGTATATAACTGCACAGGTTTATGTGGTGGTCCAGTCTAGCCTCGTCACTACTTCGCCGGGGTTAGACTAGACACTTACCAGCACATAGGGTCGGTTGTGCTGATACTACACTATGTGCTATTTTTGCACAGGTCTAGGTTTCGAGCAGCAGGAGCAGTAGTGTGAGAGCAGGCTTCATTTCAGCGAGACCCGAGGTAGCCTTGCAGGCGTCCGCAGGCCCGGCGTCTCCTCTATCCTTTATTTTTATCTGTTATCTCATTGTAATCGAGACAAACAGCTTATATTCTCTTTCAGATGATTGTATTTAGTATTCATAGCAGTTCGTGAGTACAGTGACACCAGTCTTGGGTAGAGGATTTTGTTGAACTTTCTGCGTTTTTAATCAGTTTTATAAAATGTTAAGACTTCCGCTTATTCTTGAATTTCATTGCTTTTGTATTATTGCCGTAAATTATTAACATGGATTAGGTCATTAATGGACAAGTAATTAAATTTGGCTTGCCTAGCTCCCATTAGTAGGCGCCATCACAACTCCCGAGGGTGGGAAATCCGGGTCGTGACAAGTTGGTATCAGAGCTCTAGGTTACATAGGTCTCACAACTCACGGACAAGCTTAGTAGAGTCTGAGGGATCGGTACGGAGACGTCTGTATTTATCCCCCAGAGGCTACCGAGTTAGGAAAAGTTTCACAATTGTTCTTTCTCGTCGTGCGGTTTGGTTTCTCAATGCTAATTGAATTTCTACTCTGTTCTCTCGCAGATGGCGAGAACACGCGCTTCCTCATCTACCGATCAGCAGTCCGAGCCCCAGACAGCTCCCGCTAGGGGCAGAGGGCGAGGCCGAGGCCGTGCTAGAGGCCGAGGTAAGGGCGGAGCTCAGCCCCGAGCAGCAGCACCAGTGGCGGAGCCTCAGGTTGGCATTGACGAGGAGGTTCCGGCCCCAGCCCCAGCAGTTCCGGTGGGCCCAGCTCAGGTCCCAGAGGGGTTTATTGCTACCCCAGTTCTTCAGGACGCTCTAGTCCGATTGGTGGGCCTCATGGAGAGTGTCACCCGAGCAGGTATGCTTCCTGTAGCACCAGCCACTTCTCAGGCTAGAGGAGGGGCCCAGACTCCTGCTACTCGTACTCCGGAGCAGGTAGCTCCCCAGGGTCAGATTCCAGTGGTTCAGCCAGCTATGGCAGCTCAGTCGGGTGTGGTAGCCCAGGCCGGTGATGGGGCAGCTATGTCTGCCGATGCTTTATAGAGGTTGGATAGGTTCACCAAGCTCTTCACTACTACATTCAGCGGTGCTTCTTCTGAGGATCCCCAGGATTTCTTATATAGCTGCCACGAGGTTCTTCGGAACATGGGTATTGTTGAGACCAATGGGGTCGATTTTACCGCCTTTCGCCTATCTGGATCCACCAAGACTTGGTGGAGAGATTATTGCTTAGCCAGACCTGCAGGGTCACCGTCTTTGACTTGGGAGCAGTTTTCAGAGTTGTTTCTGGAGAAGTTTCTCCCCGTTACTCAGAGAGATGCTTATCGGAGGCAGTTTGAGCGCTCCAGCAGGGTTCTAGTGACGGTCACTCAGTATGAGACTAGGTTCATTGATCTAGCTCGCCATGCTCTTGTCATACTTCCCACCGAGAAAGAGAGGGTGAGGAGATTTATTGATGGTTTGATTCAGCCGATTCGTCTCCAGATGGCTAGGGAGACTGGCAGTGAGATCAGCTTTCAGGAGGCGGCCAATGTGGCCCGCAAGGTTGAGATGGTTCTGTCATAGGGAGGTGGTCACGAGGGAGACAAGAGAGCCCGTCATTCCGGCAGATTCAGTGGTACCTCGTCTGGAGGTAGGGATTCATATGGTAGAGGTCACCCTCCTAGGCCCTTTCAGTCAGCTCTCCAGGTTTCTCACGGTGCATCAGGTGGCCGTGGTTCTCAGGCATATTATTCTGATCAGCAGGCATTCAGTGCACCGCCAGCTCCTATCAGCGCACCGCCACTTCAGAGTGTCCGTGGGGGTCATTCAGGCCGCCAAGGTCAGCCTCAGTTTCCTCAGCCACAATGTTCGAATGGATGTTATGAGTGTGGTGAGTATGGCGACATAGGAGGGCTTGCCCGAGATTGAGGGGTACTCAGTCGCAGCAGCAGGGTCCCCGTCCTATGATTCAGGCACCAGATGCTCCACAGCCAGCCCAGCCAGCTAGAGGCGGGGGTAGAGGTACTAGAGGCGGAGGTAGAGGTCATAGAGGTGGAGCTCAGACTGCCAGGGGTGGAGGCCATCCAGCAGCAGATCGACCTAGAGATATGGTTCAGGATTGTGGGGCCCAGCCCCGATGTTATGCTCTTCAGGCTAGGCCCGAGGCAGAGGCTTCAGATGCGGTTATTACAGTTACGGTTCTGGTTTATGATAGAGATGCTTCTGGGTTGTTTGATCCGGGGTCTACGTATTCGTATGTGTCATCCTATTTTGCCCCGTATTTGATCATGCCTAGTGATACATTGGGTATTCCTGTTTATGTGTCTACACCGGTGGGTGATTCCATTGTGGTCGATCGAGTCCATCGCTCTTGTGTTGTGGTGATTGAGGGTCTGGAGACTCGTGTAGATTTACTGCTTTTAGATATGGTCGACTTTGATTTATATTGGGAATGGATTGGTTATCACCCTATCACGCCATCTTGGACTGCTATGCCAAGACTGTAACCTTAGCTTTACCGGGTATGCCTCGTTTAGAGTGGAGAGGGACCCCAGATCATTCTACCCGCAGTGTCATATCGTATGTGAAGGCTCGGCGTATGGTCGAGAAGGGGTGTTTGGCTTATTTAGCTTATGTTCGGGATTCCAGTGCTGAGGTTCCCTCTATCGATTCTGCGCCCGTTGTTCGTGATTTCCCTGATGTTTTTCCTTCAGACCTGCCGGGTATGCCACCCGACAGGGATATAGATTTATGCATTGATCTGGCTCCGGGCACTCAGCCTATTTCTATTCTGCCATATCGTATGGCCCCGACGGAGTTGAAGGAGTTAAAAGAACGGTTGGAGGATTTGCTTGAGAAGGGTTTCATCAGGCCCAGTGTCTCACCTTGGGGTGCACCGGTGTTATTTGTCAAGAAGAAGGATGGGTCAATGAGAATGTGTATTGATTACCGGCAATTGAACAAGGTAACGGTCAAGAATAAGTATCCACTGCCGAGGATTGATGATTTGTTCGACCAGCTTCAGGGTGCTAGGGTATTTTCCAAGATTCTTGCGATCTGGTTACTATCAGTCGAGGATTAGGGCATTCGATGTCCCTAAGACAGCCTTCCGCACTCGATATGGGCATTATGAGTTCTTGGTTATGTTATTCGGGTTGACAAATGCCCCAGCAGCTTTCATGGACTTGATGAACCGAGTGTTCAGGCCTTATTTGGATTCATTCGTGATAGTGTTCATTGATGATATATTGATATATTCCCGCAGCCAGGAGGAGCACGGGCAGCACCTTAGAGTGGTTCTTCAGACTCTGAGGGATAGCCAGTTATATGCGAAGTTCTCGAAGTGTGAATTCTAGTTGGGTTCAGTTGCATTTCTGGGTCATGTTGTATCAGCTGAGGGTATTCAGGTGGACCCAAAGAAGATAGAGGCAGTCAAGAACTGGCCTAGACCAGCATCAGCTACAGAGATTCGGAGTTTCTTGGGGTTGGTAGGCTACTACCGACGGTTCGTGGAAGGATTTTCATCTATTGCAGCCCCGATGACCAGATTGACCCAGAAGGGTGCCCAGTTCAGATGGTCAGATGAGTGTGAGGCGAGCTTTCAGAAGCTCAAGACAGCTCTGACTACGGCACCGGTGTTGGTTTTGCCCACAGGTTCAGGGCCCTATATAGTTTATTGTGATGCTTCCCGTGTTGGGCTTGGAGCAGTGTTGATGCAGGACGGCAAGGTCATTGCCTATGCTTCGAGACAGTTGAAGATTCATGAGAAGAACTATCCGGTTCATGATTTGGAGTTGGCAGCCATAGTTCACGCATTGAAGATTTGGACGCACTATTTGTATGGCGTCGCATGCGAGGTGTTCACTGACCACAAGAGTCTTCAGTACTTGTTCAAGAAAAAGGAATTGAATTTGAGGCAGAGAAGGTGGTTGGAGTTGTTGAAGGACTATGATGTCACCATTTTATATCATCCGGGGAAGGCCAATGTGGTGGCCGATGCATTGAGTAGGAAGTCAGCCAGTATGGGCAGTCTTGCTTATATCCCGGTCGGTGAGAGGCCGCTTGCCTTGGATGTTCAGGCCTTAGCCAATCAGTTCGTGACGCTGGATGTTTCTGAGCCCAGTCGTGTGTTAGCTTGCACGGTTGCTCGTTCTTCATTATTGGAGCGTATCCGTGATCGACAGTTTGATGACCCCCTTTTGTGTGTCCTTAGAGACACGGTGCAGCGAGGAGGTGCCAAGCAGGTTACCTTAGATGCGGATGGAGTTTTGAGATTGCAGGGGCGAGTTTGTGTGTCCAATGTGGATGGGCTTCGAGAGTTGATTTTAGAGGAGGCACATAACTCCAGGTACTCTATTCATCCTGGCGCCGCGAAGATGTATTGGGATTTGCGACAGCATTATTGGTGGCGTAGAATTAAGAAGGATATCGTAGCATATGTGGCTCGTTGTTTGAATTGTCAGCAGGTTAAATACGAGCATCAGAGGCCTGGTGGTTTATTTCAGAGGATTGAGCTTCCCGAGTGGAAGTGGGAGCGGGTTACTATGGATTTTGTTACTGGGCTTCCGTTGACTCGGAAGAAGTTCGATGCAGTTTGGGTCATTGTGGATAGGCTGACCAAGTCAGCACATTTCATCCCTGTGGCAGTCTCCTATTCTTCTGAGAGGTTAGCTGAGATCTACATTCGGGAGATTGTTCGCCTTCATGGTGTGCCCGTATCTATCATTTCGGACCGGGGTACGCAGTTCACCTCGCGCTTCTGGAGAGCAGTTCAGCGAGAGTTGGGCACACGGGTTGAGTTGAGCACGACATTTCATCCCCAGACGGACGGGCAGTCCGAGCGGACTATTCAGATTTTGGAGGATATGCTTCGAGCTTGTGTTATTGATTTTGGAGGTTCGTGGGATCAGTTCTTGCCTTTAGCGAAGTTTGCCTACAACAACAGCTACCAGTCGAGCATCCAGATGGCTCCTTATGAGGCTTTATATGGTAGGCGGTGTCGGGTTGGATGGTTTGAGCCGGGAGAGGCTCGGTTGTTGGGTACGGATATGGTTCAGGAGGCCTTGGACAAGGTCAAGGTCATTCAGGATAGGCTTCGTTCAGCTCAGTCTAGGCAAAAAAGCTATGGGGATCGTAAGGTTCGAGATGTAGCTTTCATGGTTGGTGAGCGGGTATTGCTCTGAGTGTCGCCTATGAAGGGCGTGATGAGATTTGGAAAGAAGGGCAAGCTTAGCCCAAGGTTCATTGGTCCGTTTGAGATTCTTGATCGAGTGGGAGAGGTGGCTTATAGACTTGCATTGCCGCCTAGCTTATCAGTCGTGCATCCAGTTTTTCATGTATCCATGCTTCAGAGGTATCACGGCGATCCAGCCCACGTGTTAGACTTCAGTACTGTCCAGTTGGACAAGGACTTGTCTTATGAGGAGGAGCCGGTAGCTATTCTAGACCGGCAGGTTCGTCAGTTGAGATCTAAGAGCTTTCCTTCTGTTCGTGTTCAGTGGAGAGGTCAGCCCCCTGAGGCATCGACCTGGGAGTCCGAGTCTGATATGCGGAGTCGTTATCCTCACACTACAAGAAAACACCTACTTTGTAGGGGTTTTTTGGTCAAATTGTGACGGTTTTTGACCCCCAGTAAAAGAATTGTGGCAGTTTCTAAAAGTGCCACAGTTACCTTTGCCACGAGCATTATTGCGGCGAATTTTTAAAACCTCCATGACAAACGCCACAAAATGAATTTTTAATTTGCGGGGGTTTTGAAAGATAATTAGTGTCAGTTTTAAACCCCCGCAATATGATTTCAATGTGTCAATAAAACAATACTGCAAGGGTTTATAAACCCCCTCAATATGATCGTAGTGGTTCAAAAAAAATATTGTGGGGGTTTATAAATCCCCAAAATATGGTCTAAATATTTTTTTAAAAAGGTTATGTGGGGGTTTATAAACCCCCAAAATATGATCTAAATATTTTTTTAAAAAAAGGTTATGTGGGGGTTTATAAAACCCCAAATATGATCTAAATATTTTTTTAAAAAGTTACGTTGGGTTTATAACCGCTACAATATAATATTAGTGTTTCAAAAAAAAAAATAGTGACAGTTTATTTCTGCCACAATGTTTTTGTTGTTGAAAACTCTTTTTCTATTTGAATATTTTCTATTTGTAGGATTAAAGAAATAATTATATCAAATAACTTACAACATAAAACAAATTTCATAAATAATCACCAGAGTGACAAACATTACAAATTCAAATCCTCATGGAACTAAATAAATTTTTTATCATGAGGAATGATATATGATAAGCCTGTTAGCTTCTCATGCACGATCCAAAGCTGTTCATATGTTGATGGAAGCTCAGGATGGAGCCGTATGAGGCAGAAGTCTCATGTACGGTTCTCCGAGAAAGGAGCGCCACCTACTAGATCCTCGACCAAGCACAAAAAGAAGCTCCGGATATTTGATATCTTTTTCTTTGAATAAGATCCAATTCCAGCTATGGTTTCTGTAGATACCTTACAATTAGATTCCCTCTTTTTTTCTGATCCAGTTCCTCCACCAATGAGAATTCCTGTTAGATTTAGCTTGTACTTAACTGGTCAATGTCTCGCTTGGGATAACAGTGTGATTAGAAGAATCTTAATATTTCTTTTGCTTTTGATGTGCTCAACTCTCTTGTTATCTTCTCATATTATTTGTTGCAATTATCAGGAACCTGAGGTTGCCTTCTCAGTGCCCCCTGCATCATGTGTCGATGATTGTTCCACGTTGCTTGGTTTCATTTTGCAAGGAATTACTGAAATTGACGATCTTTTGAAGCTAAAGGTCTCAGAGCTGATGCTGGTCCGGTCAGATCTCAGAGCTGATTGGCATGCATGGGAGGAGATAGAGGATTTATCTATTTTTAACTGTATCAAGAAAGCTGTTAGTCTAGACAGGAAATTTGCTGTGAAGAATTTTCTTGGTTTCAACAGCATCCCACTGTAAGCCATTTACCAAAAAAACTCATAGTGTTAGCACCTAATAATCTATTAAATCTTGGTATGGATTTCACAATACAAATCATATAACTATATAGTATAAACACTAGACATAAGCTGCATCCAGCATTGAGGTGATTGCATTCTAAATATAGACACATACGCACGAATAGGCTTCAGTCATGATATTTTTAAAGGAAGTATTTTACTGAAGTAGTACTGAGCATGTTACTTTGACAAAAAAGTAAAGAACGGACTATATATGAATACAAGCTTGTGTTTTTATTCAAGACTAACCATCCGTAGAGCAGATCTTAGCCAGGCATGCTGTAGGAGATCTGAAAATGCTCTCATCATGGTTGCCTGACCAGAACGCCACAATTGACTTGAACCATCCTGCTCATTTTCTTCCGATGCAGAGTCTTCCCAACACTGAGCCATCACTGCTAGTGATGCAAAGCCCTGTTCCACCATCTACCAGATGCAAGTCAGTAATTTAAAATCTCAACAACAACAAAAAACCTAGTGTAATCCCACAAGTGGGGTCTGGAAAATTTCAAATCTCAATATGCCTTAAATTATATGTATGGATGGGTTTGTTTTTTCTTAATTTCACATTTGGGTGAAGAGCGAGGTTGAATCTAGACACGCCTATGCACTCATTACCAGATCAGCATAAAAAAAAAGGATTTAAGATTGTGTTTCAAGGTACTTCAGCTACAAGAAGGAATCATAAAGTTTAGTCCTATTCCTATCAAAGTAATGACTCTGGACCATGTGACATGATATGCAACGTGACTAGAAAAGATGAAGTTTCAAAGCAAGCAATCCAACCTATAGGACTTCCATTTAAACTATAAACAATGAATATTGAACCACATAGCTCCATAAAATATTGAAATCTGCACAAGACACGTTCTCATTTTCATGCCAGTTACCAAAAAGAAAATTACAATCATCAAAAGATTTGCTAAAGAATAAAAATACAAATACATCAGATACATAAGAGTGCAATAGTTGTTGTAGTTGAACATAAGAAGATACCTGAGGCCATGGCTCCAGATCTAAAGGTAACTTCTTTGAGATTTCTCTAACCAACAGACAAACAATATCTGGAATATGAGGTGCAATTTTTTCATTTCCAGCCTCGACCATAGTACTTAGAAGCTGAAAGTAAATGGAGTTATCTTCTTCTTCATCACCAATCCTATGACAAACCACCTGAAGAAGAGGTAGCCACTCAGGTGGCATGTACTCATTCTGCAGTACCAAAAGTACAAGCATTATTTTCACTATCATACTTCAAGTGCATAAAATAGGAGCCATTTTAGCCACTTACTTCTACAAGTTGAGCAATGGCAGCAGCAGCTGTCACCCGCACAGGATAACAAGAAACACCCCTTATATCTGACATTGTTAATGCTTTCACTAACGAAGAATAAATATCAGCACTCATACCCTGTTGTGGAAAGAAAAAAAAGAGAACTTACTCTACACGATGCCTAATAGCAAATTTATAGTTAAGAAGGTATCATCAAAAAAAATTATCTCACATCAGAAAGACATGAAGCAAGCTCTCCTAGAACCCAGTTTGCAGAGGTAATCAAATATGGTTGAGGAATTGATGTTTCATACAGTGGTAGCACCCGAGTTCTGACTAGAGTGTCCACAAATCTAGGCTTCTGCTCTGTTAGAAACTGAGAATACAGTGATAGATAATTAATTAAAGTACATAATCTTTAATTATGAAAAAATAAAATTTGAACTACTACTAGTATGATCTCTCCTTACATCCAAAAGGCTGCTATAGGCCATCAGGACTCCATAATACCTGTCGAAGTTTAGACAAGGAAATGAAAGTAAATCTCGTACACAGCATACAAGCATGATCGAGGTTAGAAAAAGAAAAAAAAAGTCTGCATAAATGGCAAAACAAAGTAGGATAATTTTGTTAATAGCAGACCTTAGAGTTCAAGAATTATAGAGTAATAAGATGATGCTTAGAACAATAACAGAACAAATAGCCTTGACCATAATCATAATGAATTTTAAATAGTGAACTTTCTGAATAGGTTCCTGTTAAATAGGTACTGAAGTACAGTGATATAACCAACCATACATATGGAACATAGTAAGAGACAAAAAGGATATCCAAATTGCAAATGAGTGGCCAATTGTGATGTGTGCAAGAAGCATTCCTAAAGCCATCCAAATCATTATAGCAAGAGTTTCTTGGCTTCCTTCCTATCAGATTTGGAAAAACGGATACCAAGTCTGAGTAAGTGGATTTTTTGCAATTTTTTAGCCACTGTATTGTTTTGAAAGGCAAAGTGCTGTGTCAAAGCTGCTCTAGTGGCTCCACTAGCGACACCTGCTAAATCGAAACAAATAAAGATGATATTTAGAAAATCAGTCCTATCACTTCAGTATGTTTGGCCTCATTAACAAGAAGAAATCATCTTCTATTAAAAAAAAAGCTTCAAGGTCAGCCAAAAAGGTTAAAAATATGTCAGACTGCTTAAAACTCTTTTCCAAAATTTACCCAACATCTAAAATGGGTGAATTAATAACAGACCAGAAAGCTACTGCAATTGAAATTTCATAATATTCTAGTCAGAAGGACAAACAACTAAGCAGTCAAGAAGAAGATAATGGACATTATAACATTGGAGAAAATAAGTAAATTACACTTTGAAAGTATTTAGCAGGTAGATTAGTTAAGAAGCTTAACTCCATAAGATTTTACAATCTTCTGCTGCAACATTGAAGACCAACAAATATATGTGTAAGAGATGGAGAACGGACATGGACCATCTGTCAATCACCACAAAGTTGTGACTAACCTGCAGACGTTGATACTTAATCTATTTTCCATCTGATGCGTTACCCCGGGTATGTTATAGCATTATTTGGAAGCTGAAAGTCAAGAGGGGGTGGTAAGAGAGTCCACAGGCAATTTGTGAACTACATGGAGGGAAAGAAATAGAAGAATTCTTGAAGGAGAGGAAAGTATGTGTTGTGCTGCTGTAGGTTATCATGCTTATTCTTTGGTGTGTCGCTCATAGGGACTCCCCAACCTATAAAGATGATTGGACCGAGTTTGCAGAATGGAACTCTTGCACACGGGATTGTTCCTTCTTGTCAATAAAATCAATCTACTTATCTGACAAGGAAAACGATTTTATAGTCATCAGTAATTGGAAACACACGTGGAGGTGAAAAGTTCGTTCATGATGACTAGGATAAATGAAACTGATAAGAAATATTAAGTCTGCAGTTAGTTCCCACCAAGTTTAATTTACAACAAAGCAAGAAATATTAAAATTTCTGAAACCTTGAACTCTGGACTCTGCTTGTTCATTTCACAGGGAACTAATTCATCCTCTAATAATGCTTCTTCAAGAATGGATCGTCAAGAGGAATACATACAAAGATGGTATCCCATCTTTCACAGCAGAAGCTTGGTCCGCATATGTGACGAAGGTCAAAGAATTGTATTTCTACAATAGGAGTGCACTTCTTTGAAAGAGGTATTCCTTTCACTTAAAACGCTGTTTGGCACTTGCAGCTGCAAATGGAAGTTCACATAGACAAAGGTAATTGTCATACTCTCTTTCTTGTATGAGCCTGTCGTAAAATTCTCAAACGAACTGGAAGGGAAATGGCAAGGCTTATGATGAGAAAGGAACTCCAGTAATGTTGTAAATAAAGGGCCAAATATGAGGATACTATAAGCACAGTGAATAGCAAGGCGTAGAACACAGCAGCCGCAATATCAACCCTACACAATTTGAGACAATTACAAGTTTGTTACAGCATTAAAAAATGCACAGATCTTCTAAAACTGTTTAGAAGGTTATATTGAACTTGTGGTACAAAGGTTACATCATGCAAATATTTATCTAATGACCAACAACAGAAGACAAAACTGAAGGGGAGGACATGGTAATTCAGTAAGTGTGTGAAAGCAGACACAGCTATCGTGCATCCAAGTTCGTCAATATATGAGAAGCATAATACACCAAAGAAATTTACAAGTTACATATAACAGATGATTGACTAATGCTATAATACACGCAGCCTCTCATCCATTCAAAAGTGCATTCCTTGACATACCATTAACAAAGGAGAGAAGGAATTCCAACAACCAGGAGAAGATTGAAACATTGGACAACATTAGGATACAGAATAATTAGGAATTAACTGATAACTAGGATAAATGAAACAGATAAAAGCTGATGGTAATTTCCATTAGCTTGGTGAAAGGGCATACCGAGATCATTCATGAGATCTGCCACTAAACGCCACATTTTGGCATTACTGTCTAAATTAGAACCCTGAAAAAGAAAGCAAAAGCAACAGTCTCTTTCCAACAAGTATTTATATTTTAAAAATCATTAACAGAGGGTTGGTAGTAGGAGGCAGGTCAAAAATATCACTGTCCCAAAAAATGTTCGATTTCGATCCATATATGCTGCCATGGTAACTTTATTATAGGAAAGAGATCATCATTTCCTTTACTTTATGAAAAGGAGCATTTGCATATAGTTTCAAGTGGAAACAGAAATTGGCATCAATGTAAGTCTGATGGGAAATCATTTATCCTAGAAGGACTGAGGTGCTTCTGTAGCTTCGGCCTTTATAAAGAATCAAGGCATGCATTGTTTGACACAATAGGATCAATACGATACCGGAAAATTAATCCAGAAAAGATGAAAGAAACTTGGCAACATGTGAACAAGACGCCTCCAACCATACCAGTTAAATCTCGCAAGAACCACTGAAATTTTTTTAAAACCATTGTCATCACACCAGTTTAAAACATAAATTACAATGGAAAAAAAAAGATGTGAACTCACCTAAAACGTTGCCCCAAAAACAGTAGGGGATTTCTCACCAACACCTATAGCACTTAGAAGAGCCTATATTTGTTTGAGCAGGTAAATTAACCTTTTGATATCATAAGTAACTCACAGTAATATTGATGTTCACTTACTTGTGTTGAGAGCATCATCCGCACATAGGTAGAAAGCCCCTGCATCAATCCAAATCAGCAACTGTAGCATTCAGTTCAGCATCATCAAAATTTAACGCTCAATATGCTCATCCTGCTTCAAATCATTCTTCTCAAACAGGCGATAAAGCACAAAGGCACCCTGCACCATGCAAATCACATATTCCAGTATGAACTACAGTCAAACCTCAGCCTAGTTTGTTCTTCCAACTACTCTTTTTTGTCGTCTTTACTCTTTCTCAGTTCTTCCAATACTTTCATCTTTTTTCCAAGAGATCCTCTTGTGGCAAACAAATACGAATACCATAGATTAAAAAGAGGTGAATCAAATATGAATATCATTTTTAAATATGCCTTCATACCAAATATGAATACCATTTCTAAACATACTTATACATCAAATAAATAATATAAACACTACTTAGGTATGCAATACTATTACCTTCAGATAAAGCAACATATTAAATAAATTTTCTATTCACACATGTATGTATCTGCTGCTAAGTTAGTAGCAACAATTGTCTCTACTACATCATCAATTATATGGTCCGTAGCTAGTTGTACATACTCATCACCGTCACCAAAAAACTGTTCGAGTTCTTGCTCTTGGTATGGTTCATTCTCATATACTTCATCTTCCACTACTTCTTCTCCCATATCATATAGATCTCTTGGCTTTAGATGCATAGCAACACTCCACCCTTTATTGACAATATCATCCACATAGTACACCATTTGTGCTTGAGATGCTTCGATGTAAGGCTCATGTTCTTCACGTTCACCGGTATGAATTAATCTATCAAAATTAACACAATTTAAGTTCCAACGATCCTTTTTATACCCTCTATCTCGAGCAGTATCAGCCCATATGATAAATTTAAACTTAGTCTATTAATATACTAACATTTTTACTTTGTGTTCTAACGCTCTTTTTATGGAATAAAATTATGTACCTTAAGATTTTTTTTTTATTTGAATAAGAATTTTACTCATATGATAAATTTAAAAAATAATTGAATTGGATTATCTTGCTAAATAATTAATTAAGAAAATTTATTATTTGATGTTAACATAAAAAATAATTTACTGTATGTTCATTCAAATCTTAATATTAGTTCATCTCTTGCTTTGAATATTTGATCTTAATTATAATTTTATCCATCATACATTTTATTTTTAA
>NC_031997.1:17159034-17166704 GCF_001879085.1 Nicotiana attenuata
ATTTAGATTAATCTAAAATTTGTATCTTATTGTTATTGGTCTTCATGACTTTAACATTAGGCTTGTATGTTTTGCTCTTTGAAAGTAATTTGTATATACATGAAGGAGTAATCTTTTAAATATTAGATTGATGAACTTTCTTGATTAATTATTTTCAGGGAGGTAAAATATATCTTCATATATTTTTAAAGAAATTATAATTTTCTAATTGTTTGAAAATTAAGACATTTTAGTTGTATCTCACAACAACTTTAATACTATTGTATTATTTATATTTGTAAAAACATACTAGATATTTTTTTATGAGTTCTTTATTTTCGTTTTAAATTTCTTAAACTTTAATAGACTTTCTATTTATGCGTAATTTTTAAATTAAAAAAATTAAAGATATATGGGGCTTACACATCGTCCCGTAGTAAAATGGCTCGCCTCACACACCCGCCTTTGAAAATACTATTTGAACGTAGAACGCCTGCTATGATGAAAATAAAGAAAATTCGCATGCTAAGTATTGCAATTATCTATACCCCTTTAAAATTTAAATTATCTCAAACAAAATAAAAAAAATTAAATGTTTATGTAGATAATTAAAATACTTGGATGTCTCTCCTGCAACTGTTGTTCATCTCATGTGTAGCCGTTACCTATGAATGCAAATATTATTTATGGTTAACCTAAAGCATATTTTTTCGTTTATATTTGGCCTCATTGACCCTACATTTTGTTCAGTGAGACTCGGTGAGTACCTGATCTATTCAATTCTCTATATATTTGTCTTCTTCTTTGGAGACAAGTATCACTTGTGACGGTGAGACTAGCTTGAATTACCGTTCATTCCTTGCTTTTGTTGAGCCACACCTCAACTTTTGTGATGGCTCATTTTGCATTATTCTTTTGTTACCAATGTCGTGGTCCAACGCCGGTCATATTCTTTTTTTGCACCTAAAGGTTCACGATACTCACGTGGTTAGAAATTATGTTTAGTATTTATGGGTCGACATTTTGTATAATCTATAAATAAAAAACTTATGAGGAAGAAATGAAATAGATGTCTATTTATTTTTTGCTAAAGATAAAGAGATGAATTATAGAAATGTACAAAGACAATAAATGAAAAACTAGCGAGTAAGACATAGAGAGATCATGGAAGACCTCATATCTTCTTTTTGCAGTTGAAGAAAGTGAGAAGAAAAAGATTACAAACTAGAAGATATAGATATTGATGTAAATTGCATTAATTCGCAGTTGTTTTAACTAAAATACGTAATTTGAGTAAATTTTAAAGAAATAAGATGGAAAAATAACTAAAAATTTGCATGAGTCAAATCATTAATTTGTATCGAATTGCAACAATTTCTCAAACAGCTGAAATTGATATATTTGTGGAAGTTATCAAAAACCTTCGCAAAAAACTGCCATAATAAGAAAAAAATTGAGGAGGTTGGAACAAACGCCACAAATTAAATATATAGTAGGGGTCTTTTATAACTCCCACATTTAAACCGCCGCAATAAGAACTATTTTGTGGGGGTTGGCTCAAACGCCACAAAATAAATGTATAGTGGGAGTTTTTTATGACTCCCATAAATAAACCGCCACAATTTGACAAATTTTTTGTAGTGTCATCTTTTCCCCGACTCAGGTACTTCTTTCTTTTGTCTGTTCGAGGACGAACGGTTGTTTTAGAGGTGGAGAATGTGACGATCCAAAGGGTCATCACTTGTTCTTACTCCTTCTGTGCTTCCGAGGCCTTGAAAACCTCATTTAAGGTTGCCTCGATTTGCGCGCGTAGCCGAAAAGCTTAAATATGAATTCTGTGTGAAAAAATGCTAAATTTTGATATTAATATGAATAAATTTGACTTCGGTCAATATTTTGGATAAACGGACCCGGACCCGTGATTTGACGGTCCCGGAGTGTCCGTGGAAAATATGGGACTTGGGCGTATGCTCGGAATCGAATTCCGAGGTCCCAGGCCCGAGAAATAAATTTTTGTGTGAAATTATTTTCTGGAAATGATTAAGGAAAATGAAAATAAAATTTGATTAAATGACTATGGTACTGGGCTCGTATTTTGGTTCCGGCGCCCGGTACAAGTCTTATATATGGTTTAAGCGCTTTCTGTAAAGTTTGGCTGAAAATGGACGTCGTTTGACGTGTTTCGTTTGACGGTTGAAAACGGACGTCGTCTTGTTAGTTGAGTAGAGGTTTTTTCAGCAACTTCTTCTATTACCGGTGCACTCTCTAAGACTTGAATACCCAAAGCTTGTTCGTTGTCAATCTCTATAATGCTTTGTCCTTCCACTTGAATAGAATCAAATGTTTGAAGCACCTCCTCAGTTATTGGTTGAGCTTCAACCACATCTATTTCCATTATCTGTTGGCATTTGTCTTGATTGTCATGTTGAGTTTCTCTATTGACATGTTCAAAGGTGCTTGTAGAACCAAAAACTCTTTCCGAAACATCAACAATGAAACGACAGCCCTTGAAGAGTGAATGACTTTTTAGTAACTCTATACATGTGTGAAGATCTAAATCTTTGGATACAAGCATTCTCTTGCTTGTTCCCAGGTTGATATCAAACCATATCATTACTTCAAACTTGTCTCTATCCAATTCAATAACTTCAAAGACCTGTTTAATGAAATCTTCAAATTAAATTGCCTCAGGTACTAGAACAAGCTTTGTTTGATGATCAAGATACTTACAATCTGCAGTCCATCTACCATTAAAAGCAACTATAATACATATTGTTTCCATCCTGCAAGTTAGGAAAATGGGAAATTCAGGACATATTTATACAGCAATCGTGAAGTTAAGGACATGATGTCCTAAACTTTATCAATACAACTTGCAAAACATAGGACACTATGTCCCTAATATTTAGAACAGTCACGAAGTTAAGGTACTCTATGTCCTGAATATTTACACAGTAGTCATGAAGTTAAGGACACTATGTCCTTAATATTCAGAAGAACAGCAAAAAAATTAAGGACATCGTGTCCTTAACTTTTTCAATACAATTTGCAAAAACAGGACACTATGTCCTTAATATTTAGAACAACAGCAAAAAAATTAAGGACATCGTGTCCTTAACTTTTTCAATACAATTTGCAAAACAGGACACTACGTCCTTAATAAAAAAGAATTTCGTTTAGTTACGGCAATTGCGAACACACATACTCTTCTACGCCCAAAAGAAGAAGTCATTCATTACAAAAATCATTCATTCAAAAACAACTCGAGGGCCTTTAGTTTGCCTACCTAAGCCTCTCCATCTGAGCTTAGGGTTCAAATTTGATCAAAATGTGTTAAGCAACATTTAAGCAAAACCCAATGGACCTCAACTCATGCATACTATATATACGATGATCAAGATGGTCAGACCGTTCCCAATTTAATTAACATGCACGCTTCAAATGAAATATAAGTCGAACCACACATCTCAGTTATGAGTTTTAAATTTTAGGATAGAGATATTAAGTTTTAGTAACTGGGTTCTGATTTTAAATTTTGTACATATTTATTGAAATTTTTATTGCAAACTCAAATTTCAACTAAATCTATTGGACTCAGCTAAACCCTTAGCTTAGCTTCTAATTCCGCCTCTGAAGTGGAGTGATAGCGAGTGGATTTGTTTGGAAAAAATTAAGGGGAAATACTATTTAAAAGAAAGTCATGGGTTATGCGGTCGAGGTCGGGTGCAGTTACTTAAACATTAGTTAATGATTAGTGTCTTGTAATTTCTTGATTTATTCGTGTTAAGTGTTTCTTATTTCTGAACTTGTACTATGAATTTTAGAAAGTAAAATGTTCTTAAAATATTTTACTTAATACATATGGTGTATTCTTAAAAGCATGTACTAGGTACAATTTCGCTAGACATCTCTGTGAAGCAGAATCTAGTAGCTATAGCTTTTATGGAATGTATTTACAACCTTACTCTAAAAATCCCATATTTAAATTCGATAATCAAAGGATGGCGTACTTTATTACACAATTAATCACTCATAATACTACAAAAACTAATCTTTCGGTTCTTATTTGATGGAACTATTCAACCAAGAAAATATCCAGCTACTCCAAGACAAAAGATTCTGAAAGCCATGAAAGTGACCCTTGAATCTGTCACTGCCAACTTGAAGATTCATCTAATACTTCCATTGAAAACTCCATTTTTGGTTTGACTTGCACAAATTTCCATAGATTTTGTAGTAATTAAGTAGTACATATATAACGTCACAAGAAAATTCCAAGTTGCTGGCTCTAAATTGATTTTTTCTTAAGTAGGACTAAATCAGTTGACTATCAATACGAAGATTCTTACACCTTAGTTCTTATATGAAATCAAGAGATGTATTAATTATCAGTTCATCATGAGTCAAATGGCTTCAAACTGTCCACCTTTTCAATTTTCATCAAAATATTATAGTGTTTCTGGAGATGGGGATAGTTGTGTGAGGCAAAGCAGCTTTTTTGGAGGAAAACCTCTTGTTAATCAGGGTGTTGGCTACTCTGTCATTCTTGGTTTTGGAGCTTTTTTCGCAGTCTTCACTTCTTTCCTGGTATGTATTCTAGTTTTACTTTTCCTTTTCTCTTTCTTGTACGACTTTTTATATTTTTCAAGTGTCAGCGTATAGGCATTGTCTGTGGAGCAACCTTTTCCAATTGTCCTTCTTTTATAACTGGTTTTATAAATTTATCTGGCTTATCCGGAATCTGTAGAATACATTTTCTGCCATAATTTTAATTCCTAAAGAATATTCATCGTCTGTGGAGCCACTTTGCTTATTATCTTCTTCAACTTATCCAATAGTGGATTGATCAACGATAAATGTTCCTTCAATTGGCAAGGCACAAAATCATAGTCGCATGTGTGAAATACTTATTTGATTCTCTTTGGCATATGGGCTTATAGCTTTATCATCTTTCCTATTTGTAATTTTCTATATATGCGTTGCTATAAGGTTTGGCTGGAAAAAAGATATGTTGGCTCCCGTCATACATCAGAATGGTTCAACACAGCTGGTAGAAATATTGCTAGTGTAATTGTGTCTCAGGTACCATTGTTATTGTCAATGTAACTGGTCTGTGAAATCGTGAAAGCAAGGTTTGTAATGGAAACTCCAAAGATGAAGATAATTCATAATTCTGCTGTATACTTAAAAACTTCTCTTTGGGCAGGCAGCTGCTCATCTTGTTTTTCTGGGGTTTTGCTTCTTGACCAACATTATAGTAACAGCCATGCTGCTTCTTGGTGGATCAGCTGTCGTTAATGCACTCACTGGCGTCAATATATATGCTGCAAGTTTTCTTATCCCTCTTGGTGTCATAGTTTACACCTTAGCAGGAGGGATAAAAGCTACTTTCTTGGCGAGCTATATACATTCTGTCATAGGTATCTAAATTTTACTCTAGCTTTTTACTCTTTTTCACGCGCTCAACTAAGATATTTTCTGGTTGTTGATTTCAGTACACGTGGTTTTAGTCATCTTTGTGTACCTAGTATATGTTGCTAGCAATGAACTTGGCAGCCCAAGCCTGGTTTACAGACGTTTATTAGAGATAATAGCAAGCAAGTCAAGAAATTGTCAAGAGCCAATCTCCCATGTTGGACAATCTGTGGTCCTGTTACTGGGAATTTCAAGGGGTCTTATGTTACTATGTTGAGTTCAGGTGGTCTTGTCTTTGGTATCATCAACATCGTGGGAAATTTTGGCACAGTTTTCGTTGACAATGTAAGTTCTTTCGTATAATTTAGCAAGAAACTAGCTTATGGAATGTCTCTGTAACCATCATTTCCTAATAACCAAAATATTGAAATGTAGGGGTACTGGGTAAGTGCCATTGCTGCAAGACCATCATCGACGCATAAGGGCTATTTGTTGGGTGGTCTAGTTTGGTTTGCTGTGCCATTCTCTTTGGCAACATCACTAGGTCTTGGAGCATTAGCTCTTGATCTACCAATAACAGCAAGTGAGGCTAGCCATGGACTAGTTCCTCCAGCTACAGCTATTGCTTTGATGGGAAAAGGGGGGTCGATTCTTCTCCTCACATGCTCTTTATGTAAGTGCCTAATCAAGAATTACGCGTGGAAAATGTTCTGCTACCTTTTCAATTATAAGACTTCTTCTGTATTTATTAGGGCTGTCACATCAGCTGGTTCATCTGAGCTAATTGCAGTCTCTTCATTATGTACATATGACATATATCGTGCATACATCAATCCGGATGCAAGTGGAAAACAAATTCTAAAAGTTTCAAGAGGAGTTGTGTTAGGATTTGGCTGTTTCATGGGCATTTTAGCAGTAGTTTTAAACAAGGCAGGGGTTTCTCTAGGTTGGATGTACTTAGCCATGGGAATTTTCATAGGATCAGCTGTTCTCCCAATTGCTTTCATGCTTTTATGGCGAAAAGCAAGCAGTTTTGGTACAATGCTAGGGACAGTTTGTATAGGGTTAAATTTGGCTCATAACGCCCCCACGCCAAACGGGCACGTCCCTTATAATAAGGGCGACCCGAGTGAGGGCACGGCCCAAGTTGGTGAAGAAGAAGTAACGTTGTTTAGTGCCTGACCTTTTTACTGAGTAGAAGCCACCAACTTTGGTACCTTTTTGATTATTTCGAGGGAGGCCTCCTACTATATAAAGGAGACCTCCACATTGTAATAGGGGGATTCTCGGATAATACAATTTCTCTCTCTATCTCTCTCTCTTATCTCTTTCTTGATTTTCCAACCATTGCTTCCCTCTTAAGCTAAGTCTATTTCATTACGCACTTACAGATCTACAAACATTCTTGAAGCAATAATCATCTCTTGGGCTTATTATATTTGATTACGATATACCCCTATATATTTTCGATTGTTTTTAAGCTTATAAAATACGAATATAATTTTTGAGCTAAACAATTTGGCGCTGTCTGTGGGGATTTCGAGAATCAAAACCATAGTATCCACCTAGAGATCAACCAACTACCACTCTCTACACCACACAAATACAGAAAATGGCCGAAAATAACACAAGATCGAAAGCTATATTGGGTGTCACTACCAATCTCCTTGGCCCTCTCAACGAGGCCAGTGACGATGGCATCCTGAATGCAACCCCTAGCATCACACCGGGGGCAGAGATCTCACCTTCCCCATCCGAAGGTCTGACGATCTTGCACAAAAAAGGAGCTTCCACATCTGCGGCTACGGAAGCCACCTCAGCGGTCAAGAGCTACTGGAAAGATGGCTAACAAGCACTCTAAGTGGCTTGGCTGAGAGGTCACCACAAAATAACATCGGATGTACACCAACGGTAGGTACCACTGCTGCAGTAGGTGAACCGGAAGTTACACTAGCAAATAACAAACCCATCGAGACACAGACCAACGATGGCACGCTAACAGCCATCCTAAAGAAGATGGAAGAAATGGAAAACGAAAACAAGGCGCTCCGCGGTCAGATGAAGGAACATCAGGAGAGGGTCGACAAGATCCCCGGCGCTCCCAAGTTGCTACCAAAACGCGACGTGGGAAGGTTCGTTGAACAACCATACACCGAAGAAGCTGCTCCTCACTCCACCCCAAAAACCTTCAAGATGCCACCCTACTTAAGGGTATATGACGGAACCAAAGATCCCGAGGATCATCTGATCCACTACGTCACCGCTGTGAAGGGCAA
>NC_031997.1:17166729-17203997 GCF_001879085.1 Nicotiana attenuata
ACAGGTTAATGACCGAGTTCGACGAGTTCCGCTTCGAACAAGTTCCGAGAGCACAAAACGTTGAAGCAGACGGCCTAGCAAAATTGGCCGCAACCACTAAAAACTTCAACAAAGAAAGCATGGTCACCCTCCTCCATTCAGCCATTGATCACACTGAGGTACTCTCTTTAAATTTGACTTGGGACTGGCGCAACCAATTTGTATCCTATCTGCAGGATGGAACACTCCCACTCGACAAAAAAGAAGCCAAGAAGCTCCGCGTACAGGCCGCCCGGTATTGCCTGATAAACCACGAGCTCTACAAAAGGACGTTTGGCGGACCCCTGGCCAAGTGTCTAGGGCCGCAACAAACGCGGCCAGTGCTCGAAGAGGTACATGAAGGTCATTGCGGTGCCCATACGGGCAACTGCGCCCTCGTGCGCTGCATAATACGAGCCGGCTATTATTGGCCCACTATGAAGAAAGACGCAGCGGAATATGTTCGCCGATGCGAACAATGCCAAAAGTATGCCCCCATGATACACCAACCAGGAGAACCACTTCACTCGGTCACTTCCCCATGGCCCTTCATCAAATGGGGAATGGACATAGTCGGTCCCCTAACCAGCGGGACGAGGAAAGGTACGATTTCTATTAGTTTTAACTGACTATTTTTCCAAGTGGGTGGAAGCAGGAGCGTACGCCCAAATACGCGAACAAGAAGTGATCGCCTTCACATGGAAAAATATTATATGCCGTTTCGGCATCCCCAAAGAAATCAGTTGTGACAATGGACGACAGTTCATCGGTCAAAAAATGACCGAATTCTTCGAGAAATGGCGCATCAAGAGGATACTTTCCATGCCATATCACCCTGCCGGCAACGACCAAGCAGAATCCTCCAACAAAACAATATTAAACATACTAAAGAAGAAACTCGAGGACGCCAAAGGGCTATGGCCCGAGCTGCTACCCGAAGTGTTGTGGGCACACAGGACCACACCCAAATCCAGCACGGGGGAAACACCGTACTCGCTGGTCTACGGAATCGACGCAGTCATACCCGTCGAGGTCGGCGAACCAAGCCTAAGATATTCACACACCAGTGGAACAGAAAACGACACAAACAGGCTCCAAGACCTCGACGAAGCTGAGGAAAGGAGAGAAATGGCCCATATCAGAATCGTGGCCCAAAAGCAACAAGTCGAAAGATACTACAACAAGAGGGCCAAAATAAGACCACTCAAGGTGGGAGATTCTGTCCTTAAAGCCAAGACATTGGCATCCAAAGACCCAAGTGAAGGGAAACTGGGCACCAACTGGGAAGGACCCTACAAAATCACAGCAGTAGCCAGCAAAGGCGCATTCCAGTTGGAAACAATGGAAGGGAAAACGCTCCAAAACAACTGGAACGTTATTCACCTCAAGTATTTCTACTTCTGAAAGGCGTCTCCCGAGTCGTACTCTTTTTCCCTTACCCGAGTTTTGTCCCAGTTGGGTTTTCTCGGGGAGGTTTTTAACGAGGCGGCGGAGGGGACACTTGGAGATATTTGCGATACAAGTTTATCATATCAACCTCTCCTTACGACCTCCAGGCCGACATGATAAAGGGACTGGACTAGCTTGATCTCCAATGTATGAAACGCTACGGCCATCTCCAATGTATGAAAGGCTACGGCCATCTCCAATGTATGAAAGGCTACGGCCATCTCCAATGTATGAAAGGCTACGGCCATCTCCAATGTATGAAAGGCTACGGCCATCTCCAATGTATGAAAGGCTACGGCCATCTCCAATGTATGAAAGGCTACGGCCATCTCCAATGTATGAAAGGCTACGGCCATCTCCAATGTGTGAAAGGCTAAGGCCATCAATTATATCATGGCTAAGGCCATCGCCGCCAACGGTCGACCTAGATTCGACTACGGTGAGTAAACGACTCGACGACAGTCGAAGTCGCCTACATGGCTAAGGCCATCTATCATATTATAGTTAAGGCCATCGCCGCCAACATTCGACCTAGATTCGACTACGGTGAGTAAACGACTCGACGACAGTCGAAGTCGCCTACATGGCTAAGGCCATCAACTAT
The DNA here is from genome assembly GCF_001879085.1 of Nicotiana attenuata. Lineage (NCBI taxonomy): Eukaryota > Viridiplantae > Streptophyta > Magnoliopsida > Solanales > Solanaceae > Nicotiana > Nicotiana attenuata. The sequence goes on from NC_031997.1 coordinate 17,168,801, forward strand.
ATTATGGCTAAGGCCATCGCCGCCAACGGTCGACCTAGATTCGACTACGGTGAGTAAATGACTCGACGACAGTCGAAGTCGCCCACATGGCTAAGGCCATCAATTATATTATGGCTAAGGCCATCGCCGCCAACGGTCGACCTAGATTCGACTACGGTGAGTAAACGACTCGACGACAGTCGAAGTCGCCCACATGGCTAAGGCCATCAATTATATTATGGCTAAGGCCATCGCCGCCAACGGTCGACCTAGATTCGANCTTTGCCAGTAATCAGTCGCCGCCTCTTTCTCTCCGGCGGTTCCTCTCCTTCGGAAGCCGCCTCCGCTGGAGCGACTTCAGATACCGGCACAGGAACGGTCTCAGGTGCCATTATTAGTACGGCCTCAGGTATCTCCACGGAAGCAGCCTCAGGCACCGCCTCCGATGCAGCTACCGATGTAGCCCCTTGCTGAGGAGTCGAAAGGGGGCTATCTCTAGGCGAGCCGCCCACGAATATGTCTCCCCCATCGGAGTCGGACTCTACCATAGACGGGCCAACGTCGGTTTTCTTCTTCTTCGTCTTTGTAGAAACACCCCGACCTGCCAAACAAAAAGCACATCGGGTAAAAAAGTCTCCAAGCTAAAACAAAACGAAAAGAAACAGGGAAGGTTGTTACCAGTTGGGCCGTACAATCTGCGGAACTCAGCCCAAGTACGGCATCTCTCCACATGCGGTATCAACCCCGCCACCCACGACCTAATGTCGTCAACGGGGCGGGGTGAGCGAGCCACCACTACAAAAGAAAAGAAAGTCAAAGAGTGATTGGTCAGTCAAAACAAGGCGTCGCAAAATTACATGCAGGAATACTTACATCCTGCATTCCACATCTCTGGAAACCCTTCGGGATTGGACACCAGATGGCTCGTCCTAACGTAAAAGAATTTACGCCAGAACTCGCGGTTAGCTTTGTCGTCAGCCCTCACCACAAAGCTCTTCTTACCACGGCTCCTCAATTGAAGCATGGTACCCCTCATGTAACTGGGGCTGAACATCTGCAGCAGGTGGTGAACGGAAACGACGGCCCCGGCCTCACCCGAAAGCGTGGTAAGGATTCGACACACCTTCAGGGCGTAAGGTGTGAGCTGAGTCGGGCATACATGATAGAAGCGGCAAAGCTCTTCCGCCAGGGGGTTAAGCGGAAAGCTATATCCGATCCTAAGAGCGTACTCATAGAATGTGCAGAACCCGGGCCTATGCACATTGGCATAGTCCGTCCCGGCCGGAGCCATTTCAACATGGCCAGGAATGTTGTATCTAGTTCTAATGGCGTCCAGGTGAGACTGAAGCAACTCGCTATGCTCCCAGGGATAAGAGGGGCATGTCGTATTGAAATCTTTCCGGACACTCAAGTCCTTCAGTAAAACATTATTTACCGTTAAAGGAACAAGGGTCTTCTCCACTTCTTCCCCTTCACCATCGGAAGGGGGCGGAACCCTAGAAGAAGCGCCGTCCTTAGTCCTTTTTCTTTCTTGACGGCGTTTCACCATGATACGATTTATAAGAATGAAGTGTTATTAATGAGAGATACGATCCTCAGAAATGGTATTTCTCTGAAAGCGATACAACTCTTGCAAGAAAGAAAGATGAAGAAACAGAGGGAAACTCTCCGAAGGTTCGAAAGATGAATCTCTTTGAAACACTCCTCTATTTATAGGAATGAGGCACACGGAAATCGAAGAGGCACAATTCTGAAACTAGCGCGGGAAGCCAAAACGTCATGTCGTGTTCTGAACAGTCTCGGGAACCAAATATAATGATGACGCATGTGACTGGTGACGTCACCTTAAAAAAGGTGGTCGCATGTCAACGGCCCAATAAATATTATCCCCGCTCACGCTCTTCGAAAGAGGCGCCTATGGGCGCGGCCAAATTTCCGTAAAAAGCAAATCGGGCATGTCCGTCCATTGAAGACGGTCATCGAGTACGTCTCCAACGAACGGAGGGACTAACTGTATAGGGTTAAATTTGGCTCATAACGCCCCCACGCCAAACGGGCACGTCCCTTATAATAAGGGCGACCCGAGTGAGGGCACGGCCCAAGTTGGTGAAGAAGAAGTGATGTCGTTTAGTGCCTGACCTTTTTACTGAGTAGAAGCCACCAACTTTTGTACCTTTTTGATTATTTCGAGGGAGGCCTCCTACTATATAAAGGAGACCTCCGCATTGTAATAGGGGGATTCTCGGATAATACAATTTCTCTCTCTATTTCTCTCTCTTATCTCTTTCTTGATTTTCCAACTATTGTTTCCCTCTTAAGCTAAGTCTATTTCATTACGCACTTACAGATCTACAAACATTCTTGAAGCAATAATCATCTCTTGGGCTTATTATATTTTATTACGATTTACCCCTATATATTTTCGATTGTTTTTAAGCTTATAAAATACGAATATAATTTTTGAGCTAAACACAGTTGTTGGCTGTTTGTTAGGGATTATCACTTGGTTATCGGTCACTAAAATCGAGTATGGAAGGATAAATCTGGTAGAAATGCGCCAATGCTTGCAGGAAACCTTGTTTCTATACTTACTGGTGGAGCTATTCATGCGGTTTGTAGCTTTCTAAGGCCCCAGAACTATGATTGGCAGACTACTAAGCAGATAACAGTGGTTGAAAAGGAAAAGAATGAATTGCCACCTGAAGAGTTCAAAGAGGAAAAGCTCAACAAGCCAAAGCATGGATAATCAAATGGGGCATTGGTTTCGCAGTCGCGATAGTAGTTTTCTGGCCTATTCTTACACTTCCTGTGGGTAAGTACGAAAATTTAATCCTTCTGCTACTTCAGTGTTAGTGTGAATGCTCCATGATTAATTGGTTGCAAAGTTGATAATGCAGGGCAATTTAGCAAGGGATACTTCACATTCTGGGCTGTAATAGCTATTGTATGGGGTACAGTAGGATCAGCAGTTATTATTGCTTTACCATTGAAGGAAAGCTGGGGAACCATCCAAAGTGTGCTTAATAATGGAAAAGTTGGAAGACTTAAACTCCAAGCTGAATGCATTTATTGTAGCAATGCCTGAAGTAGAGAGGGTGTATTTACTTGAGAAAGAAAGGAGCAAGAGAAAGGAAGCATCAGAATCCGATCAGATTGTTGCTTCACCAAGTCATTGAATTCCCAGAGAAAATGAGTCGATCAGTTTGTATAAAGTACTATGATTTTGATTGGTGCCCTGAAAATAGTGTGGTTTTGCTGTTGAAAGTACATCATTGTCTTGTTTGAATTTTGTTTTGGAATGTCTGTTTAAACATTGGAAGAACTCAAGAAGCCATGTGCCAATTCTTTGGCTATCTCATGTGACCAGACAATCTTTCCGATCAGCCTGAAGAGATTTCAAGGTAATCAAACATTCTAATAAAAACTGAAAACTATGAGTAATCAGAAAGTTGCTTCTATCTAAACAAAAAGATTAACAAGAAATCAGATAGCAACCAATAAGTGGTAGTGCAGTGTACACCGGATTTACTTATCAGAAGTCCATCAAAATTCAGCGTTCAACCATTTAGTGTAGTAGACACATGTTTGTGGGGATATAACTCCATTGGGTGAACATTGACTAATCCTAGGGCAAGCACCACATGGAATTGAAGCCATTGGCCCTATTGTTTTCGGACCAGTCCCTAAAGCAACTCCGCTTGCAGTTCAATAACAAACTAATCTAACAGGAATAGAATGATATTCTCCCAATCCAGTGCTCTTTACCTCTATAATAGCATTGTCTAGAACCATAGAGTTCAATATTTCCACGATTTGCTGACTTGTGCACTCAACAACTTTCCTTTTCTTCAAGAAGTTGTGGATTCCCTCCACCGTAGCAACTTTCAGCAATTCTATGACCTTGAGGCACGCGTCTCTAAGAACGGTGATGAATTCCTTATCAAGATTTCCCTCAGAGTACCATGAACCACCAGTCAGTTCCTCCGAAGGTTCAAACTCAACAGTCATGTAATGCTTCTTCTTTCCCTTATTTTGGATATTCACAACTTGTTTTATCAACTTCTTTTTCACGAGTGCGGTCAGGGATTTATCCACAAGAGTTGGTGGGAGGTTTGCCTCCTTTTTCACCTCTGCCACCCAGATGCCCAGATTCTTTTTATTTTTGACCAGACTGAGCACTACACGTTCAGCATCTGGAAGTCCCTGAATAGGTGAATCCAAGTCTGGTCTTTTCCGCTTCATGGCGGCTGCTTCCCTTGATCGACTCATCTTTGTGAGCATAAAAAGAGCAAATAAAGAGATGAATTTTAGCTTGATTCTTATCACATTAAAGTGGCATCGAGAAAACAACAATTCCAGTTCAGACTCATTTAGTAACTAGGAGTAAGAGCAAAAATAAATTCTCTTTGAATAGTCAGTCATGCCACCAAGATCCTAAAACAACAAATGCATAAACACACTACTCACATTTCTTATTTCAACCAAAAATACATAATAAGATGACTTTTTTAATGACCGAGAAATCCGTCTGGGACCAACCGCAGCCTTCGAAATTCCGGGATAATGGGCCACCCCTCTACTGTTCTCCACTTAAATATCAGACTTAGTTCTCATGGCACAGGCTTGAACGTGCCCTCAGCCATTGCCACTTGAACTAAGCCTTGGGGGCTTGAATTTGTGACCTAAGTCACAACTCCCTCAACCAACCTTTGTCACCTGAATTAAGAAATTTAAATTATTATTTCTGAGAATATTATATTCGAATTTTCCAATAACAAATTGTGACACCCAAATGCCTATTTTCGATTTTCATTTTGGTTTCTCAGTAACTGCAAATTTCTATCCCAAAATTACGGATCATATTCAACCTTTCATTCTTCATAGGGGTGGCAATTTGAGTCCAAACCCATCTAACCCGCCCAACTAGCCCAGAGATTAATGGGTTGGGCTACAAACATTTTAACTCATGGGTCAATTTGGGTTGAACCCAAGTTAACCCATTATTTTTTATAGCCTATTCTGACCCATTTAACAACCCAAATACAACCCATGAAACTCACCCAAAACAAAAGATCTCAACCTAACTTATCTAGAAATTTACTTAGTTGCCCTAATTTTTTTATTTTTTTTATTTTTTGTATTTTTAATTTTCTGTTCTTTTGTTTTTCTACACCACCCACTCACCCCATCCACCCACCCACCACCCTACCCCTACACCCCACCCCACCCCCACCTCCGCGCTAAAACCAAAAAACCTTTAACTTTTAACGTTTTAATTTTTAAATTTCTATTGTTTTTTTTTCTAGTTTTCTGCCCCCCCACCCTCCCCTAAACCTCCCCCACCCCTCCCTCCCCCCCCCCACACCCCCGCGCGCAAAACCCCTAAAAAGATTCACTTTTTTTTGTTGTATTTTCAATTTTCTATTATTTTATTTTTCTACACCACACACCCTACCCCCTACCCTCCCACCCCCCACTCCCGATGCAAACCCCCTAAAAAAAAATTTTTTTACTTTTTTCTTTTATTTTTCTTGACCAGCCCAAATTCAGCCCAACCCGTCCATTTGCCACCCCTAATTCTTCATTCCTACACCATGAAATTGACCAATTCACTCATAGCCGACAGTTATAGAAGAATGATTCACTATATTAAATTAAAACAAACGAGGATGAAACAAATTAAAACAAAAATAATACTACAAAAGAGAGGAAAGAAGAGAGAGATATACAGAGAAGAGAAGAGGAGTCGCCGAATCCGAATCGCTGATGCCGTCGCCCTTTGCCGGTCGGGGGAATTCACAAAACACGAGATTGTGGTTAGGGAGAGAGGTTTAGGTTAAAAATAAAATATAAAACACAAAATAGAACTTTAAGGCCAATTGACAATTAATTCGAAACTTTTGTACTTAAATGAAATTAGTTCAATTTCATTTAATTATTTGAATTTTCGAATTAAGTTTTTTATTTTACTTATCTATATCTATCTATCTATATCTATCTATATCTATATCTATATCTATATTTATATCTATTTATATTATTATAAAAGCATGAATAAAATGTTGGATTACAAAAATAACCTTTTAATATTAAGCATAATAACTCAGAATAAAAGGACGTAATTGAAATTCTAGACATTAGCCTTGTAATCCTATTAGTTTTAGGACATAATACTACAAGTTATAAATCCTACATAATTACCTTTAGAATCCTATTATCCTTCAAATATTTTCAAATCTGTTGGATAGAATTGTCAAATTTATGACTTTCCAAAAATTTAGACATTGATTTCAATTAAAACTTCGTGGAATTTTTTTAACTTTTAACCACTCAAGTAGATTCCCATAAGAATTTAAAACAAATTCAATTATTCCTATAAGAATTAGAAGCAAGAACGAGACTTTAATTTATTAGGTGTGGGAGTTCTTTTTCAATTGAAGCTATCAATAGTAATAATATAAAAATAGAAAAATAAGTATTAAAAAGATTTATTAGTTTCGGAGATAGATATATAATACCACATGTTAGCATGTAAACCTAATACCTTTAGGAACATGTTAGATTTTCTATTAGTATAATTACTTTCGGAATATGGACATATTTTTAGCCATGTAATTCTATTACTTTTAGAATGTACTTCTTATTATTATAAAAACACGATAGACCAAAACAGCCCTAAAATATTAAACAGAAGAACTCATAGGAAAAAGACATAACTGTAATAACTTTTTTTTTTGGACTACAACAACTTCTATGTTAATTTTTTAATATTTAATATTTTTCCTCCATATTGGTAATACATTACCGCTCTATCAAATACCAAAAAACAAATAAAAGTAATATTAAAGGTACTGCATAAAGCGTTGAGATTGAGAAGAAAAAACTCTCACGATAATATATTATTATATTATATTTGAACTGCTTTCCTACTTAAATAATATTTTGATTATTATTAATTTTTCATGTAATATTGAAAAATATACCCAATTATTAAAGAACAACTAAGAAAGTTTTTAAGACCGTACATGTGTGAGAAAGAGAAAGAAAAATGTTGGAGAGTCATACCGTTAATGATTTTGCAAACATAAAGATCTAAAAGTGTAATGTCAAATCGATCTTTGTACTCTTAGAAAATAAATTTATGGTAGATAAAATTATAATTACGGGTAATTTTTTTTACATGAGATGAACTATTAGGAATCTGAATCAACAGAAATAAATTATTTTTATTGTTAAAAATAAATAATCAAATCTTATAATTAATTATTTAGCAAGAGAATCCAACTAAATTATTTTTTTAATTCATCATATGAGTAAAATTATTTTTCAAGTTAAAGAAAATCTTATGGTACATAAATTTATTCCATGAAAAGAGTTTTAGAAATTAAAAAAATTAGATCACAGAGTAAAAAAGATTAGTATAATATTAAGAAGGCCATACAAGTGTTTGAGAATAAGCAAAATCCTGAACAAGAATAAGCTTTCAAGACTATATTATAAAAAGTCGACTATGCTATAGCGGGATTATCCTTTGTAGATTTCTCCGGTGGAATCAAAATAATATTCATATATCATGCATTACTTGCAAGTGTCAGATCAAGAGGCATGCTATTGTTAGCAATTAGAACAAATGGTGCACCATCAACAATTTTATTATTAGGTCGTACAACTCACTTTAGATTTGATATACCTCTTCAAATAACTGAAATAACCGTCACAAATATATCAAAGAAGAGAAATAGTGCTAAATTTATAAGGAAATCAAAAGTGATAATATGGGACGAAGCATTTTTGGCTAAGCGTCAAACGGTCGAAACATTTGCCTAGAGTTTTAGAGATATATTGGATATAAATGAACTGTTTGGTGGAAAAGTAATAGTTTGAGAGGTGATTTTTGTCAAGTACTATAAGTAGTTGCAAAATTGACGAAAGCAGAAAGTGTAAAAGCTAGCTTGCCAAAATTATACTTACGGCCTCAAATGAAAAATATTCAAATGACAAGAAATATAAACATAGAACAGATCCAACATTTGTCGGAACCGAAGAAGTGCATCCAATAAAAGATGATTTGATTCTTCTAGAACACTTGGTTATCAACCTAACGGTAATAGTAGTGCATTTAATAAGGAAAATATGTCCATCATTAGATTAAAACGCAATTTGTGCAAATTACATGATAGAAATTAAAGAGCTATCTTAGCTAGCAAAAATGAATATATTGATAAACTAAAATAAAAGGTTGATTGCTAAGTTTTATGGTAAAAACAAAATATTTTTCAGTTTTAACTCGCAAAAGATACCAATAATTACTACCAAGAAGAATACTTAAATGCTTTAATACCAAACGGCCGTCTACCGTACATGTTTTTTGTCAAGTTCATTATTTCTTACGTATGTTAGTGTCACCATATATATATTAGACTAAGTTAAAATTGATCTTCCATTGCATATAGGTTGATTTTGAAGAAAAATATGTCCGTTCTGCTACTAAAAACTTAGATCCGGTGAATAACTTATGTAATACACATATGGTATATAGAAGTTTTGACAATAACGTCATACATGCAGAACTTATGATAATGTCAATGTGCTTCTAAGTATGTGTTTATCCCGAATTCAACTTTCAGCTTCCGAAACTAAAGAATATCCTTTTAAATTTGTGTGAAAATAATTTTTAGTATGTTTATGTTTTGTAGTTATTTAAATAAGCACAAGGACAAACATCCTAAATATTGGACTATATTTACAATAATATATTTTATTCCACGAATAACTATATGTTGCACTTTCAAGAGAGATATCAACATCGACAACAACAATGCTGGTTATGGCAGAGCAACCAAAGTATTAGAAGGAAACATACACAAAAAAAACATCGTCTATAAAAAATATTCGGTAAGATACCATCACATTAGATACCTTTAAGCTACAATACATAATTTTCTACTAAATATGACTAAAATTGATCATTTGTGTAAGTTGTGATGATATCCTTTAATTTTGAATGCACATATTATACTAATGTAACAATATTTTTTGGCATTTAGATAATTTTTGTATTATTATGTATAAAATTCTTCCATTAATTAAATTTTATTGTTCTTTCATATAAATAAATATTTAAACAATCATGTGCCATTATAAACGTGCAACGCACGTTTATAAATAAACTTCCACATCGTACAAGTTGATTTTGAAGCAAAATAAATTCATCGTATTGTTAAGAAACTTAGATACGTCAAATAGTTTATGTAATAGTATAAGAATAATATGTAGAAATTTTCACAACAATGTTATACATGCAGAAATTCTAATAGGTCAATGTACTTTCAAGCATGCGTTCATCCCCAGAATTCAGCTTTCGCCTCTTGAAAATGAAGAATATCCTTTCAAATTTATCGAAAAATAATTTCAGTACACTTGTGTTTTGCAATGGCAACAAATAAAGTACAAGGGGGAACAATTTTAAATGTTGAACTGCATCTGCCACAACATATTTTTTTTCGCACGGACAATTATATTACTGCATATTTAAAAGGAATATCAATATTTACAACAAACTATAAGTATATAATAATATTATTTTACTAACATGACTATATTGATCGTTTTTGCAGGTTCAGATAACGATGTCCAATCATTTTGAATTTACGTCTTATGCTAATGTAATGATATTTTTCGACATTTAAATAATCGTTGTATTCTATATAATTCTCTGATTACTTAAATTTCATGTTCTTTCATAAAAGAATTGCCAAAATCATTATGTACAACTTTTAACGTGCAACGCACATTCACAGAAACTAGTATTTTAATGTAGGGAAATCTACGTTATTTACAAAACTTTTACCCACATTACCTATTTTAAATTTAATTCAATTTATACCGATCTAACCCATAATTATAACCCGACCCACCAAAAAAATATGTATTCAAACGGGGCACATATTGGTTCTCTAATCCATGCGAAGGAGTGAGTTCTGGACCAGTTCACGGATCCATTGTATTTTTCTTTCTTATGTTTAAATCTGCTCAAATGCTTTTATTTATTTGAATTTTGTGTGTATCTATTTATTTGTTGGAGCTAAATTTTAATTAATAAATATTCTGAAATTCTATCTTCCATAGATGAGAAACTGAGTAGGAGAAAATTCTCAGCGAGTCTCTGTCAATTATTCAGTATAGAAACAATTCAAAATAGTGGATACAATTTCAAATCTGAATAAAAAAATTTGAAACTTCATATAAATGAGTTCAAACTATCAGATTTGAATACTCATGTATGTTTGAAGTGTTTTACACTTAAATTCATTAGGTGTTATTATTTGATGCGTAGATTACGGTGTTTAAGTAGATTTTCAGAGCTTTATTATAAATAAATAAATAAAAATCCATCATTGAAGAACCTTGAGCTTTAACTCATAAACTAAGTTTGCAGAGTTTGTAGTTATTTCGATGTGACTGGAGTACGTTTGAAGTTGTGACTAAATTTTAAATAAATTTGGTGGAGATTTTGGGATAGATTTTTGAATTTTAGGTTGAAATTAAACTGAACTAGCGAATAAGAATCTATATTTTTTTAAGGAATGAACCGTCCCTTTGTGATATTCTATCAGTATATAATATATATCGATTTGGTATCATAGAGGACTGGACTATTTTTTTAAAAGGAATAAACCAGTCTTCTATGATACCTTGTCAGTATGTGATATATACCATGTGAGTGTCATAGAGGATTGAGGAGTATTTCTTTTTTGAAGGACTGAAACCATCCTCTATGATACTTTATCAATATATGATACATTCTCTGTTTCAGTTTAAATGACACACTTTTCTTATTAGCCCGTTTAAAAAAGAACATTTCTACAATTGGAAATAATTCAACTTTAAACTCTTCATTTTACCCATTTTATCATTAATGAGAAGTTTTTATAGCTACACAAATGTCATGTGCCCACAAAACTTTTACCTTTTAGGCTTTTAAGCACAAGTTTTAAAAGACTTTGTTTTTTCTTAAACTTCGTGCCGAGTCAAACTACCTCATCTAAATTGAATTGGAGGGAGTATATACCATGTGGGTATCAGTTTGAGGAGTATTTTTGGAGGAATAAATCTATGAAAAAATACATAAGTTACCCCCTAAATTATGGACCAGATTCATGTTACATGCTTTTTGGTGACAAAAATTACCTTACACACTAAACATTTCTATAGTATAACAAAGACACATTTTTTTAATTATGTGGCACACGCGTGATTTGCACGCAAAAAAAGAAGAAGTGCGTTAACACTATAAAACACTTTTAAAAGTGTATATCTAAGCGCATATGTCAAAAATTATATTTTATCTTCTTTTTTTGCCATGTCTGTTGTCTTCTTCGTTGGACTCGTCGTCCTCTTTTATCTTCTCTATGATTTTACAGTCCAACTATCATATCACTTGGGCTCCTAATTTTCAGAAACTTTCAGAAAATTAGCAGCTATTCGATTTCTTAGCGATTCGACAAATTAGCAGCTGAAAATGACGGTGCCGTCGATTGGATTCCGGTGATGCGACATCGTCATGGTCGAATATGTTGCCGGAGCTGCTATTAGAGATTATACAGCTAGTGGAGGCTTATGAGGACCGTTGTCCGCTCCGTCAATTTGGGTGCCACAATATTCAGGCAAAAGGAAATTGAACATTTAGAACTTTTTGGTGTTAATCTCATAGCAGAGCACGTCAAGATTTATGACTCACTGTTGTTGTGCTTTCTCTTGACTGAGATTTTATTTCTTTGTCTTCGAATTATCTTGGTCAATAACTTTGATTTTTTTTTTTGTCTTCGAATTATCTTGGTCAATGAATTCGAATTTGTTTTGGGCTTTATACTGTATGTTAAAGGTTTCATTATCTATGCATTATCTCTTACGACCATCGCCGCACAGTGTTGCTTCTAAACGATCCGACAACTCTTGATTTGAATTGTGGTTCTGATTTTTTATGGTGGTTGTCGGAGGGGGAGATGGAGATGGAGATGGAAGAGATGGAGTTGAAAAAGACGAGGCTATATGTGTAATTTTATATTTTTATTATTATTGTTATTTGAAGTTAACGACACGTGTCACGACCTTATTAGTGCGTGACATTAAACATAATTTAGTAAATTGGTCAAGAAAAAAAAGGTGCGTCTTAGCTACAATTCGGATAGGTTGAGTGTGTAAAGTAATTTTCCTCCGCAAAAAGTGTGTAAAAGTAATTTGGTCCATAGTTCAGGGGGTAATTTATGTATTTTGCCTAAATCTGTCTTCTTTAATACCTTACCAGTATATGATATAAACCATGTTAGTATTATAAAGGACTGAGTATTTTTCTGGAAGGAATGAACCAGGCCTCTATGACACCTGTAAGTATATGATGTATACCATGTGGGTATCATAAAGGACAAATGAGTATTATTTTCTTGCAAAAATAAACTAGTTCTCTATGGTACCCTATTAGTATATGATACATACCATATGGGTAACATAGTATACTATAATAATATACTTCAATTGCTACTAATATATTATTTTTGATATATTATATGCTAAAATAAGTTATTTTCTGATAATCAATATAGAAAAAATAAAAATAAATAAAAATATGTACTATATTTGTTATCTTTTTTATAATATAGTGAAAAAGAAAAATAAAAATAAAAAAAATATAGAAGCCACAAAAGGTGTGTAGAATTAGATTATGAAAAATAATATAGGAAATAAAAAACATATAATCTAATAATAATAAATGAAATTAGAAAATAAAAAAATATAAAAGGAACAAACGAGAAGACCAAAACAGGGATAATGTATAAGCTGTTCTAATAATTGTAGGAATTGAACCTACGAATTCGCCAATTATGAGTTGGGCACTTTAACTATTCAGCCATGAACGCAAAAAGACTCAGCGAGTGAAATAGATTTTGATATTCCTTTTCGAGCTTCTATTTCTTCTGTTAAAGGAGGTTTAGATAAAAGGAAAATGAAAAAAAAATACAAAAAATATATTATACCAATTATATTATAAAAATGGTGAACAGATGCATACTATATCGTTTATTTTTTCTTGTTATATAGAAAAAAAAGGAGCAAAAAAAGTGAATGAAATTAGATTATGGAGAAAAAAAAAAGTTAAACGGTATTTGAAAAGGAACAAGCAATAAAGAAAATGAACAAAAGGAAAGAAAAGAAAAAAATTAAAAAAAAAATAAAGCAGTCAAAATTGAGTATGGAATTATATTATGGTGAAAAAAAGAAAATAAATAATAATATGACTTAGGGAAAAAATAAAAAAAAGGAGTAAAAACAAGGAAAATAACAAGAAAAAAGAAAAATAAAGGGGAAAACAAGAAAAAAGAAAAAAAATAAAGGAAAAAAAAAGAAAAAAGAAAAAAAATAAAGGAAAAAAAAAAGAAAAAAGATAAGGAGAAAAGAAAGAAAAGAAGTAAAAGAAAAGAAGGGAGAGAAATAAAATAGAAGAAGGAGAAAAAGAGGCTACCCACAAAAGCTACCATAGGTAGAAATAGTAATTAGTTTGATGGGGTAGGCAAGAGGAATTAGCTGTAAGCCTAGGTTAAAAAATATACTTTAAATTATTTAATTACATCAAATAAAATAAAAATTAAAAGTTTAGGTAGTATTTGCATTTTGTTCCTTCTTGTTTGATACTGCCTGATATCTGGACTCCAAACATTAGTTAGGCGATATTCATTTGTATACTAAACCAAGGCATCCACTGCCAATCAAGTTGGCTTCGTCAAAGTTGTTTGTCCCTCGAACAACTTTATTGAGATAGTGTATTGTATTTATCATTATGTTAATAGTCAGTTAGGTGTGTATTAGCATAGCTTTAGATGATTAGTATTGGGTCCCACATGTCAGTTGAGTTTCTAATACAATTCAATCAGTTCATTTTCACACATAACCGACTCTTCTTTCTCCTCTGTTTTCCCTGTTCTCCTTCGAGAACCCTCCATGGTTCCTCCATTGTAGCTCAAGCTTGAGCCCTACTCCTCTATTGCTTTTACATCTTTACATGGTATCAGAGCGAGGTATTCTACTCGTTATTCTCTCCAATTTCTCTTAGTTTTTTAGATTCTAGAACCACAGTCACAATCTCCGTCTTTTGCCCTAATTTTTCTCGATCCGACATTCTCTTCTTCCCGTTTCATTTTCTTTTCGACAAATTGATACTGTTTTCTCATGGCTATCCTGATCCAAACAATGATTCTGGTGTTGAATCGACTGATTCAACTCATGTCGCCGGTACTGATCCCGGAGTCAACCCAAGCTGCCCATTTTACATGCATCCATCTGATAATCCTGGTGCGATGTTGGTGACGACTCCGTTCAATGGCATTGGATACCGATCCTGGAGAAGAAGCGTTCTTAGAGCCCTCTCAGTCAAAAATAAAATAGGATTCATCACTGGCGACTACAAAAGACCAAACCTAGATTCTCCGCAATTTCGTCAGTGGAAAAGGTGTGACGATATATAACCTCATGGATCCTGAATTCTCTGTGCAAGGAAATCGCTGATAGTGTTGATTATGCTAATAATGCTTTTGAACTTTGGAGAGAGTTGGAAGATAGGTACGATCAGACTAACGGTACCAAATTGTATCAAATCCAAAAGGAAATCAATGATCTAGCTCAGGGAACCCTTGATGTTACTGGATATTATACGAAAATGAAGAAGCTTTGGGAAGAATTGAGCATGATAAATGCCAAGTCACAGTGTAGTTGTCAATTCACTTGTGGGGCTAAAGAGAATATGCACAAGCCTGAACAAGATAGAAGACTCATTCAGTTTCTCATGGGTTTGAACGAAGCGTATACCACAGTGCGAGGTAGTATACTCATGATGAGTTCACTACCTTCCATGGCACAGGCCTTCTCCTTGTTAATTCAGGAAGAAAAAAAGCGAGAAGTGAAACCACATAATCAACTCATGATCGACTCTGCTTCTTTGAATGCTAATGTAGCTTCACACAATAGCTTCAACAACAGAACACCTGTACATAACAATTTCAGAACCAACTACTCTCCAAACAATTATCCCTCCACGAGTACTAGACCTCGCCCCTTCTGTGATCACTGCAAACGTACTGGCCATACTAGAGAGAAATGCTTCAAACTCCATGGCTATCCGCAGGATTTCAATCAGAATCCCAAGTACAATAAAGGCAAAAGGACTGCAGCTGATGTACACAGTGTTCCACTCGATTCATTTTCTATGAAAGGTGAAGAAACACAGACTCAAGGTAGCAATTCCAATGTGAGTCTCACTAAGGAGCAGTATGGGCAGTTGGTGACTTTGCTCCGACACTTTCAGACTAGCACTGGAGGATATAGTTCAGACAACAATGTGATTGGTGGAGCTGTGAACTTCGCAGGTATTTTTGCTTGTTCTGCTTCTGTCCTTTCTGTTGATTTTGGCCTACTTTCATGTAAATGCTTTAAATCAAGGGCTGGCATTTGGATCCTAGACTCTGGGGATTCTAACCATATGACCTTCAATAAATCCCTACTCACTCACATTAAAACCCTAGTATATCCTATGTTAATCACACTGCCAAACGGCTATAGAGTTAAAGTCACAGAAATTGGAACTGCCATATTAGCACCAAACATTGTTCTACATAGAGTCCTATATATTCCATCCTTCAAGTACAATCTTATTTCAATTCACTCTTTACCTTCTCAACTTAAAGGTTTAATTGCCTTCTCTGATTTTCTTTGTCTTCTGCAGGCCCCTTCAATGAAGAGTTCATGCTCTGCTACACATGCCTCTTTACCTATTTCCTGTTCTGTTTTGTCTAATTCTTCTGATGTAAACAGTTTGCACTGTCAGCATTCTAAATCATCTGTAAGTGTTCCCATTTACAATTCACAATCTTTTGTAAATAATTCCATCAGTAATAAAACTCAGTGCATTCCTTCAAATTCTTTTTTGTCTAACAAGAATCAAGATGATTTGTTGTGGCATTACAGATTAGGCCATCTGCCCTTTATCAAAATGAGGGGGATATCTTTATCAAAATGAGGGGGATATCTTCTATCCCTGTTTAGTTCTCAACTAAACAACCTTTCCTCTGCTCCATTTGCCCTATGGCTAGACAACCGAGACTTGCATTTCCCCATAGGACTAGCACTACTACTTCCATTTTTGAACTTCTTCATGCAGACCTCTGGGGAACCTACCACATTGCCACTCATGATAAGTATAAATACTTTCTCACCTTAGTGGATGATCATAGCAGAGCCACTTGGACTCACCTCTTGAGTAGCAAGAGCAATGTCTTGCAAGTCATCAAAAATTTCATATCCTTAATTGAAACCCACTTCAGTTCCATTGTCAAGTACCTTAGATCTGATAATGATTCAGAATTTGTCAACATGGAAGCCTTATCATTCTTTCAGTCTAAGGGAATAGTTCATCAAAAAACATGTCCCTATACTCCTCAACAAAATGGAGTTGTGGAGAGGAAACATAAGTACCTCTTGGAAACTTCCAGGGCACTCATTTTTCAGTCCAAGTTGCCTTTACAATACTGGGGTGAATGTGTGTTGGCTGCAACACACATTATAAACAGACTTCCCACCACTTACCTAAAGAATAAATGCCCAACTGAGATCTTCCATAATAAAGCACCAACATATTCCCATTTAAAAAGCTTTGGATGCTTGTGTTTTCCTACCATACCTAAAGTCCATAGAGACAAATCTGAACCTAGGACCACTCCCCATGTCTTTGTGGGATATCCTTATGAAACTAAAGGGTACAAGGTCTTAAATCTGGCCACCAAAAGGATTCATATTTCTAGAGATGTAATCTTCCATGAGCACATCTTCCCCTTTGCTATCCTACCTACTTCTTCCTCTTCTTTTCCATTAGTACTCAATTCTGCTCCTTGCATAGTAGATGTGCCACCTCCTACAACACACCCAAGTAACTGTGTGTCTAGACCACTACCAGATTCAGTTCATACCTCCAATGTGCCATCACCTGTAACAGTATCACCTCCCAGTTGTCTCTCTTCTCCAGAATCTCCTGTAATTCCTCCAACACCTCACATTCAGGAAAATCATGAACCTAGAAGATCTACTAAGGAACATCATTTACCTCTTCATCTAAAAGACTATGTTACTCTTTACCCAACTCATACCCTACTGCTCATCCTCCTTCTAATCCAACTCCTCCTGCTACTACATCCAATCCAGATTCTTCTTTTTCTCTCAATGCTCTTTTCTCCAAACATCATCATGTCTCCTTCACCTCATTGGTCCCTGATAGTCAGCAACTTGTTCAAAGTGTTTGCCATGATAGTGAACCAAGATCTTATGCAGAAGTAGCCTTGAATCCTGCTTGGCAAGCAGCTATGTCACTAGAGTTTGAAGCTCTTCATGCCAACCACACTTGGGACCTAGTTCCCTTACCTCCAGGGAAGAAACCTATAGGCTGTCGATGGGTATATAAGGTCAAACACAAAGTTGATGGTAGTATTGAAAGATTCAAGGCCAGGTTAGTAGTAAAGGGGTATACACAACAGGCTAGTATTGATTACACTGAGACTTTCTCACCTGTTGTAAAAATGACAACTATTAGAGAACTTATAGCAACTGCAGTGAAAAAGCATTGGGGTATCTTCCAACTTGACGTCAATAATGCCTTCCTTCATGGGGATTTACATGAGGAAGTGTATATGGACCTGCCTCCTGGTCTGTTGGTTGACACACCTGGCCTAGTATGTAAGCTGCACAAATCATTGTATAGCTTGAAACAAGCAAGTCGACAGTGGTATAACAAGTTGGCTGAGGCATTGTGTTCCAAGGGCTATGTACATTCCCTCAATGATTACTCTTTGTTTTACACGAAATCTGACTCCTCTGCTATATATGTTGCTGTCTATGTAGATGATGTAATTGTCACAGAGAATAATCCAGAAAAAATCAACTGTTTGAAGGCTTTTCTACATGCTCAGTTCAAGATCAAGGACTTGGGTCGACTGCATTATTTCCTGGGTTTAGAGGTTCTCTACAAGGAAGATGGTGTGATAATCTCTTAGAGAAAATTTGCTCTTGACCTACTGAAGGTAGTATGAATGCTTTCATGTTAGTGCCTTCAGCTCACCATTGGATCCTACAGTCAAACTTCAAGCCAAGGAAGGTATACCCTTAGCAGACCCTTCTGTCTACAGAACCTTGATTGGAAAGCTGAACTTCCTAACAAATACAAGGCAGGACATTGCCTATAGTGTCCAGCACCTCAGTCAATTCATGCAAGATCCCAGGGAACCTCACCTCAAGGCTGCCTATCACTTACTTAGATATCTGAAAGCTGATCCTACTCTTGGAATCTCTTTGTCTGCAAATCCAGATTGCACAGTTAGAGGATATTGTGACTCTGATTGGCCTGCCTGCCCAGATTCTAGGAAATCTGTCAGTGGATATCTAGTATTACTTTGTGACAGTCCCATTAGTTGGAAGTCCAAGAAGCAAGCTACCATCTCTCTTTCTTCTGCTGAAGCAGAGAATAGAGCCTTGAGAAATGTAGTTGGAGAACTGGTGTGGCTGTGCAGACTGTTTACTGAGCTTACTGTTCCTTTTCCTTCACCTGTCATAGTGTTCTGTGACAGTCAATCTGCTCTACATATAGCTCGTAATCATGTTTTCCACGAGCGGACCAAACATATTGAAGTAGACTGTCACTTTGTGAGAGAAAAATTGAAAGAAGGGCTGGTTTCCCTTCATTATGCTGGGACTGATAATCAACTGGCTGATGTTTTAACCAAAGCACTTACTGGAGTCAAGCATGCAGCAGTGATGAGCAACTTGGCTGTGACATCTTCACCTCCAACTTGAGGGGGGGTATTGAAATAGTGTATTGTATTTATCATTATGTTAATAGTCAGTTAGGTGTGTATTAGCATAGCTTTAGATGGTTAGTATTGGGTCCCACATGTAATATGTATATATACTCAGTTGAGTTTCTAATACAATTCAATCAGTTCATTTTCACACATAACTGACTCTTCTCTCTCCTCTGTTTTCCTGTTCTCCTTCGAGAACCCTCCATGGTTCCACCATTGTAGCTCAAGCTTGAGCCACTCCTCTAATGCTTTTACATCTTTACAAACTTCATAGTAAGAGATCCTCTTATGGGATTGGCCAATCAAATCTGGTATAGCAAGTTGTCTATTTCTTTTTCGGTATTTCAGCAGCCAAACCATGAAAATGGTTGTGACTACTAATGCTACTGCAATTAATGCAAGAACAAAAGTTAAATTAAAGCCCTTCCCTTCTTTCTACTTTTCGGGCTATTGATTATACATTTCACCACATTGATTTAAGATGTTCCACACAATTTGGCGTTACCCATGAAAGAGTCAGCTGTCAAATTTGCAAAACGTCCTCAACTTGGAATTTTACCCGTGAGGCATTAGAATTTTGTTTAAGATTCACCAAAGACTCAGGAATCATACCAGAAAAGGCTATTTCTGGATAGATCCTAGCTAAGCATGCTAGAGCAACCATGTCTCCGAATGATTCAGGTATAGAACCTTCAAAATTATTCATCGACAATGAAAGATTCACCAAATTCTGTACTTGTCCAATTGTGCTTGGAATTTGTCCTATGAATTGATTTCTTGATAAATCACTAAGACTCCTCTAAATTGGAGGATAAACTCCCCATATATAGAAGGTGGAATTATCCACCAAATCGTTTTCTATTCTTTGAATTGCTGGCAGATTTTGAATTTCACTTGGTATGTTTCCTGGAAATTTATATCAGATTTTTGGAGTTGGACACTTAATAGCCAAATTCTTATTTTGTAGTATAAAGAAACTAGACCAAACTATATTAGTATTGTTTAGTTATTACAAGAAAATGTACGGGCAGGGGAGTGGAGATACGTAGAGCAAATAATGGGATAATGGTTGGAATTTCCTAAGGCAGGGAGATTTCTTTTTGCAATTGTTATGGAGTATTTGAGTCGGGGCTTAAATGGACTGAAAGATGAATAAAAGTTTAAATTTCATCCTAAGTTTTGCAGATGATCTTCTACTCTTTGCCAAAGGAGACATTAAATATATGGACTTGCTACATGACAGATTTGGTAGATTCTCGGCTGCTTGTTGTTTAGAAGCAAAATTGGCTCAAAGTTGTGTGTATTTTGGAGGTATGCATAATGATGAGAGAAGGAAAATATTGCAGACTGTGTGATATGTACAAGGAGAGATTTCATTTAAATACCTGGGGATTCCAAGAAACTGAACTTGGCGCAGTGGCAGCCTCTCATTGAAAAGATATATATATAGTGACAAAGATATCTTCATGGACCGCAAAAAAAGCTTTCTTGTGCGGGTAGGACTCATCTATAATTTTTGTTATACAGTCAGTCTCATTCGGCACAACACAACTGTTCGTTATTCCTAGGTGATGGATGTAATAGAAGCATATTGTATAAGTTATGTTATGTCTGGTAGTCGTTATAGTCTTCTGTCTTATAAAATCTGGTAGTCGTTATAGTCTTCTGTCTGTTTGACTTAGAAAAGTCTTATGAAGCACCAATTTCCCTAGAGTTTTTTTTATCCTTCGGAAAGAGAGCTTAAAGAGTCAAATTAAGTAGTAGTAATTAAATATTAATTCTTCAATCGTAAGAACAAGGAAATCCATTACTTTTTTTTCCCTCCTGGTATCTTGGCTTGGCCTAAGAAATTGACTAAAGGCTAGTGGTAGGCAAGACTGAAGTAAATTCAAAATTTTAACGTAGTGAGTAACAGTGTTTTAAAAAGCGTGGGCGGCGAGATGTTTTACCTCTGACGAGGCGAGGTGTAAGCCCTGAGACATGGGGCGTAAGTCCGACGGATCTTTAAATTTTACTAATTTCAAGAATTGTAGGATAGTATAAAATAAAAAATAATTATAACAATTACATTAAAATCACAAAATTACAACAAATAATCTATTTAAAATTATTATAAATTATAATTCAACTATGAATAATACGAAAAAGCATGACATATATGCAAATTAGCTGCAACGTCGTTACAACTCAGACATCAACAACAACAACAACAACTACCCAGTAAAATCCCACCAAGTGGGGTTTGGGGAGGGTAATGTGTACGCAGACCTTACCCCTACCCCGATAGGGCAGAGAGGCTATTTTCGATAGACCCTCGGCTCAGAAAGATGGAAATAAGAAAAACAAGAAAAGACAATTCATTAGTAACTCCAGTAGAAATCGTAATAGTAACAGAAGCATAACAATCAAAAGATGGATGACATGCAATAACAGTAACCAGGCCCGGGGCTCAGATAAACAACAAGTATAGTGTGTATTCAACATAAACTGCAAGCCATCTAAGGCCAACCCTAATCCAACCCCGCCTCACCCCCGGAAAGAAGTAAGAAAAGTTCTACTACCCCCTAACCACAGCCCTAATGCTTGACCTCCAGACCTTCCTAACAAGGGCCATGTCCTCGGAAATCCGCATCCGTACCATGTCCTACCTGATCACCTCTCCCCAATACTTCTTAGGCCTCTCTCTACCTCTTCTCGTACCCACCACGGCCAACCGCTCACACCTCCTTACCGGCGCATCAAGGCTTCTCCTCTGCACGTGTCCGAACCATCTGAGCCTTGCTTCCCGCATCTTGTCATCCACAAGGGCCACACCCACCTTCTTCCGTATATCTTCATTCCTAATCTTGTCTATCCTAGTGTGCCCGCACATCCACCTCAGCATCCTCATCTCTGCTACCTTCATCCTCTGGATATGTGAGTTCTTAACCGGCCAACACTCTGCCCCATACAACATGGCCGGTCTAACCACAGCTCTATAAAACTTACCTTTGAGTGTCAGTGGCACTTTCTTGTCACACAAAACCCCAGATGCAAGCCTCCATTTCATCCAGCCCGCCCCTATACGGTTAGTGACGTCCTTGTCGATCTCTCCGTCCCGCTGAATCATCGACCCAAGGTACTTGAAGCTATCTCTCTTCAGGATGACCTGTGATCCAAGCCTCACGTCCCTGCCTACTTCCCTCGGCTCAGCGCTAAACTTGCACTCCAGGTACTCTGTCTTAGACCTGCTCAATTTGAAACCCTTAGACTCGAGGGTCTGTCTCCAAACCTCCAATCTCGCGTTAACATCGGCCCTCGTCTCATCAATTAGAACTATGTCATCAGCAAATAGCATACACCATGGCACATCCCCTTGAATATGGTGTGTCAATGCATCCATCACTAAGGCAAATAAGAACGGGCTAAGCGCAGAGCCTTGGTGTAATCCCATAACAACCGGGAAATGGTCTGAGTCGCCTCCCACAGTCCTAACCTTAGTCTTAACTCCATCATACATGTCCTTGATCGCTCTTATGTAGGCTACCGGCACGCCCTTAGCCTCAAGACATCTCCAGAGCACCTCCCTAGGAACCTTGTCGTACGCTTTCTCCAAGTCAATAAACACCATGTGCAGATCCTTCTTCTTATCCCTGTACTGTTCCACCAACCTCCTTATAAGGTGGATAGCTTCCGTAGTGGAGCGACCTGGCATGAACCCAAACTGATTGTCGGAAATAGACGTCGTCTTCCTCACCCTCACCTCCACCACCCTCTCCCAGACTTTCATGGTATGGCTAAGTAACTTGATACCCCTATAATTGTTACAACACTGGATATCACCTTTGTTCTTGTACAACGGTACCACTGTACTCGACCTCCACTCATCCGGCATCCTCTTCGTCCTAAAAATTACATTAAACAACCCGGTCAGCCACTCCAATCCTGCTCGACCCACACACTTCCAAAACTCAGCCGGTATTTCATCTGGCCCGGTCGCTCTACCCCTACTCATCTTACGCAAAGCCCCCACGACCCTCCTTAATACGCTACAATACCTAAAATCTCGAAGACTCTCCGAATGCCCCAGTCCCCTAGCGATATATCCCGGTCTCCCTCCTCATTTAGAAGACCATAGAAGTATGTCTGCCATCTCTGCTTAATCTGGGACTCCCCCATCAATACTCTACCATCCTCGTCTTTGATGCACCTTACTTGGTCCAGATCCGGGCCTTCCTCTCCCACACTTTAGCTAGCCGAAACAGCTTCCTGTCCCCGCCTTTCTCCCCAATTCCTCGTATAGATGACTAAACGCTGCATTTTCTAGCCTCCGTGACCGCCAGCTTTGCCTCCTTCCTAGCGTCTTTGTACCTCTCCTATTCGCTCTCCTCTCCTCCTCACTTGTGCTCCCTGCCAACTTCGCGTACGCTACCTTCTTCCTCCACTTTACCTTGGACTACGTCTCCACCACCAGAGTCGCCTTGGTGCCTGCCAAAAAAACCCTTTGATATACCTAGCACCTCTCTCGCCACCTTCCTCACACAGTTCGCCGTCGTTGACCACATAGTGCTCGCGTCTCTCACTACTCTTCCAAGCTCCCATAGCGGATAAACCTTCCTCCAACTCATGGGCTTTATCCTTGTTAAAGCTCCCCATCTAATCCTCGGTCGTCCACGAACATGCCTCTTCTTCCTCTCCATCCTAATGCCAATGTCCATTACTAAGAGCCTATGCTGAGTCGCGAGGGTCTCTCCCGGGATAACTTGCAATCCTTGCACAACCTCTATCACATTCTGAGGAGAGGTAATCAATCTGAGTCTTCAACTTCGAACTCTAGAAAGTAACCAGATGCTCCTCCCTCTTCGGAAAAGTCGAGTTCGCAATCACCAACTCGAAAGCTTTAGCGAAGTCTAACAGTGAATTACCTCCTCCGTTCCTAACCCCAAGGCCAAAGCCACCATGTACCTCACCATAACTACCAGCAGCCGACCCAATAGGCCATCAAAAATCCCCTCCAATAAATAACCTTTCAGTAGGAGGAATACTAGGCACAATCTCATCCAAACCCTCCAAAAGCGCCTCTTAACCTCCTTATCCAAGCTCGCTTGCGGCGCGTAAGCGCTAACTACAGTGAGGGTGAACTCACCAACTACCAACTTAATAAACATTAGACTATCATTCACTCGCCTAACCTCAACCACAGACTCTCTAAGGTCCCTATCCACCAAGATACCCACTCCATTCTTACCCTCATGACTCCAGAGTACCACAACTTATACCCGTCGCATTCCTCGCCTTCGACCCTGCCCACTAGTTTCCTGGACACACGCTATATTAACCTTTCTCTTCTGGAGAATCTTGCCAACTCAATAGACTTACCCTAGCGTGCCTATGTTCCATGACCCGATACTCAATCTACGAGATCCCTCTTTCCCCTTACCCTCCTTGCCTCTCGCCCCATCCACTGACCCCCTCCCCACCCTCCTCCTCACCCCCGGAACCCCTTGAGGACATGACCTTACTCTACCATCCCAGACCACAGCCACAATACCTACAACAAACTCCGAAAAACACTAACACAGACCAAACTAGAGAATAACCGGTAGCAACTACAAGTATTCTAATAATATGCTCAAAGCGTTGCTAACTAAATAGCCACAATTTAACTAACATAGAGAAAGAGATAAGAAAGCGGGAGGTACCAACTCCCGATGAAAAGAACCTGGAAATATGACTTGAGGGACCCAAGGACACAGAAATTGTCGTGCGTCCTTCCAACTCCCGCCAACCTTTGCACACACTAGCCGGAGCTGCTCCGCTCTACTCACCCGTACGCCTCGCGCTTGCCTCGGCAAGCCGTAGCTAGTTCCCTGAAAAATTACACACAAACACCACGAAACAAAAAAGTGGGGGGGGGGGGGTTTCCCAGGGGTGGACCTGAACAGATTCGAAAATAGAGGTAAAACAGGGGGAGGGGGGTCGCCGGACAGAGGTCGCCGGCGTCGCTGCTAGGGTTTCGGAACTGAAACTTTTGGGCTCAAAAAGGGTTGGGTTGGGGAACTAAAATTTTTGGGCCCAAGGGAGACTGGTTTATATTGATGAGAGAGAAGAAGGGAGAAGGGGGGGGGGTGGGGAGGCGGTCGCCGGCCAGAGTTCCGGCGTAGAACAGTGAAAATAAAAGAGAGAGAAGGGTTGTAGAAAAGAGAGAGAAGGGGTGGAGAAGGGAGAGAGGAGGGGGATGAGAGGAGAGAGGAAGCTGGGAGAAGATCGGGGGAGAGAGAGTCTGACTTACCTGAGGTCGCCGGCGCCGGAAAAATCAGAAGGCAGAAAAGCGAGAAGAACGCTAGCGGGGAGAGAGAAAAACCAGAGGAGAGAGAAAGAGCCGTTCCAGAAGAAGAAGTGTTACAACTCAGACATCAAAAGTAATATATTCGATGTGAAATCTTATATGTATCTCTTAAGAAATAATGAATCTTGAAAGAATTTTGATATTATAATTTGATATTTTTCTTAAAACACTCCTTTTTATTTAATATGCTTTCTATTTTAAAGAGGCTTTATATAAAAACATAATTCACAATTTAAATATGATTCTCTAGCATCATTTATTTTTAAGTTTCAACAAGTTAATAAAGTGACACATAATTCACCATACTATACCATGATAACTAATTATTTGTAAATAGTTACTTACTAGCTAATACTGAGCTATTAAATTAATAAGTATTGTGTCTCGTAAACGTGAAAAAAAATAATATTTAGGAAAATAATTATTAAAAATATTATGGACTAATATTATATAATTAAGATACAACAAAAGTTAATAAATAAATACTTCTAAATGAAAGATTTATGTGAAATTTACTATCATAGCAGTCTTAGTGGATAATGTGCAATAATCTTTATTTTAATTATAACATAAAATACTCTCAACTTAATGATTTATGATTAAGAAAAAAGTAATTTTGAATAGGCAACGATTTATCAAGAAAATTCGAGGATTGACAAGGTTAGTTACACACAATTGCATAAAGTTCTATTAGGCGAGCCTAGTACGCTGGCCGTTGCGCATGTCCGAGGTGTAAGCTCCGACGGCCAAGGCGTAAGTCTCACGGAACTAAGCCCTACACATAAACCCACAGGCGATTTACGAGTGCTCCGTCCAGGGCGAGCCCCGACGAGTCCCAATTCTATCTTTTAAAACAGAGGTGTGCAAGCGAATCCACTTTCAACGCTCTAGGCATGCAAGAATGTATTTGGTGAAGGGGATCCCAACAAGGTTGTTAGTTGACAGTTTCTCTTCTATTAGATTCAAATATATATATAGAGGTGCTGCTAAGTGAGAAAAAGAAAAGTTAATTGACGTTAATCACTCCGTAGTGGTAGGCAAAAAGTTTTATGAGTATGTACCGCTAGATTCAAACTAAATTATTCCAGAAGTTTTAAACTGGAGAAGTCAAATCTATATATTATCAAGGACAAATATTCAATTGTGTTATGAATCAGCTCCAACCCAGTAAGGATAGCAACAAGGATGTTACAAAAATAGCTATTGTGCTGAGAAGAGATATTAGGCCGCAATTGGGCCAGGTTAATATAGGATCTGGGTTGAGTAGTGGCCTAAGAAATGAACGGTTAAAAAGGGTATGATCAGTGACATTGGAGTTATGCGTATTGCTGAAGAAAAATGTCTGTCCTCTCAACCTCTTTCTCAAGTCTAAGCTTCTCATCTCCTTTCTTCTAATTGTGTGTCTTCTCTTATATCCACAACTATCTCAATTTCTGTATTTCCATGGTTAGACTGCAATTTGAGTGTTAGTCCGGCTACCAATAATTGTAATAGAGGTTAGTTCTTATCAATTATACTTTGAGATTGTAGCATTTGCTACATTGGTGCTTTCATCGATCGTACTCCAATGAACGAGGTGATACTAGATAGATTCAGCAGCGGCGACGCAAGGGGATGGGTTTGTCGAGCTGAGCGATACTTCCACTTCCTTGGTTTCTCCGAGGAGCATTGGCTACCTCTCCCTTACTTCTACCTTGAAGGCGCTGCCCTCGTTTGGTTCGACTGGATATATCAAAACAAATAATTCTATGTTTGGAACCATTTCAAGGAGAAGCTGCAGTTGCATTTTAGGACATAAACCTTCACTGGTCCGGTGCATACGGCAGAGACCCAGGTGTGCCCTGTTCCTGCTATGAGCATTGTTCCCATCTCATGTGCATTTGCATCTGATTTGGATGTTGGACACTTTGAGGCGGACCAAATGTTCGATGAAAATCCAAAAAGAGAATGGCCTCACTCACAAACTGATTCATCTAGTGATGCCACAGAATCATTAAAAGAGTGTGTTCATTATGACGGGGATGGTGAAGTTAAAGCGACGACAACATCAATCATTGTAGAATTAGTGTTCAATACTGGGAACGATCCTAAGGCCTATGATGCGCACTCAAATGCCCCTTCATTGCCCCACCGATTGTGGTTGATGTAGTAGCTGATCAATTAGCGGGGCTTCATTTTCAGGTACCTCAGGTGCTTGGGGGAACCACTCGATGGGCCGAAATTGATTTTTCAGTACCTATACAGCCAACGGAATTCGCTGACAAGGAAGGTGAATGGCTCGAGAATATTGCGAACATAGTGTTTGCTAAAAGTCTCGAGCTAAATGAGACCAAGCAGCAATGCCAATTTGCAAATATGGCACTTATTGAGACTGCGACATGTGTTTCCTCTTGAGATTTTATCTGCTCACTTTGACGAACCAACAAGTCATAAGGGGGTGACTTTACTTTTCATGCATACCACAATAGCTAATGCATATGACGGGATTGTCGAGTTTTTTCTTTACCTATTACAACAGCCCTCTTTAGCCTTGGTGCTTGACGATTTTAGGGATCTCACAATGAACTTGAAATATGTCTTACACACTTGCTATTGGTTTGACACTGCGCAACATGCTTCAAATGAAGTTGTTTCAACATTATTGACTGCAAAACGGCAAAAGGAACGTCACTTATATTCAGCACATCGCTAGGGTGCGAGGTATATTGGGCTACCAATCTATAGTTATGTGGCTAGTTGTTTCGCTACTGGGCAGGTTTTATGGACTTGCTTTAATATGGTAGAGTTGTGTGTGTCTTCATTACTCAGACAAGTCCAGTGTATTAGTTACCCTCATGGCTTTCAAGTTCTTGATGTTGCAGCTACGTCAAACAGACGCAAACATGTCTCATGGCGTGTTGATCTCATAAACTCTTTACAGTTGCAGCACTTCCTGATAAATTTTGATGGTTGTAAAGGATTTATAATATCACACCTTTTACTATTGCTTCTAGCAAGCGACGAAATGGTTGATTCAACTCCTGCTCGCAGTGAGAGGCCTAACTTCATTGATCCTAGTGCTAATTTTTTTTATAGTAATCATTCGCGCAACTGCAGCGGATCTTTGTGTATGGGCTCCCGGAATAAGTTTTAAGTCCAAGTCTCTAACATGTTATACAGTGAATGGGGAGCCACTGCTATTGATGGGATCTACTGGCATATTTTTCTTCTTTGCATATGCTACCTCTATGACTCAAGTGTGGGATCCCGGGCAACAATGGTTGCATAATCGTTATTGGACTTGCTATTTTACTGGGCCAACAACTGACTTTAGTGCTAATGTATTAGCCATTTCTCCACATCTTGGAGTTGTTCTAGATGCTACTGGGAAAGCTCACAGAGAAGGAACTGCACAAGTACTTCAAGGTGTTATAGTTGGGCAAACTGGGGTAAATCTGAGAGCCCAAGTTACTTTTGCATTGATTGTAGTCTTCGATCCTGGAGGAGGCCTTTTGGATGCACCAATTCTTGAAGACAGTGATGATGTTCTTGAGGAAATCTTGAACGCCATAGCTAATCCGTCTATAAACATTGTACCTCTCTCTGTTGATAATTTTGATTTTCATCGATTGAAAGCAACTATTCACGACTTAACCAAGTCAGAGTATGGCTTGTCACTTTATGGAGTTTATTTCCTCATTGAATCACATTGCACAGATAGCATTAGAGTTCATGGTGTATTCATTTTTGAGTCACATTCTGCGGATAGCATTAAAGTTACTGGTGCACCAGGTGAGATGCGGAGAAAAATGAAAGGGAATAGCAATATTGACTCCACTGCTTCTGTGGGAATACTTGAAACTCTAGAGCTTCAACTTGAAGCTAAGGGTGTAGTTGAGTCTATAGTGGAGCATTTCAGCACTTTAAGTAGGAAATCCAACAGACAACTAATGACAATTGACCTAAGGATTGTGAAACTGGAGAATAAGGGTTGCCAAGGAAATTGTGCTTCTAGATCAAAGAGTTGCTATGGTACACAAAATACATCTATGTACTTCACATATATTAGTTTCACCAAGGATACATCTGCATTGATTGTGTTGAAATCTAAAAGGGATACTGAACAGTGCACATATGATAGTGCAAAATCATTGTGGCCTTCGTTGAGCAAAATCGTCATACCTAGCCTTGAAGTCTCTGAAGCCTTACCATTTGTTGCTTTGCTGGAGGTGTTAGTGGCACAACTAGCCCTTGTTATGGAGGGGGTTCTTATTTTTTTTCTACTTGTGATAGAGATGAGCTCGCCATTGCAACATACATACCAAAGTTTGTGCTAGTCATTGATGTCGCTTCAGTGAACATCATTACCCGCACTATTGCTGCTAGCACATACGGGACTGCTAGTTTCGTCTTTATATGCAAGTCAAGTTGCCAACTAGTGGCCTTTACACATGTGGATGTTTATATAGTTACAATTCGTTTGCTACTGTTTTTCGTTGAAGGATTTCTTGACTCGAACCTTGAGGACAAGGTTCTTATTGAGGATGGGGTATTGTTATGAATTAGCCCCAACCCAGTAAGGATGGCAACAAAGATGTTACAAAAATAGCTATTGAGCTGAGAAGAGATATTGGGCCGATAACAAGCAATTGGGCCAGGTTAATATGGGATCCGGGTTGAGTAGTGGCCTAAGAACTGAAACGGTTAAAAAGGGTATGATCAGTGACATTGGGGTTATGCGTATTGCTAAAGAAAAATGTCTGTCCTCTCAACCTCTTCCTCAAGTCTAAGCTTCTCATCTCCCTTCTTCTAATTATGTGTCTTCTCTTATATCCACAACTATCTCAATTTCTGTATTTTCATGGTTAGACTGCAATTTGAGTGTTAGTCCGGCTACTAATAATTGTAATAGAGGTTAGTTCTTATCAATTATACTTTGAGATTGTAGCATTTGCTACAAATTGCATAATGCATACCTTTCAATTCATGATTCCATCCAAGAAACATATATTCAAGCTTTAATATGTTCCAGTTGTCTTTTGGTAAATTTTGCTATATCAAAATACAACTAGGTTTGTTACCCGTGAATCTGTTATATGACGAAGACAAATATGTAAGTTGGGTACATTTATCTAAACCACTCGGAAGTTCACCAACTGCGTCACTAGTGTCCATGAATAAATTTTTCAAACATTGGCAGATTACTGCAAATGTCATTTGACGTGAGATCTTTCAAAGCCAAATCATCAATGATCTTTAAAGAGGAGATATCGAAGATAGACAGCTAAACATCTTCGTATAGATGATGTTTGCTCAAAAGTTATCACATATCTTATGAGTGCAAAACAATACAAATAATCAAGGAAAAATCATAGCAAATCGTAATAATCCATCGGACCAAATGGAAGAAACGAAAATAAGTACTCAGAATTAGGGGGAGAAACATTAAAAGCCTTTATTGATAATATTTGTTTGGTCTGCCTCTCCATGAAGAGGTTCAGAGCCTTACAATGGTGTTTTTCTCTTCCCATAAGATGGGTATATTTTTCCCCCCTCTCTCCTGTCTATAGTAGTGAAGAAGCAGCCCCCTTTCTAAGGTCCCCTCTCTTGGTATTTATAGCTGTGAGCTTCGTGAGCTGGCAATAAGTGGCCGTGACCACTTGAGATCTCGCCTCGGATAGGCCAGGGCCTTGTTGACCGAGCCAGAGGCGGGTTGAACGTCGTCAATTCTGAGTGGTCGTGCCATTAATTAATCATGAATTAACTTAAAACAAGATTAGCCTCGTTAATTGTCGTGGGTCGGATTCTGACCCATACAGTTAGTCCCTCCGCTTATTGAGGTCGTGTTTCGGCCGAGCTCGATGAGCGGACTTCATCGATTGTGATTTGAAAACAACTCGAATAAGGAGGTCGACTTATTGGCGGCGGCGGCCTTAGTCGTTTACACGTTGGAGATGGCCGTAGCCTTTCATATATTAGAGGTGGCCGTAGCCTTTCATATAATGGCGATGGCCGTCGCCTTTCATATGTTGGAGATGGCCGTAGCCTTTCATATATTGGGGGTGGCCGTAGCCTTTCATATTTTAGAGATGGCCGTAGCCTTTCATATATTGGGGGTGGCCGTAGCCTTTCATATGTTGGAGATGGCCGTGGAAAATGAGTATGCGCCGGGTACGTATTTGGTCACGTCCAGAATTTTGAAGGCGTACGGCGCATTCTTTCAGCGTTTGTAGGCCGTTGCGATTATTCTAACGGTGGTATGTTGGCGGATGGCTGGGAAGCCGCTTTGCGGAGCTCGTCGTAATGACGCTTGCTACGACAGGACCGAACCGTTTTACGGTTGGTCGTGTAGTTAATGATGGCTATTGGGTTTCGCGAAAGCCATTTATGTTGCCTATAAAGGTGGGTTGAGGCATTCATTTCTCATATCTTCATTGTTCATCTGAGAGAGAGACTCTGAGGAAACTTTTTCGTTTCGCTAATTCATCTTCTCTTTTCTTTCCTTTGATTATGGTATCATTTGTCTTCAGTAGATCAACAATGGCAGTCAGTTCTTCCCACGGTGCTCTTCCGGTAGATTTTCCGGTAGTCGGAGGGCCATCTCCGGCGATGGGAGGTGCAGAACAGATGGAGTCCGGCGAATTCCGTCGGTTGACGAGGTGGTTCCTCGGCCCGGAGGTCTGGTGATTGATTTCACCGTCGACGGTGGAGAGGAACCGGTGGATGAAGCCCCGTTAATGGGGGAGATTGGGATGGCCCGATTACGGGAACAGGGGGTCGTTCCTACCCATGCAGACATTGTTCTCGCTAGAAGCGAGGAGAGGGTCCACACCGATCGCCGGGGATACTGCGTTTTTTACGCCTATCCTTTCAGGTTGGGGTTCAAGATCCCGCTCCCAATGCTGGTGGTGGATTTCTGTCGTTATTACGGGGTATGCCCGGGTCAGCTCACTCCTTCCCTCTACAAATTGTTGGCAATGTTCATCAAGTACGCGGAATTGCCCCGTAGGGAGGTCACGCTGCAGCATGTGCTGAGTCTCTACGCTCCGCAGAGAGTCCGCGGCACCATGATTCAGGCGTGCCCTCGTGGGTCGAGGGGCCTGGTCATGAAGTTGGATGACGAGGTCGACCCTCGCCCTTTCGAGCACTTCTTTTACATCAGGACCAAGCACCTGGTGGCGGATGCTACTGGGTTCCCAGAGGCTTGGAACCATGCACGTAAGTTCTTTAGTGGTTGAATTCCTTTTTCTTTCCCTCTTTATGATTTGTGATCATGGGCGTTAACTCGTGTCTTTTTTGTAGCTGACAGGTCGCCGCCGGCCCCATTGTCTTGGATACGTGAGTGGGTCGAGGCCGTACTCCCTCATACGCGGGGGATACACACATGGGCGTCTTTCTGGGAGAGGCATGGCCGTTGGCCCGTGGCAGGTAAAAAATTGATTTCTTCTTAGGTTCTGCTTTGTTTCGACTCTATTCGTCAACCTTGTTTTCTTGTGATTAGGGAGGGCACGCCGCGTCAGGGCCCCTCAGCTGGCCTTCCGTCGGCCTAGTGCAGTTGCTCGGCTTACTGCAGCGCCGGTGTCGCGCTCCACACCGAGGGCGGCATCAGTCGAGTCTTCAGCGTTTTCTTCTCCATCACGGACCCTACTTCGGGATGAGGGGCCATCGGGGGTTGCGCGCCCTAGAGCGGAATCATCATCAGATGGGGAGGAGGAGAGGCCGTTGATAAGGCGTAGGGTCGCGTTCGTGCCGGCTCCTCCTGTGGTAATTAATTTGGACTCCCCCCCGGCGGACGCGGAGAAGAGTGTGGCTGCGGCGCCTGCCCTCGAGGGTGGACAAACAATGGGGGTTGCCCCGGTTGGCTTAGGCCGTGATGATACTGTCGCTTCGGCGACTCAATTGGTGGTTCCAGTCGCTGAAATGGGAGGTAGTTCCTCAGAGGCTGCTAGTGTGGGGGAGGCCAGAGCTCCTTCAGCGGCTGCGGCGGGAGGAGATGCTGTAGGGGGTGAGGATGAGTCCCAATCCGACTTGGATCCCGACGACGTCCGTATGTTCCAGGAAGGCTCCACCAATTCAGCGGTGCGTGCAGGGGGACGATCTCGCTTTATCGAAGTTCCCACGGAATTGAACTTATTGCTCCAAGGGGAAAGCTTGGTGCCGCAGTTCGAGCTGCTATGCTCGGAGGCCGAGAATGCATCGTTGAGGGGCGTTACGGATGTCGGGCTGATGAATGAGGTAGCCGTGATAGGCTTGAGGGTATGTACTGTTACGTTGGTTCGCTTCTTCTTTGCCTTAGGTTTATTCTTTTATTCTAATCGTTGTTTTTGCTTTGCAGTCTTATCTGTTGGAGGTGGAGAGCATCCGTCGAGCCAACGTCCGCTCGGGGATATTTTTGCGGGCGCTGGAGAAGTGTCGCCGCTACCGAGATCAGTGCCGAGAGTTGCGTGTTCGCTTGAGGAATGATCCTCGCAGCCGGGCCTTGGTCGAAGAGCTGGCGAGGCGGGAGCTTCAGATGCAACAAATACTTGGCCAGACGAGTGCTCTCGAGGAGCAGCTCCGCCGAAAGGATGAGGAGCTCGAAGAGGTGAAGAGGGTCGCAGCTGAGTGCGAACGCCGGGGCGAGGCCAAGGCGGCGGAGGCCGCTGTGGCATGGAGCGGGAAAGTGACCGCGTTGGAGGGTGAGGTCGCGGCATTGAAGCTTCAAGTGAGGGATGCTTCGTCGAGGGCTGGGGCGTTGGAGGAGGCTATCCGCGTGCACGAATCCCAACGGGCATTGGAAAGGGATGCTGCGGCCTTTAGAGAGGCGAGTCTCGAGGAGCGGATTGGTGTCTTTGAGCAGGACGCCCAGGTCATGGCGGACCGGAACACAGCCTTAGAAGAAGAGAATCAGCGGCTACGGGATCAGGCCGCTTCTTCCAGCCAGGCTCGAGAACTTTGGGTCTTTGCCGAGGCCCAACGTGATGTATATAAGAGTTTGTGGGAGGCTGGAGTTGTGATCGAGGCTGCTTTCGAGGGGGCACTTCAGAAGGCTCGTGAGGCACGTGCCGATTGTGGTTTTGACGCGGCAACGCCAGAGGCTGACGCTGGTGCAGACGGTGGCGCAGACGGCACCGAGTAAAAAGATTATGCATTTTTTCTTGTCTTGTTCGCCGCTTGGCATTTTAGGCGTTTCTTGTATTATTATTTTTTTTATTTCTTGTATTGATCGGCCTTGGCCGGGTGTAAGCGGGGATGACCCGCAATTGACTTTGTAAATATACAAATTTTCTTTCCCATTGCCTGCCTTGTGCTTGTTTTTTGTCACTGTTTTTCTTTCGTTCTTTAGAGTTTTTGTTGCGCTTTTTGTTGACCGTTCACGTTGGCGGCCCTAGTCGAATTTAAATCGACGACTTTAGTCGTGATAGAATCGACGGCCTTAGCCATAGAGGCAACTTCGACCGTCGTCGGGTCGTTTACTCACCGTAGTCGAATCTAGGTCGACCGTTGGCGGCGATGGCCCTAGCCATAATATAGTTGATGGCCTTGCTTTTTCAGCTCGGTGCGGGCGAGCCTTGGCTGTTATTTGGTGATAGCGGCGCTTAGCCTTAGTCCCAGTTCGGGCGCGGTCGAACTACCGATCGTGATAGTAAAAAATGCGGCCTCGTAGTTTGACCGGGGCCGAACTTTACGTGGCCCGAATCTTAATTCGAGTTGGGGGAACTTACTTGAAATGGCGAGGGTGCCTATCCTGCGCTTTGATTTGTTGGAGGTCGGGCTTTGCTTTCACAGATGAAAGCGTTTAGCCTGAGGCTTGGTTCGACTGTGGTTGGACTTGCTAAAGTTGAGGACGAAGGCGTCCATTCTTGTAGTTCGAGCGAGGTCGAGCTCGTTGTATTCAATAGGGAAGGCGCATAGCTTGAGTCCCAGTTCGACTGTTGTTGGACTTTGTTAAATTTGGTGGCGAAGGCTCGTAGCCTGTTTTGGTTCAACTGTGGTTGAACTTTTGGTGAAGGCGCATAGCCCGTCTTGGTTCAACTGT
>NC_031997.1:17205852-17209032 GCF_001879085.1 Nicotiana attenuata
AAATTATTTAGTACTTCTTTATTTTACTTACTTAATAGTTACTTACTATAAAGTAAAAAAAAAAAGTTAAAAGATATCATCAGCTTCAAATACCTTCTTCTTATGTTAAATTAATTACCGAGTCAAGCTTAATACTACATGTTTGCTCGAAAGTTATCACATATCTTATGAGTGCAAAACAATACAAATAATCACGGGAAAATCATAGCAAATCGTAATAATCCATTGGACCAAATGAAAGAAACGAAAATAAGTACTCAGAATTAGGGGGAGAAACATTAAAAGCCTTTATTGATAATATTTGTTTGGTCTGCCTCTCCATGAAGAGGTTCAGAGCCTTACAATGGTGTTTTTCTCTTCCCATAAGATGGGTATATTTTTCCCTTCTCTCTCCTGTCTATAGTAGTGAAGAAGCAGCCCCCCTTTCTAGGGTCCCCTCTCTTGGTATTTATAGCTGTGGGCTTCGTGAGCTGGCAATAAGTGGCCGTGACCACGTTGAGATCTCGCCTCTATAGTGGCGGATAGGCCAGGGCCTTGTTGACCGAGCCAGAGGCGGGTTGAACGTCGTCAATTCTGAGTGGTCGTGCCACTAATTAATCATGAATTAACTTAAAACGGGATTAGCCTCGTTAATTGTCGTGGGGTCGAATTCTGACCCATACAGTTGTTTTGTATATCTAAATTGTAAACTTATGAAGCAGCATTTTAATTAGCAGAATCATGCATGCCAGCTTTTGTTAAGTTTGTGGATAATTGGCTTAACAATCTAACAAATACTATTTGAAAAAACTATATTTGCCTCTTTGGAGGTTGGCACGTAAATTCAAAGAAAGATTTCTTTGATCTTCTAGGAAATGAAGCCCAAAGGCCAAAGCGATATTCTGTTGTATATGCATATTGTTGGCCGAACCACCTTCCTCTAAAGCTTCACAGCTTGCCTTTAATAAAATAAAAGTATTATTTTGGCATTACTTTTTTTTTCACGAAATAGAGATCATAACTTGATTAATATATAGTAATAAATAAATCAAAGAGCCATCATGTGATGTGCATTAATTTGTCCCGTTTTGGTAATTCTTCTTCTACAAGAGAAATTAGTTCTGAGAAGAAGCAAATCGACATAAAATATAGGCCACATGTTTGAATTTAAGTAACATAATACTATAATATTTCAAATTTCAAGAAGAAGATTTTGAGGAACCCTTCAATTTTTTTCAATTGATGTATTTTAGCAACAACATATCACTAAATAGAATAATCAAACTAATATTCCTAGCAGCTTCAATGAGACATTATGCCGAGCCAAAACAGACAGTGAAAAGGATCTTATGCATTGTGGATAGTGGCATCTCAAACATTAATTAATAACATTTTGATTACATAATAAATGAAATGCTCATAGCCATTTTCTTCTTCATCAACTACTCTTGACGTACTCAACTTTTACACCTAACTAAATCATTTGATCCAGTCTCAATTTGGCCTAACCTTATTTTAACTTTTTGCCCCTGAAGAGAAAATGGGCATATTAATTGGAGAAAGGAGAAGGAAGTAGAGAGAAAAAGATGGGAATATTGAAACCTTGCACCTAATAAGCAATGTTGAGCTTGTTAGGTGATGAAATGGATGGAATCCTTTCTCCCTTAATTAATTTGAGGCCTCGGGTTCGGGACTAAAAATAAATAAAAAACCTATAGTAATTTTTCGGTTTAATGAACCTTATGTGACACAAATTTGAATTAGTCAAGTCAGTGGATTTCAGTTAGTAGAGAATTAAACAAAAAAGAAAGAGCTTTGTTATTTGTAATTTCTCATCAATTGTTGTTATGAAGTGGTACAAACTGCATATATATATATATATATATATATATATATATATATATGACGGTATCCCACAATTTAAGTGTGCTCGTATAACACTAAAATTTACTCTGATTTATGCATAAAGCAACACTACGTGCACCTAAAACAAATTTAAAATTAAAAACAAGTCAACTGATAAGTTGAGTTATGCTTGAAAAAAGAAAATAAATTGAGGAAACATTGGACGAGAGAGTCGAAGTCGAACTCACATAACTTATGTGGTGAACTATCACGAATACCATAGAGTTAAAACCTAATCGATGTAATCATCATGCTTGAATCACAAAATTGTGATACTCATTTTCCTATAAACAACAGCTATTATTGGTCCATAAGTAGTAGAGCCAGCAGAATTGATTTAGGAAGGATGTCTTTAACATGATTTGGACTGTTTAGCTTTTTGTTTTTTTCTTTTTCCTTTTAAACAAGGACGGTTTTTGTTTGTCCAAACTTTCAAAAAATGCTTATTTCGATAAGAACTTTTATCAAAAATAAAACTTTTCATAGAAATACTTTCAAAAAGTAGAGTTTGTCCTACACATTTTCATGGTATATAATTGCATCTTTATCAACAGTTACTACGAAGACTCACCAAACTGTACAAGTTGAGGGCAAAACTATGGTCTCCTTTTTCCAGATTTGGTTTAAAAAATCTTAAAACTTTAAGAACTGGTCTGAGTGGTTCTCTAGATGATCCCTACTTTAATAGATGTTTTACTCCCGGCCATTTTCTCAAATTCAGAAAAAGTGAATATTTTAACTATTTAGGCAAAATTATGCGACACATCAAATATTTACACTGTATTTATTATTTATAGCTATACTTTTAGCAAATTTACTATTCGTAGCTATATTTGACTTTTATAGCAAATTCATGAAATAAGAGATTAATTGTATTGAATTGAAACAAGAGAGCAACAAGCTCTCATAGTTCAGTTGGTTAGAGTGCCTACTTAGCTAGCGCATGTCTTGAGTTCGTATCTCAATAAGAACATTTTATTTTTCTGTATTTCTGTATTTCACCTTAGTTGTATTCGTTGTGCGAACAAACAGTCAATACAGGTTGTATTCTCTATATATACCCCTGTATACAGTTGATACAAGTTGTATCCTTTACCCTTGTATTTCGCCTTGGTTACAATTGATACATATTGTATTCGTTGCACAAATGAATACAATTGTGCTAAAGAATACAATTGATACAGGCTGTATTCGTTGCACGAACGAATACAGTTGGCACATGTTGTATTCGTTGCGTGTTTAATTTGAATACAAGCAACAAGCTCTCATAGCTCGGTTAGAGCGCCCCTCTCTCTC
>NC_031997.1:17209072-17361595 GCF_001879085.1 Nicotiana attenuata
TCTCTCTCTCTATATATATATATATATATATATATATATATATATATATATATATATATATATATCCATATATACAGTTGATAAAAGTTGTGTCCTTTGTTTAAACTCTTATATTTCGCCCTGGTTACAGTTGATACATATTGTATTCGTTGCACGAATGAATACAATAGCGCGAAAGAATACAATTGATACAGGTTGTATTCATTGCACGAAAGAATACAGTTGACACAGGTTGTATTCGTTGCGCGTTTGAATACAAGCGATACAAGTTAGTAGAAATTGAATAGTAGCTACGAATGGTAATTAGGCAAATTGTAGTTATTAGGCTCAAACTATAGTGGTTTATGAAAATTTATTCTTTTAAGTACTGTTAGAGATTTATTTTTTGTCATTTCTGTTGGGTTTCAAATTAAAGTATGCATGAAAAATAGAGGGGAAAAAATTGGAGGGAAAACGAAAAGATTGAAAAAGCTTTTTCTTATTAAGGACCTTTGTCCCTTGTCAGACATGGAAATAAAGCCTTTGTACATATATAGTGAAGCATTTCTTCTGACTCTTAAAGAGGTGAGATGAGAGAAAGCCTTGCATCGTCATCATCATTCGAATTTGAATTTGGTCAAATGATTGATTGATTAATATATATTATGGACCAAATTTATTTATTTTTTTCATTATTTATTTTTCTTTTTCTTGATAATTTGACACGGAATTTTAATATAAAATCTGCGGTAATTTTTTCAACGGTCAAATAACAATACACTTAACATATAAATAATTTTTGCTGAATAGACATCTTGTCAAACAAACATGCATCTTTGGACCCGTTGAAACTCAACCTTATTGGCTATAAATTCAAAGGCTTGGCATCATTTTTAACCACCAAAAATCAGAAACTTTCCCCTCTTCTCTCAGCATTCCTGCCAAGTTTTCAACAATAAAACGTAAGTTTCCAGTGTGTGATTTGATGCCACCTTCATACGCTGAAACACTAATGTTTGAAGTACCGCTACATCAGTATGGGTAATTCGTTTTATTCTGGGAGAAAATAATCCTGAACAATGGATACAAGGAGAGGATTAAGTTCCTTAAGGACGCACTGTGCAACCAGTGGGCTCGAAATTTTTGTTTTTTTGTCTGTATTTCGGTCTCTCTTGCTATTTCTGTTTTTTTGGCCTTGTAGAATTTATTTTTGAATGTAAAATACTATGATGACCCGATATGTCATTTTGAGTTCTACCCCTTATTTTCATATTCCGAAACCACGATTAGCTCTGTTTAATATTTTTTTGATTTGCGGGCGCAGTCCGTGTCTTTTTCCAAAAATATTTTATGGGAAAAATTTAAGCAAACATGAGTTTTAGCTTTAAAAATGCCTTGAGCTGACTACGGTTAACATTTTATGTAAACGATCCAGATCGGTATTTTGATGATTCCGGTGGGTCCGTATTATAATTTTGGACTTGGGCTTGTGCCCAGAATTGAACTCGGAAGTCCCTAACTTGATTTGTTGAAAACTAGTAACTTGAAGGTTTAAAGACTTCTCAGGTTTGATTGTAGATTGACTTTTACTACCGGGTTCGGATTTCGATTTCGAAACTTGGTATAAGTTCATTTGACTATTTAAAACTTGTCTGCAAAATTTGGTGCAAACAGATTTGATTTCATAGGATTCGGCCGCTCGCTTGTAAATTTGAAAGTTCTTGAGTTTCTTTGAAAATTGTATGCATTTTGATGTCCGATTCGTAGTTCTAGGTATTATTTGGTATTTTGATTGTGCCAGCAAGTTCACATGATGTTATTACACTTATGCGAATGTTTGGTTTGGAGTTCGAGGGGCTCGGGTGAGTTTCAGACATGTTTCAGATGAGTTTGGATAGTGCGAAGATAGCTGGTGTCATTCCAGCTCTGGTGCAGATCTCGCATTTGCGAGGTCTGGCTCGCAATTACGAACCTAGCGTTTGAGAACAATAGCTCGCATTTGCGAGCATGTGCTGAGCTACCCTCGCAAATTGCAAGGAATTTGTTCGCATTTGAAAACTGTCAGTAGTCGCATTTGCGATCCCTGAGTCGTAGTGTCCTTTGGGCGATCTGCGCATTGTGAAGGCAGTGTTCGCAATTGCGAAAGTGGGTCTTTTCGCAATTGCGAACTTTTTATCGCAATTGCGACTTCTGGGCTTCTGATGCATAGTTCGCATTTGTGACCTGTGCCTCGCATTTGTGGTGGTCACAATTAGACATCGCAATTGCAGCATCTGCAGCTGGGTAAAGGTTGGGACTTAGCTCATTTTACACCATTTCTCCATCCTAAATACCCCAGAGGCGATTTTTTAAGAGGATTTTCTCCCCAAAATCATTGGTAAGCAACTCTAATCCATTTCCTTTCAATTATCCATTACTTTTCATGGGATTTCAACATCAACCTTAGGATTTCCATGGTAGAAATTAGGGATTTGGGTAGAAATTGGGAATTTTTCTAAAATTGAGATTTAGACCCCGAATTTGGGTCGGATTTCGAAATAAATCACACAAACGGGCTTGGGGATGAATAGATAATCGGGGTTTGGTCCGAACCTCAAATTTGACCAAGTGGGACCGGGTTTGACTTTTGTTGACTTAAAAAATGGTCAAAATTGGACATCTTTCAGTAATGGGTAGTTTTAAAAGTTTATTTTGAATCATTTGATCGATAATTTTCTAGATTTAGTTGGCTTGGAGGCTTGTTCGAAAGGCAAGGCCATGGTTGATTGATTGCTTTGTTTTGCGGAGTGAGGTAAGTGTCGTGGTTAACCTTGACTTGAGGGATTAGGACTTATTGATCTATTTGCTACGTGTTTTATGTCTGGGCACAACATATATGTGAGGTGACGAGTATCTATGCGTTGTCATTGGGCTAAAGCATGCGGGTAAAAATTATTTCTTTGTATTAATTTATTTTGTTAATCATGTTATCCATGCTTAGGTTAGATTATCACTTCATTATTTTATTAGTTTAGTATTTATTGTTTATTTCAAAGATGTTGTAGATTTTGGAAGTTGAGTTGATATTGTGGCACAGTTTTTGAAGTGAAATTGTTCCCGCCTTGATTTTTATTATTCGGATTTGTATTGTTGCTTGGTGAGGAAGAGGGAGAAGCACGAAGGGTGTTGTCGTACCTTATTTGAATCATTATCATATATTGAGAGATTTGCGAGAAAAAGCACGAAGGATGATGCCGTGCCATTATATTCATGATATTACATGGTGAAGACGAGAGTAAAAGCACGAAGAGTGATGCCGTGCCATTCATTTTCATATCATTGCTTTATCTGATTTCCGATTTTGGTGATTTACTTCGTTATATTGAAACTTAATCCGAAAGATGTTATTTTGGGATATCGTACTTGCCATTTTTACGATATTTTCCCCTTTCGCATATCCACTCCCAGTTAATATTTTATCATTCTTCTTGTTATTTTGCTGTTATATATATATATATATATATATATATATATATATATATATATATATATATATATATTACGTAGGTGTCTTGTCATAGACTCATCACTACCTCATCAAGGTTAGGCTCGACACTTACAAAGTATATTGGGTCGGTTATACTCATGTTACACTTCTTCACTTCTTGTGCAGATACTGGTATCGGTCCCAGTGGTGCTGTAAGGCCTGTAAAATTTTACTTAGAACCCGGGGTTTCGCGGTGCTGGGGTAGACTTATGTGTTTGAGGTTTGTAGAAACGCGATACAAGCTTTTTGGGTTGTACAGTGCGTCGGGGAGTTGGACGAAAAATTTTGCAGAGCAGGGCATTTCTGCGGTCCACTATGCGGCCACAGAATCACTTTGCGGATCACAGATTCGCCGCAGAATGCAACAGGGACCAAGCCAAATTTTGAAGAGAATTTTGCGGTTGATTATGCGGCCGCATAATCATTTCGCGGGCCGTACAGTCCTTCACATATCCAGCAAGAAGAATTCGGGAGGGAGACTTCGCGGCGCATTATGCGATCGCATAATTATTCTGCGGGCCGCATAACGGCCGCAGACTTGACCAGGACAAGCCCAGTTCTGGGACCATTTTTGCGGTCCCCTTTGCGGGCCGCATACTCGTTTTGTGGTCCGGTCTGCGACCGCACACTCGATTTCGTAGGCTTAAGTTTGGAGATTTTTACCCAACCCTATTTTGATAAATAGACTTAAGGGACCGTTTTTGAAGGGGAATTCTGAGATTTTAAGAGAGAGGGAAGAAACTAGAGAGAGAAGGAGGAGCTCCAACACCTTCCACTTGAATTCCTTGCTCAAGCCTTGGAGAATTCACTAAGAAAGCTTGCAAAATTGTCTACTAATGAGGTAAGATTCTAGCCCTAACCTTCACTTTCGAAATTTGAGTTGGGAATAGGTAGTGGGGAAAAGGGCTTTAAGAATAAGAGTTGGTTAATAATGCATGCATGTGCTAATGAGGGTGCTAGGGAGGTTGTGGAGTGTATATGGGTGGCCTATTGAAGTGGGGATTACTTGTGGGGTGAAGGAACATCACCATAGGATCCTATAGTCGAATATGCATGCCTAGTATTTGATGAAATGCTTAATGAGCTGAACCCACGAATATCTTCTTAATTATGGTTCAATTTTGTTATGTCTCTAAATAGATTGAAGTTGCTAGGATTTCCGGAACATTGTAGTAATTTAAGGAAAGTTCAAAGCGAGGCATGTTGGCTAAACTTCTCTCCTAGAATCGAATCTCTCAGTGTTCTCGTAAGTTTCAAGTATGAAGGCCCAAGCTCTTATTTCTCATGTTCCGAGTTATTCATTATAAATTTGACTATTCCGAATAAGCTTGTGTTGAAAGATGTATACTACAAATGTGTACCAAATACTCCTATCATAATGTGTTATCCTTCGGGAATGTATTCAAACATGACCAATGTGTCGGAATATTATGATTTCAATCATGTTTCAATTGAAACTTATTATGCTAAATTGTGAAAGAAAACTCAATGTGCTTAAGACTCTTATTGCTCATATGTACACTTAAAATCTTGATTAGAAATGCCTGATTGTTGATAATCCATAATGATGTCTGAAAGTGAAAGGAGTGTGTATGAAATATGAAATACGACCGACTTGCCAACAACGAAATTACACTTGTGGGCACTAGTGCCAATGAAATGAAAAGACGAGTGAAAGACTATGAAATGAGCTATAAATCATTTTTATAATAAATGTATTGGGAGCATCGTTTAGTCACCGAGGAAGGATAGGTTGCAATAACCTAACCCCGAAACTACACGTGCCAGTGTAGGAGTGATTGAGAGGTAAAAATCCCGTATTGATGTGATGTGATTATTCCCCTTAAATGGGATGAGATTGATGTGTTGAGATTATTCCCCTAAATGGGATGAGACAACTGCTAGTGGAAAATGATGTCGACCCACACGACATTATGGTGAGATGACTTAGTCGATGGGGGATGAGATCAATGCCATGCTATGCACATGGTGGTATTGTAATTAGATGTCTCAGGGTGAGATGGATTAGCCGATCGGACCGAGATCGGACTCCTTGCTAAAGTCACGGTGGTATCGGTACTAAACATCTCCCAACCTGAAATATTAAAAATTACTTGAAAACTTACCTTGCTCCTAACTTGATACTTATATATTGTTTGAGGCAATCATTGATCTTATGTTGTTTCTCCTTGTACTATTACTCGATTCTTTGAGAAGGCGTTTAGTTTTACATACTAGTACTATTCCATACGTACTAACATCTCTTTTGCTGGGGTGCTGCATCTTTAATGGATGCAGGTGGTTCCATAGCAGGCAGCATCGATTAGTGATAGCGGTACACCCTCTTCCCAGCTGACTTGGTGAGCCCCACTTCATTTCCGGGTCTTGTATCTTTTGTTCCTTATGTATAATATTTTGAGGTATAGCCGGAGCTTTGTTGCCGGCACTACCGTAATACTCTTTTGTATCCGTTAGAGGCTCCGTAGACATAGTGTGAGTTGTATATTTGTGTTGGGAAAGCCAAACTAGAAATTTTGTATTTGTATCACATGATCCACTTCAAACTATGAACGTGTAATGTATTTTGAGACTTATAAATGAACTAACTAATGGTAATGAATTTGTGTTGTTCATGTGACCTTCTTATTGTCTAATTACTGGAAATGCACCTTCACTTTATTCATGGGTAAGTTCGGGTAGAAGGCATTGAATAGGCTTGCTTGAATGAGGTATCTCAGTTGAGTGTTGGTCGCGCTGCCCGAGGTCGGGCGTCACAGGTGCTTAGAGGCGCGTCGGCTCGAATCACTTTTATACGGAGACTCGAGTTAGATCTGCTGGTGTCCGCAGACCTTGAAGTTCCCTTCCATTTTCTACCTTTAATGTTTATCTCTTTCGAACAGT
Organism: Nicotiana attenuata; assembly: GCF_001879085.1. Taxonomy (NCBI): domain Eukaryota; kingdom Viridiplantae; phylum Streptophyta; class Magnoliopsida; order Solanales; family Solanaceae; genus Nicotiana; species Nicotiana attenuata. Next base: position 17,215,479 of record NC_031997.1, read on the forward strand.
TATATTTATTTCAGACCATGTTAGTAGACTTCTAGTTGCTCATGTACTCGTGACTTCGGATTCCTGGGAGTAGTTAGTATCACGTTGTTTTATATTCGCACTTTGTTAGATTTGGAGTTTATTTCTCAATTATTGTCATTACTTGAATTAATTGCTAAAAATTGGTTAATTTCTTTATTAACGTCGGCTTGCCTAGCAAGTGGATGTTAGGCGTCATCATAGTTCCGAGGTTGGAATTCCGGCTCATGATAAATACTAACAATTTTATAATCATCTTACGTTCTCATTCATATAATAACAAGGGAAGATGACGTATTTTCACTTAATATCATGTGTGTGTTTTTGATTTATGATGGGTATCTGTCTCTACCAATGCTTTTTCCCTTAACTCTAAGTACATGTTCATTTACAAGAAAAGCCAGATTACTACTATAATTAAACTCGACCCTTTCAGTAATTTAGATACTCTTGCTAAATTCCGACAAAAGTTTTGTTGACTTTAGAATATCCATAAAGTTTCATATTTTTTACCTGCAAGTTGGATTAATAAATTACACAGATTTCACATCAAAGTGCAATTTAAAAAATCACAAAAAAGAAGAAAGACTTTCAGGGGAAGCGTGGTTGAATGGTTCGTTGTGGTTAACTCTCCTTCTTTCCAGCTAGGTTTCACCTGCTTATGATGACCAAAAACCCAAACCAACCAAAAACAAAAGTAAATTAATGAAAAATTAGAGGATGAAGGGAAAATTAGAGAGAAAAAGAAATGGGATAGTCGGGAACATATATATTCTGTTTCACCTGCTGCACCGTGTGAGAAAAAAGAATAACACTCTGCACTTTACAGTACAGTAAATTTGAAAGAGGAGAAAAACAAATTTGCTGACCTTTTAACTACTGAATTACCATCGTTTGGTACCCTGGATTATGAAAATAATCTCTGTTAGGTTTTAGTTTTAATGATGAAAAATAATATTATTATTTTTGGTATAGGAACTCAAGAAAAGCATCCAAGATTAGAGAACTCAAAAGGGAGGAATAAATCAACCAACTAGAGATTCGGAAAGGGAATCAATCAGAGATTGATTGAAACGGAAAAGAAGCATCGAAGATCTTGCAAGATGATCAATCAAGCTGCTATTTTCGGAAGGACCAATAATCAAGGAGCAAACCCGCGTTATCTAGACCTGAAGAAGGAAAGCTATCAATGCCCTCTCGTCAAGGAAGAGCAACGGCAAGCTGCTATTTTCGGAAGGACCGACAATCAAGGAGTAAACCCGCATCATCAAAATCTGTAGAAGGAAATCTATCAATGCCCTCTCATCAAGGAAGAGCAACGACAAATAACCTTATTCTTGGAAAGAATCAATCTGTTTCAAGGATCAAATCTCTTGAGTTGTCAAATCTCTTCAGCAAACGTCCTCCTACAAAGTATTTATACACATCCTTCAGACTTAGACAAACATACTTTGATCGAACCAAATACCCTATCTTTGTTCTACTGCAAACAAACATTGTAGTTCTACTAGACATGCTGTGTAACAAGTTAGAGAAGAAAGAGAGAAAAATACTGGTGAGGCATTGTATCAAAAAGAAACGAGTGATATAGGAACTGAGCCATTGGTGTAAACCACACCATTCACTTTGTACTCGAGAAACTCAGTCACTGAAAGAGAACTCCCTTGCAACCCAAGGGGACTGGACTAGGATTCACATTGAAACCGAACCAGTATAAAAATTCCAGTGTCTTTAATTCCTGCACTTTATTTCTGCATCTTAAATTTTGCTCTTACTGTTATCACGTTATTATATCTAGTCACCTAACTAGAAAACTAGTCAACTTGTAGCGATTAAAATATAAAAATAAACAATTCACCCTCTCTTGTACTTTCAATTGGTATCAGAGCAAGGCTCACATTTTTCTTTTGCTTAACAGCTTGTGAGAAAAGATCATAGCAAATCAAGTTATTATCGGAGGACTCTTCAAAGAAGGAACATCGCAAGTGAGGCCACCGTACTTCAATGGATAACATTTCTCTCACTGGAAAGTGCGTATGAAAATATACGCAAAGGCCTTTGATGTTAAATTATGGAGAGTCATCAAAAAGGGGAACAATCCTCTGCCGGCCGCCGCTCAACCACTTGCTGATCCTGAAGATATAGATTCATATACAGATGAGCAAATGGCAGTTGTGCAAGTTAACAATAAGGCAAGGAATCTGCTCTACAATGCTATAAGTGGTGAAGAGTATGAGAAAATCTCTAGTTGCGATACAGCCAAAGAGATGTGAGATAAACTTGAAGTTACTTATGAAGGAACCAGCAAAGTAGAGGAAACACATATCAACATGTTGGTTCATGACTATGAACTCTTTCGGATGAAAGAAGGAGAATCTATTGAAGAGATGTTTGCCAGATTCAGCAAAATAATTAGCGATCTAAAAGCTTTTGGCAAACCATACTCAAGTGGTGATCAAGTTAGGAAGATTCTTAGAAGCCTACCTACTACTTCTCAAACAAAAGTGGTTGCACTTGAATCACAGGATCTGAATAAGCTATCATATGATGAACTTTAATGAGAACTCATAGCATTCGAGAAAACTCATCTCAAGAAAACAAACCAAGAAGAAAAGAAGAAAATAGTTGCATTCAAGGTCAGAACTGAAAAAGTAAAAAATGATATCGATGATGACCCTCTCTTCAAGAAGAGATTGCCATGGTATCAAGGAACATGGATGGTTTAATGAGGAGATATAGGAATGCGAGAAGAGGAAGGATGCCACCCAGGCGATCCAGGCAATATAATGAACAAGACAAAAATGATGGCAAATGCTATGAGTGTGGAAAATTTGGACATGTTCAAGCTGAATGTCCTGATCTAAAAAGAAAAATTTCAGAGGCTTCAACAAGAAGAAATCATTTGGAAGTTGGAGTGATGAAGACAGTTCAGAACACGAAGAGATAGCAAATCTTTGCTTCATGACAATTCTAGAAAACGACATGAACAAACTCTTAGGATGCTGGACAGATGAGGACACTTTAGACGATGAATGCAAAGATGACAATGAGAACTGTTTCATGGCACGAGGTGAAACAAGCGAGGTAAGATCTTATAACTGTGAAAGGTGTAATTAATTGCAGGATATTCTTGACCTTACTTTGAAAGAGTCTTAAAAGATGAATGAACTAAAGAGACTCGACAAAGAAGTAAAAGACTGGAAACTCAAACATGAAGTATGTAAAATTGAAAAAGAAGTACTTCAAGAAGAGTTTGAGGAATTGCAAATGCAACTCAATGGCATGCGCAAATCCACCAGTCATAGTTCTGTCAAGTCAATCAGGCGACTTAAAAGTCAACTGGAGAAGGACCAGCCAGAAGAGAGTCCACTAGTACTAACACTAATGAAAGATCCAAAAATGGATCAGGAGTTACGTGTCACTACTGTAACAAAAGTGGACATAAATATTCCTTTTGTCTATTTTGTAAATCAAATGTTTCAAGATGGACTTGGAAACCCAAAAACAATCCTGAGTCGAGTAATACTAACCAACCAGGACCCAAGCAAGCTTGGGTACCTAAAAGAAAGTAATCACTATATTTTGCAGGAACACTACAGGAGGCGTCACAAAGGAAAATGGTACTTAGATAGTGCGTGTTCCAGTCACATGAGAGGTGACAAAAACCTGTTTAAGGGAGTTACAAAAATAGATGGAGGAAGTGTTAAGTTCGGTGATGATTCAAAAGGAAAAATAGTCGGTACCGGAGCAGTCCCTTTCAATAATAATTGTGATATCACTGAGGTCTATCTTGTTGACGGACTTAACTACAATCTTCTGAGTATAAGTCAGCTATGCGACTTAGGGTATGAAGTAAAGTTCAAGAAAACAGGTTGTGCTATTGAAGATGAGACAGGTAAAATAATCCTCCCAGGTAAAAGGTATAGAAATGTTTATATTCTTGATGGATTTGAAAATATAGATGGTCATATCTGTTTAACATCCATATCTGATGATCCATGGTTATGGCATAAGAAACTTGGTCATGCAAGCATACATTTGATAGAAAAACTTTCCAAGCATGATTTAGTTATTGGTTTGCCTAAACTAAATTTCTCTAGAAATCATATATGTGATGCTTGTCAAATTGGAAAACAAACTAGAAACTCTTTCAAAAATAAGGATATTGTATCTACTTCAAAGCCTTTGCAGCTACTTCATATGGATTTATTTGGACCTACTAGAACTGCTAGCATAGGTGGGAAACAATATGCTTTTGTTATTGTTGATGATTACTCACGTTTTACTTGGGTGATTTTCTTATCTCATAAAGATGAGGCGTTGAAAAATTTTGAGATTTTCTATAAGAAGGTTGAAAGAGAAAAGGGGTATCTGATTACAACAATCCAAAGTGATCATAGAGGAGAATTTGAAAGCAGAGCATTTGAAGATTTCTATGATGATCAAGGATATACTCACAACTTCTCAGCACCAAGATCACCCCAACAGAATGGAGTCGTTGAGCAGAAAAATAGGATCCTGCAAGATATGGCAAGAACTATGATACTAGAATATTCAATGCCAAATCACTTCTGGGCATAAGGAGTAAGTACCGCATGTCATATTCTCAATCGATGTCTCATAAGTCCTATTTTGAAGAAAACACGTTATGAATTGTGGAAAGGTAAACGACCCAATATTAGTTACTTTCTGCCGTTTGGAAGCAAGTGTTTCATTCACAATAATGGTAAGGACAATCATAGAAAATTCTATCCAAGAAGTGATGAAGGTATTTTTATTGGTTATTCATTAAATAATAGATCTTTTAGAGTCTATAATAAACGCACACTATGTGTGGAAGAATCAGTACATGTTATATTTGATGAGAATAACACTTCGGCCGAGAAAAGAATTATTGCAGGTGATGAAGATCAAACTCAAGAAATTCAGGAGACAAGCAAACCTCAATAGTTGACTAATAAATCTGATGGTGTGATAGAGTCAACTAATGAACCAGCAACAGTCAACTTGAATCTCCGAAGGAGTCAACTACTCATATAGTTCGTCCAAATGAATGGAGAAGTGAACCTGAATATCATCAAAAATTCATCATAGGAGATCCGAGCGAAGGAATAAAAACCAGGGGAGCTCTCAAGGAGAAAGAAAATATAGCACTGATTTCTCAGATTGAGCCAAAGAAAATTGAGGAAGCTCTGAAAGAATCAAGCTGGTTGCAAGCAATGCAGGAAGAGGTAGACCAATACGACAAAAATCAAGTATGGAAGCTGATGCCCAAACCTAAAAATGCTCCTATAATGAGAACAAAATGGGTCTTCAGAAATAAGCTGAATGAGGATGGAAGAGTTGTGAGATACAAAGCCAGATTAGTTGCTCAAGGATACTTACAACAAGAAGGAGTCGACTATGACGAAACCTTTGCCCAGTAGCTCGACTGGAATCTATACGATTTCTTCTTGCATATGCATCCTTTAATAGATTCAGGCTATTCCAGATGGATGTTAAAAGTATCTTTTTGAAAGGTTTCATTGAAGAGGAAGTATACGTGAAACAACCTCCTGGGTTTGTAGATTCAAAATTTCCCTACCATGTGTATAAGCTGACCAAAGCACTGTACGGATTGAAACAAGCTCCACGGGCATGGTACCAAAGACTCAGCTGATTTCTTATTGATCACGGATTTACAAGAGGTAAAGTAGACACTACCCTGTTTATAAAAAGATCATCAGAAGGTAATCTCATTATTCATATTTACGTTGATGATATTATCTTTGGTAGTGCTAATCCTCTTCTGTGCAAGGAATTTTCAAATCTTATGCAAAGTGAGTTTGAAATGAGTATGATGGGAGAACTAACGTTCTTTCTTGGACTTCAAATTCAACAATCTGAAGAAGGAACGTTCATATGTCAGACAAAATATACAAAGGAGTTGATTGAAAAATTCGGTATGAGCAATGCTAAAGTTATTGGCACACCAATGAGTCCTTCAACAAGACTCGACAAAGACGAACAGGAATTCCTATTGATGAAACTAACTATCGTGGAATGATTGGCTCACTTCTTTATCTAACTGCTAGTCGACCGGATATTATGTTTAGTGTCTGTAAATGTGCCAGGCTTCAATCAGCTCTTAAGGAATCACATCTGACTGCAGTAAAAAGAATTATTCGATATCTCATTGGAACTGTCTCTCACGGATTATTGTATCCACGATCTAACATTTTTTTTTCAGATGCTGATATTGCAGGTGATAAGGAAGACAGAAAAAGCACCAGTGGAACATGCCAATTACTTGGAAAGACACTAATATCTTGGAACAGTAAAAAGCAAGGATCAGTCGCATTATCCACGACTGAGGCTGAGTATATCGCCATTGGACAATGTTGTGCATAATTACTATGGATGTCTCATCAACTGGGTGACTATGAATTAGTCTTTAAACCTATTCCAATTTTCTGTGATAACTCTAGTGCTATATGTCTATCTAAGAAGGTGAAGTCAAACATGCTCAACTTAATCAAAAACCCAAACCCTCTGTTTCCCATCATAATCCAGTGTCCCCGATCTTGCTGATAAACTAGTTGCCATTGAAAATCAGCTGTCAGCCATCAAAGCTCTCCTTACTGCTACCCCAGTCCACTGTTGAAGATATTCATGCTATATCAAAATAGATAGGGTCTGATGTTTCAAAGATAAGAGTAGCAGTTCTCAGAGATAGGGAAAATGCAGTCAAGACATTCAAGGAGGTACACGATAGGCTTAATGGAGTGACTATCTCAGCCAATGCCAGCTTTGATCAACTAAAGGAGGAGATATGCAATACTCGTACCTATTTCTTGCGTCGTTAATGTGGAAATTTAAGACAATATTTTTTGCTGTGCTGTTTTGGACTGGATAACCAGTCCTTTGGATGATTTTTGCTTTTCTTCGTTTAGACATTATATTTTGTTTTGACATAACTCTGCTAGCATATCATGTTTATAGTATATCGTGTTCTAGTATATAATGTGTTGCTATCTTATCCCCTCTTTGCTGATGCCAAAAAGGGGGAGGAAGGATACCCATATTCGTGCATATAGTGCAGGTACATCCATTGCAAGGGAAGTCGACTATATATACTACATGAGAAGCTAACTAAAAGAAGTCCCAACGGCACCTCTTGAGAGGGAGTCAGAGATCTTGCAGAAGCAACCAACTAAAGGAAGCACCTACTGAGGGGAAGCCAACTGCACTCATTGAGGGGGAGTAAAATACAGGAAAGTCAACTGATGTTTACATGTTTACATATATTATTTTATCATCACCAAAAAGGGGGAGATTGTTAGGTTTTAGTTTTAATGATGAAAAATAATATTACTGTTTTTGGTATAGGAACGCAAGGAAAGCATCCGAGATTAAAGAACTCAAAAGGAAGGAATCAATCAACCAACTAGAGATTCGGAAAGGGAATCAATAAGAGATTGATTGAAACAGAAAAGAAGCATCGAAGATCTTGCAAGATGATCAATCAAGCTGCTATTTTCGTAAGGACCAATAATCAAGGAGAAAACCCGCGTTATCAAGACCTGTAGAAGGAAAGCTATCAATGCCCTTTCATCAAGGACGAGCAACGACAAGCTGCTATTTTCAGAAGGACCAACAATCAAGGAGTGAACCTGCATCATCAAGATCTGTAGAAGGAAAGCCATCAATGCCCTCTCATCAAGGAAGAGCAACGACAAATAACATTATTCTTGGAAAGAATCAATCTCTTTTCGAGGATCAAATCTCTTGGGCTGTTAAATCTCTTCAGCAAACGGCCTCCTACAAAGTTTTTATACACATCCTTCAGACTTAGACAAACATACTTTGATCGAACCAAATACCCTCTCTTTGTTCTAGTGCAAACAAACATTGTACTTCTACTAGACCTGTTGTGTAAAGTTAGAGAAGAAAGAGAGAAAAATACTGGTGAGACATTGTATCAAAAAGACACGAGTGATATAGGAACTGAGCCAATGGTGTAAACTACACCATTCACTTTGTACTCGAGAAACTCATTCACTGAAATAGAACTCCTTTGCAACCCAAGGGGACTGGACTAGGATTCACATTGAATCCGAACCAGTATAAAAATTTTGGTGTCTTTAATTCCTGCACTTTATTTCTGCATCATAAATTTTGCTCTTACTGTTACACGTTATTACATCTAGTCGACTAATTAGAAAACTAGTCAACTTGTAGCGATTAAAATATAAAATAAACAATTCACCCCCCTCTTATACTTTCAGTCTCGACATAAGATTCAATATAATTTTACACTTCGTTGCTACTTGCTTATATTTTTGTTTTCGGTTCAAGTAATAAACGATATAATTTTGTACTTGAATCTTGCAAAATCTTACACCAAATTCAATGTGTGGGATAACAATACAAAAATAAACTATATTTGAGTAAAACAAGTAAAATATGACCTTATAAGGTCGAAGTTAAGATTAGACACAAAAGTTTATCCAAGTTCATTCAGATAAAAAAAAAAAGTTTTAAATTATACAATGTATATCCCGTTTTTAATTTAACCGAACATAACATAAATACTAAAATATTCATGAATTATTAATTCAAATTCTACAATTCATGCTTTATAATCCTGTCATCATTTTAGACGCAAACCAATCTACCCTTAATGACGTGTGACTTTATAGGAAAATCGATACAAGCTTGACCCAAAAAAATTTATATCGCACCATATTAAAAATATCTTTAAGTTGTGTTAACCTAACACACACCTCTAATATCCAATATAGTAGAACCTAATAGCAATTAAATAATTTTACCACTTCAGCAAGAAAAGAAGTAGTTAGGTTCCTTGCTATATCAAATTTCAACTCTGTATCAAGTTAAAATGTAAGCTCTTCTTTAGCTTTACTAATAAGAAAAGCAGCTAGCCAGGTCATGTAGTCATACAATGAATTACCCACTCTTATGGAATTGAATTTAAGTTATATATATATATTGATAATACAAGTGTTTACACTATTACTAAATTTTACCTTATGATAGTTGGTCAGTTATCATCTTTATCACATTACCATTAATGTTTATTAGAAATTTTACTTGCAATTACCTAATAAATGACTTCATTATGTAAACAAATTGTATATCATGATATATAGAACTTAAAACTCTATCAAAATATACGAAAAAGAAGAATACTTAATGCTAACTGAGATGTTATTAATATTTCACTGAGTCAATTCATGAAAGGCATGCAACACCAAATTAAACGATGTCTGATATGTTTAGATCACAATGTACTAACTTATTAATGGAAGTAACATTATTGTTATTTGTGTTCAATGTTTCCGAATTTCTAACTAACATTTTATATTTTATTTTTTAAGGTTAGGCTTCCGAGAAATCAACATTCCACTATAATAATCAGTATAAGTGGGACACGGACAGTCCGTCCTAGCTGTTTAAAAATTACAAGTGGTACTGATAAAAAGTTTAAATTCTTTTATAGAAACTAAATCTATAATTTCTACTCAATTTTCTTGACTCTGGCGCTCTTCTAAAATCTCTGTAGAAATGATGCTTCTTGACAACATATGCATACAAAATAATCCTTTAAGTTAAACTAAATTAATACCAAGTTGTAAATAACAAAAGAACCGTGTTTTTGGTGAGTTCAGTAGCTAATACCCATCAAACTTTCTAACAATTGCACAACATCATCAGTTTTGTCTATACTGTACATCAATTTCCAGATCATACATTGTTTAAAGGATAGACATAAGGCGTCGAGACGATTTTAGGAGAACTATTGGTACTACCTCCCTTAAGCAAGTCATATTTATAAAAAGAAATCTCCTACGAATATATCACCAACTAGCAGATTATTTTCATAAAAAAAATCAGCATTAAGTAAGATATGGTCAATTTTTAATATCCTAATTATAGTTGTCTAATTCCTAATCACTATTTAATTTAATTAAGTTAAATAAAATACTCTCTCTACCAGCCACTTAGCCTCCACCAATAGCCATTTAAATATCAAACCTTTCTGCTTCTCTAAACAACATCCGACATAATACATTAACTTGTTCACGAACACATCAAATGTTGTCCTAAACCCTAAACTCCTAAAACTCATATCCAAAAATCATGAAGTTTATCAACTTAGCCGTTTTTGGCTTCTTTTTCATCATTTTCTTCTTCTCAAAACCCTCTTTTCAAGCTTCCCCTCCTCCACCACCAATCAAATATGACCAAAACCCTAGACTTTTCAATGCTTACATAGCTCTACAAGCTTGGAAACATGTCATGACTTCTGACCCTAGAAACTTCACCAAGAATTGGTATGGATACAAAGTTTGCAACTACACCGGAGTTTACTGTGCTCCGGCACCAGATAACCCTAAAATCACCACCGTCGCTGGAATTGACCTCAACCATGCAAATATTTCCGGTTACTTGCCTGAAGATCTTGGCCTGTTGACAGATTTAGCCGTTTTCCATATAAACTCCAATAGATTTTCAGGCACTATCCCAAAATCCTTTTCTAAGCTCCAACTTCTTTATGAACTTGACGTGAGCAACAATCTTTTGTGTGGTGAATTTCCTTCGGTTTTTCTTTCACTTTCTTCTTTAAAATTTCTTGATATTAGGTATAACCAATTCGAAGGAAATGTCCCTTCTAGACTCTGGGATCGAAAACTGGATGCCCTTTTCATAAACAACAACAATTTTCAGTTTACATGGCCTAAAAACTTAGGAAACTCGCCTGTTTCTGCTTTGGTTATGGCAAATATCAATATCACGGGATGTATACCACCAAGTATAGCAAAAATGGGGAAAACGCTAAATCAGATTATTCTCATGAATGCTAGTTTAAATGGATGTTTGCCACAAGAACTAGGGTTCTTGAAAAAGGTGACGGTTTTTGATGTAAGCTTTAACAATCTTGTTGGGAAGTTGCCGGAGACAATTGCGGGCATGAAGAAATTGGAACATCTCAACGTGGCACATAACAAGCTCTCCGGCGAGATTCCGGCGAGTATATGCTCGTTGCCGAGGTTGAAGAATTTCACCTACTCTTACAATTATTTCTGTGATGAACCGAAGATTTGTCTCAAGTTGAAGGATAAAAATGATAAGAAGAATTGTATACCCTATAGGCCATCACAACGTTCAGTTAATGAATGTAAGACTTTTTATTCACGAGGTCCAGATGATTGTCGTTCATTTGGTTGTGGATCAAGAAGTCCTCCACCACCACCCCCGCCACCTCCTCCACCACCACCACCGCCACCTCCTCCGAAATCACATTATTACCATTATCCGTGATTGAAGAATATATTGTGTTTCTTTGACTTTGGTTTGCTTTTACTTGATTGGGTAGGTTTTGAACTAAAAGGGAAAAGGAAAATAAAAAAATGAGGTTGTATTATCTTTCAATAAATTTTATACATGTAAGAAAGGTAGACTTTTTCTTTTTTATTGTATTTTACTTTTCTTATTGCATACATTGACTTTGATTATGTTATACAGCTAAGGGAATAGACTTCGTGTATTTTTATTCCCCCTTTTCCATTGTTTTTGTGTGAAAATGAAATGTATCATGTGGGACTTTTTAATTCTTTTTCATTCTAGCAAGGTAGCTCGCCCTCGAATCTCCAATCAAAATTCAAAGTAGGCTCCTAAACTTCACTAGTATTAGGCTCGGTTTCTACATAAAAATATACATAAGTACAGTATAAGTACGATAACTACGTGTACTCAATAAATATCAAGTCTAACCACAACAAAGTTGTAGCGATGTTTTGATAAAAGAAAATGTTTCCTCATAGCTTTTGTCATTCACAAGAATACGCGACACCAAAGAAAACAACAAAAAAAACAACGAATATGATAAATACAATCAATGCAGGACATAATAAGCCTCAGATAACAATATCAAAAGCATATACCAATTTTTCAACTCGAGTCTACAATGTCTATGCGTGATAAATATTTAAACTTTACATTAACTCAATATATCCCAAGTGCCTACAACCTGCTAATAAGTTCTAAGCATGTGAAAGAATGCATCAAAATAACATATATGAATGATATGCATGAATAAACATGTAAAAATACATAAATATGCGTAAAGGATCATTTAAACAAAATAAAGCTTCCACCTTTATGCTCAATCTCATCATCCGGTGTCTTATTCAAACCAGAAATCGATCGATTTCTGAACCTGAATGCATACTGCCGGTGGGATTCCAGTGTTCGGTAACTCTAGAGGGACAAATCTATATCCACACACAAATAGAAACGTAAATATACACTCCCTACAAGAACATGATATGACATGCCCTAACTAACAGGAACGTGAATCCACGTACGCCCTAACTGATACTTCAACAGGAACGTGAATCCACGTACGCCCTAACTGATACCTCAAAACAGGAATGTGAGTCCAGACGCCTTAACATTTTAACATCAACAAGTAATGAGAACAAGATATATATACTAACAAAGTGCATATCTGAAATAACGATGTAGTTCTACCATGTAAAACAAATGTACGAAATCTATAATGTTAAACTAGCATGCGAAGGATATGCCAATAACATTATTCTAGCATTAATAAGATGACCAAGCAGTCGTACACCAATATAACATGCAACATGCAAAAGCATGTAGCAAAATAAGGCATAAAAAACCTATGATTTTACCAAGCATGAAAAACGCATGGTACCCGCATATACGCTTATCACCTTGTATATACATCACCTTCAAACACGACGGATATAGCACATAAGTCCATTTAGAATAAATTCCTTCAAATCAAGGTTACCAAGATACGTACCTCTTTTCATGGTAGCTTTATTCTTTAAAATCCATCTTTTCTTGCTCCAAATCCATCAAACGAGCCCCATCTAGCCCAAAGGGCGCTCCATAAATCCATGTCATAAGACTCATTTTTTCAAGCAAAAGATGTGATCTTGGCCAAAATCAACAAAAGTTAACAAAGGTCAACCCCAGATCCACGTGGTCAAACCCTGAAATCATAGTCAAATCCCGGTGAACTATAACCTCACAAGTCCAAATATTTTTTTTCTCCAAATTTGAGTCCAAAGCTCCAAAATTTACTTTCTTAAGTTTTTATTCAAAATTCCTTTTTCCTCTTTGAAATCCTTGATTCTAAGGCAAAATCGCAAATAATTCATGTAATAATCATACATGCAAGTTACAATTATGGACCCCAATAAAGTAGATAAAAATTTCCTTCAAAGTTTCCTTAATTCAAGCTCTATACCTCCTAAAATGGTGAAATAAACTTTAAATATGAAAAAAGGCTATTTGTAAAAGTGCTAAAAATTGTCTGAAATTGCATAAATAGCTGAAATAGATATTGGTGTAATTTTTCACTAATAGTTTTTGCTATGGGTGTCCAATGGGGCAGGACGTCCCTGTCCGGCCCGGTTTTGGCTCGGTCCCATCCCCGTTCGTCTCGGACCCGGTAGGTTTTAGGGGGACATGTTAGGGGGTTCATGGGACGTGGGGAGGGACGGGACCTCCATTTTGTCTGGGAAGCCCGCCTAGTTTATCTTTTTTATTACTTGAAAAACAGTTGTTGGCCAACTGCTAATTTTTTATGAATAGTCATTTGCAATGGATAAAACGGCTATTTTAGCCTTCTAAACCCCAAAACACCCCTTACCCTCCCCCACAATATTTATTTTAATTCCTAGATTTATTAAATTATATTTTGGCCCTAATTTTAACTATACCTTCCTTCTTTATTTTTTCCACAATTGTTTAATTCTATTATTCTTTCTCTATCATTCTATCTCCATACTTATCTCTTTCGTCCCACAACCATCTAAATTTCAAGTAGTTTTGATAAATGATTGGAGCAAGTTTCAAGTTCGGAAATTAATTCTGCAAGTAATTGGAGCAAGTATTTGGACAAATTCTTCAAGTTTCAATATTTATTTACGTTGCACTCATTTCATCTCTTAATTTTCGTGTTTAATTTTTGTGTTTAATGTTCGTATTTAATTTTTTTGGTTTTACATTATGTCTTCTAAAAAGATATTAGGCATACCCAACTCATTTTCTAAAAAATAATAATAAATGTGCTAGTTCTAGTAGTAATCCTAATCTTCTTCGTAAAACTAGAAAACATATGTACGAATATACTAAAGTTGATTAAACTTCCTAAAATACGTGAAAACTAAACACAAAGCTTTATGGATACAATCTCAAATATATGCCGAAAAAATACCAAATCTCAGCAGCGTTTCTGATGCTCCTACAAGATTTGGCGAGGGTTCCAATTATATCCAACAACAGTTGACCCTAATACTGGTGGTATACAACGTCCCTATAACAAAGATAAAGGTCGTAAAAATATAGTAAAACTGATCCTTGTTTGTGGCTTACCTTTTAGTTTCCTTCTCACCCCGCTTTTATGCATTACATACAAGAATTGCATAATCCTGCTTTTCAAAATTTTTCTTAAAACTGCCATAATATTTTTAAATTTTTGAGTGACTATCTTCAGTATATACATTGTTCATTTTACCACATAGATTGTAAAGTGTATATCACTTCTGATAAATATCGCAGTCCTAATGATAAATATTATTTGTTGATTATAAATTTGTTGATTCAAAACACACTGGAGCACATATTTCTTCTACTATTCTAGAAATTGTTTAAATTTATGGTCTTACGGATAAAATTTTAACTATCATATTAGATAATGCTTCTATTAATATCACTGCAGCAAATAGCTTAAAAGTTAAAAAATAACCCCACTTTAGGACTCAATTTTTCATATTTATATGTGCATGTCATATTTGGAATATGGTTGTGAAAGATGGTATTGATTTATTTTCTAATTTTTGAGCTAAAATACAATATGCTTATGTCTATAATTTTTGTGCTAATAAAGCGAGTAGAATTTATGAATTTAAAGAGAGATGTGCATATGTTGAACTTCTATATAGAAAAGTTCCAAGATGTTTGTACTAGGTGAATTCTATTTACGAAATGCTAAAAGCTACACATATATATGGCTTGCCTATACAAATAGTATTTAATGCACATGATGCTAACCTTGTCGATCAAATTACCGAGTCTGATAGGGATGAAATCCATGAGCTTATTAAATTTTAAATTTTCTTATACTACAAAATAATTTTCTGATATATATGATCTTACTGTTACAAATAAATTATAGTATATTTGTTTCACGACCTAAAATCTCAAAGGGTTGTGATGACTCCTTACACTGCTTGCTAGGCAAGCCAAAACATAAACATAATAAGATATATGAAATTAACATATAACAACATGTTTATAATAAATGAGAGTAAAAGCTATGCAATACATAAAGAGTCTAAACCAAACAAACATCAAAATAATCTCCTAAGATTGGGTGTCACCGAGTACATGAGCTTCTAGAGATTTACTAAATACATAGTCTGAAAAGAATACACTACTTTTTGATACAATTTAATAGTAATAGAAATGACAGAAAGGTGACATCAAGGCCTGCGGACGAGAATGCAACACTACCTTGAGTCTCCCCCTGGTCCAAGCTATTCTCCCCTCTGAACGCCGCTAGGGCCAATGCCAAAATTTGCACAAGAAGAACAAAAGTATAGTTGTAACGATCCGGCCGACCGTTTTGAGAGTATGAGCCACGATTACCTACTTATTGCTCCCTCTATTTTATTTTTTGGTTACTTGACTTGTCGGGGTGCTTGGTACCGGGTTCGAGTGAGTTTCGGAGTGGAATGAGATACATAGGCTCTATGTTTGAAGTTTAAGTTGTAAGAGCTGACCGTAGGTTGACTTGTATGAAGACGACTACGGAATGGAGTTTCGTTGGTTGAATAGCACCGTATGGTAAATTTGGTCTTAGAAGCGCATCTAAATGTTGATTTGGAGGTCCGTAGGTCATTTCAGCGTTAATTGGCAAAAGTTGAAAAGTTGGAAGATGTTTGGAAAGTTTGACCGGGAGTGGACTTTTTGATATCGGGGTTGAATTCTGATCCCGGAAGTTGGAGTAGGCCCGTAATGTCAAATGTGACTTGTGTGCATAATTTAAGGTCAATCAGACGTGATTTGATAGGTTTTGGCATCGAATGTAGAAGTTAGAAGTTCATAAGTTCTTTAGGCTTGAGCCAGTGCACAATTCATAGTTTTAGCATTGTTTGATGTGATTTGAAGTCTAGACTAAGTTTTATGATGTTTTAGAACTTGTTGGTATAATTGGTTGAGGTCCCGGAGGCCTCGGGTGTGATTTGGACCATGTTCGGCGCATTCAGAACATTTTGGAGTTGCAGAAATTCTGGTTCTTCCAGTTCTAGTTTCCTCTTATGCGATCGTGGAAGAGGGGACGCGATCATGAAGCTTTGAGATTTAGTAGTCATGGTTTTGTTCTATGCTATCACATGAATGTATACGCGATCGCGAAGCTTGCATGGGTTGGCGAATCACGAACGCGTGGCCTTTGCCGCGTTCGCAGTGAAGAAGGGAGGACCTGGGCAGTGGGCGCTTTGCTCTATGCGATCGCATAGTGGTGCACGCGATCACGTGGCTTTGGGTGAAGTCCTCTCCGTGTTTGCTACAGGTGTTAACGCCTTCGCGTATAAGCTTTTGAGCTGACGGTAAATTTCTTTCTATGCAATCGCATGGGAATTTCCGCGATCGCGTAGTGTAATTAACTGGGCAGCAGATCAAAATTCCAAAATCGAGGGTTTATGTCATTTTTCATTATTTGGACTTGAGATCTCGGATTTAGGCGATATTTTGGGAGATTTTACAGAGGGATTGTTGGGGTAAGAGTTCCTAAATTGTTTTTGATTAATTTCCACTAATCTATTTTTGATTTCTTCATCTACTTAAGGATTTGGGTTCAAAAATTTGAGGAAAAAGTGTAAAATTTCTTAGACCAATATTTTGGGTTTTGAAAGGCTAAATGAGGTCGAATTTTGATAATTCCTGTATGGTTGGAATCGATATCGAATGGGTGTTCGGTTTTTGTAATTTTGGCCGGGTTCCGAGACGCAGGCCTAGGTTGACCTTTTGGGATGATTTTTCCAATGCTTGCTAAAATCATAATTTCATTATTTGGATTAGTTTCCTATAGTTATATTTATAGTATGTAACTATTTTTGGCTAGATTTGAGTCGTTCGGAGTCGGAAAGTCAAGGGAAAGGCCTTCTTATTGATTGATTGAGCGAGGTTTGAGGTAAGTGATTTGTCTAACCTTGTGTGGGGGAAATTCTCCTTAAGATTTGGTATTGTTATGGTAATTTGCAATATGTGAAGGCCGTGTATGCAAGGTGAAGAGTGCGTACTCGGGCTAAATGTTGAAAATCCAGTTTTTGTTATGTAGTTTCCTTTTATTTCCTTAATATAGTTACTCTAGCATGTGTTGTAATCATGTTTAGCCTAATCTCATATGCATACGTGTCTTATCTCTTATTTGCAACTTGTACAACATGCTTAGTTGAATTACCTGCTTCTTTGATTCCGTATTCATTATTGAACTGTGGGATTCCTTGCTTGAAATATCATGGTTTCATTTGTTATGTTTTGGTTTCCGTGATTATTGTAGAGGTGATTGTTGATTGTGGCACGAGGTTACTTCCGTGCGGATTGTTATTGTTGCACGAGATTTATGCCGTGTGTATTGTTATTATGGAACGAGAATTTTGCCGTGCAGATTGTTATTGTGGCACGTGGTTTCTGCCGTGCGGGTCGTTATTGTGGCACGAGGTCTCTGCCGTGCGAATTGTTATTATGGAATGAGGTTTCTGCCGTGTGGATTTGTATTGTGGCACGAGGTTTCTGCCGTGCTGATTGTCATCGTGGCACGAATTTTCTGCCGTGCGGTTGGTATTATAAGGAAAGATTGTGAGATATTTACTTTTGGGACTACGAGACGGTACCTCGGGAGTGCCCCTGCCGATTTCCTCTATTAACCATATTGTTTGTTGTTGTTCCTTAACTTGTAAGATTCTTGCTTCCTTACGTATTGTATTTTTTTTCTTGATTCCGTGTTGTTACGTTCCGTAAATATCTATTGTTACACTACCCTGTCATTTTATTATACCATTATATCTTCTGCCTTATTTCTATTTTTCCCAGTAGGGCCCTGACTCGACCTCTTCAACATACTACCGAGGTTAGGCTTGGCACTTACTGGGTACCGTGTGTGTACTCATACTACGCTTTTTCACATGTTTTTGTGCAGACCTAGGTACATCCTATCAGCCTCAATATTAGTGTTTTGTGCTATTGCTTGGAGACTTCAAGGTACACATGCCAGCATTTGCAGGCCTCAGAGTCCCCTTCTATCCATTTATTTTCTTGTTTCTTTATATCTTTATAGACAATGATGTATAGGAGCGTCCCGTACCGTATCTAGAGCTTGTGACTTATATTTCACCGGGTTTTGGGATTTGTATATGTTAAGTGGTAGATTTCACTTATATAGCTATTGATGTTTGAGAATTAATTTATTACTTCGATGTTTTTGCATGTTTCCTAGGCTTACCTTGTCTCAGAGACTAGATGCCATTACGACACCCTACAGAGGGAAATTTTGGGTCGTGACAAGTTGGTATTTGAGCTCTAGGTTTTTAGGTGTTATGAGTCACAAGCAGGTTTAGTAGAGTCTTGCGGATTGGTACAGAGATGTCTGTACTTATCTTCGGGAGGCTATGGATCTATTAGGAAAAGCTTCACTTTTTTAATTTCTTGTCGTGCGAAATTGTTGACTTTAGGATTCTAAACTTCTGTCTCTCACAGATGGTGAGGACACGTACAGACGGATCAGATTACCAGACCCCCTGCTATAGCCACGAGATTCTAGGGCCGGGGTAGAGGCTGAGGATGTCAACGTGGTGCAGCTAGAGCACCCACGCACGTTGCTACAGAGGAACCATCAGTAGCTCCAGTTGGAGCGCATGCACCTGAGATGCTTGTTACTGCACCAGCTCTTCGGGAAACCCTCGCCTAGTTTCTGAGCATGTTTAGTACCTTGGCTCAGGCAGAGTTGATACCACTTTCTCCTGCCATATCTCAGGCCGGGGGAAGAGCATAGACTCCCACCGCCTGTACCCCAGAGCAGCGGGTCCAGGTCGACCAGGTTCCAGAGGCCATACCAGTGCAGCTGGTAGCCCGAGTTCAGCCCGAGGTTAGGGCAACAGCTTCTGAGGAGGAGTAGCTCAGGCTCGAGAGGTACAAGAAGTACCACCCTCCTACTTTCAGTGGCTTGGCTTCGGAGGATGCCCAAGGTTTTCTTGAGGAGTGCCACCATATCCTACGTACTATGGGTATTGCGGAGTCTAGTGGTTGTTTTTACTACGTTCAATCTTAGAGGAGCAGCTTCTCAGTGGTGGCGAGCATATGAGTTGGGTAGTCCGGTTGAGGCAGCTTCACTTGGACTCAGTTCTCAGATATATTCTTCAGTGAGTATATTCCCCAGAGTCTCAGAGATGCATGGCGCGCATCGTTTGAGCAGTTGCGCTAGGGTTCTATGACCGTGTCGGAGTATGTGGTTTTGTCCAGTGATTTGGCTAGACATGCACCAGCTTTAGTTGCTACTGTTAAAGAGCGGGTCTATCGATTTATCGAGGGGCTCAACCCCAATATCAAATTTAGCATGGCCTGAGGGTTGGAGATGGACATCGCATACCAGCAGGTAATGGGGATTGTTAGGAGATTGGAGGGTATGTTGACTCGGGAGAGAGAGGCCAAGAGGTCTCAAGAGTCTGGCACTCATAGTGGTACTCGTGCCCCAACTGCAGCTCGGCAGGGTAGGGACTACTTGAGTCGCCCTATCCATTCAGCACTTCCAGCTGCCGACAGTATTCCGGCTACTCCTAGGCCCCAGGCTCCATATTATGCACCGCCATTATCTAGTGCACCTTATGCACGGGGTGATTTCAGCAGTCAGTCCAGCCGATCAGGCCCGAGCCAGCCACATCATCCGAGAGCTTGTTTTGAGTGTTGTGACACTCGTCATATGGTGAGGGATTACCCCAGATTAAGGAGGGGTGCACCTCCACAGACTGCACAGGCTTCGCGTGCTCCACCGGGTCCTCAAGCTATGGTTACAACACCAGCTACCACTCCACCTACACAGCCAGCTCGAGTCGGATGTCGGGCAGGTAGAGTTCGCCCTAGAGGGCGAGGCCAGGCCAGATATTATGCTTTTCCTGCTCAAATGGAGGTAGTTGCATCTGACTCTATCATCACACGTATTGTTCTGGTCTGTCATAGAGATGCATCGGTCTTATTTGATCCAGGCTCCACTTATTCATATGTGTCATCTTATTTTTCTCCGTATTTGGGTGTATCCCGTGATTCTTTGAGTTCTCCTGTCTATGTGTCTACACCCGTGGGAGATTCTATTGTTGTTGACCGTGTGTATCAGTTGTGTTTGGTTGTTCTTTGTGGTTTTGAGACCAGGGCCGATCTATTGTTGCACAGTATGGTAGACTTTGATATTTTGGCCAAGGACTGGTTGTCGGCCTATCATGCTATTCTTGATTGTCACGCCAAGACCGTGACGCTGGCTATGCTAGGATTACCACGGTTAGAGTGGAGAGGTACCTTAGATTATACTCTTAGCAGGGTTATTTCATTCCTAAAGGCTCAACGGATGGTTGAGAAGGGGTATGATGTGTATCTAGCATATGTGAGAGATGTAAGTGTTGATACTCCTACCGTCGAGTTAGTTTCGGTAGTGAGGGATTATCCAGATTTATTTCTGACGAATTTTCTAGGCATACCGCCAGACAGGGATATCAACTTTAGTATTGATTTGTTATCGGGCACTCATCCTATCTTTGTTCCTCCATATCTTATGGCCCCACCATAGTTGAAGGAGTTAAAGGAGCAGTTGCAGGAGTTGCTTGATAAGGGCTTCATTCGGCCTAGTATGTCGCCTTGGGGTGTCCTAGTCTTGTTTGTAAAGAAGAAGGATGGTTCTATGCGCATGTGAATTTATTATCGCCAATTGAACAATGTTACACTAAACAGGTATTCATTGCCACGTATTGATGACCTATTTGATCAGCTACAGGGTGCCAGAGTGTTCTCCAAGCTTGACTTTCGTTCAAGCTATCATCAGATGATGATTCGGGAGCCAGATATCCTGAAGACTGACTTCAGGACTCGGTATGGTCATTACGAGTTCCTTGTGATGTCTTTTGGGCTGACCAACACCCCAGCAACATTCATGCACTTGATGCGTAGTTTATTCCGGCCCTATCTTGACTCATTTTTCATTGTGTTTATTGATGACATTCTGGTTTACTCCCAGAGTCGGGAGGATCATGAGCAGCACCTAAGGATTGTGCTTCAGACCTTGAGAGAAAAGAAGTTATATGCAAAATTTTCAAAGTGTGAATTATGGATAGATTCAGTCGCATTTTTGGATCATGTAGTATCAAGTAAGGGGATCAAGGTAGATTCAAAGAAAATTGAAGCAGTGTAGAGTTGGCCTAGACCATCCTCAGCTACAGAGATCCGGAGTTTTTTTTGCTTTGGCAGGGCATTACCGTCGATTTATAGAGGGTTTCTCATCTATTGCATCACCTATGTCCAGATTGACCCAGAAGGATGCTCCGTTCAGGTAGACAGAGGAGTGTGAGGAGAGCTTTCAAAATCTCAAGGCTGCTGGGACTACAGCCCTAGTGTTGGTATTGCCTACTTGTTCGGGGTCCTATGCTGTGTATTGTGATGCGTCGCGCATTGGCCTCGGCGCAATATTGATGCAGGACAGTAGGGTGATTGCCTACGCGTCTAGACAACTGAAGGTGCATGAGAAGAACTACCCTATCGACGACCTTGAGTCAACAGCTATTGTTCATGCCTTGAAGATTTGGCGGAACTATTTGTACGGTGTCCGTTGTGAGATCTACACCGATCACCGGAGTCAGCAGCATCTGTCCAAGCAGAAGGATCTTAACTTATGTCCGCGCAGGTGGTTAGAGTTTCTTAAGGACTTATGATATCACCATTCCATATCATCCTGGGAAGGCCAATGTGGTGGCCGATACTTTGAGTCGTAGGGCGAAGAGTTTGGGCAGTCTAGCATATCTACCAGCAGCAGAGAGCCCATTGGCATTGGATGTTCAGGCCTTGTCCAACCAGTTTGTTAGATTGGATATTTCTGAGCCTTGTCGGGTTTTTGCATGTGTGGTTTCTCAGTCTTCTTTTTATGATTGTATCAGAGAGCGTTAGTATGATGACCCCCATCTACTTGTCGTTAAGGACACGGTTCAACAAAGTGATGCCAAGGAGGTCACTATTGGAGATGAAGGTGTATTGCGGATGCAAGGCAGGCTATGTGTGCCTAATGTAGATGGTTTGCGTGAGTTGATTCTCCAAGAGGCTCAAAGTCCGCAGTACTCCATTCATCCAGGTGTCGCAAAGATGTATCAGGACCTGAGGCAGCATTATAGGTGGAGGAGATTGACGAAGGACATAGTAGAGTATGTAGCTCGGTGCCTAAATTGTCAACAGGTGAAGTATGAGCATCAGCGGCCATGTGAATTGCTTTAGAAGCTAGAGATTCCGGAGTGGACATAGGAGCGGATTACTATGGATTTTATTGTTGGGCTCCCACTGACTCGGAGGAAGTTCCATGCAGTTTGGGTGATTGTGGATAGTTGACCAAGTCAGCTCATTTTATTCCAGTGGCGACTACTTATTCTTCCTAGTAGCTGGCTTGAGTTTATATTCGTGATATTGTAAAGCTTCATGGCGTGCCGGTATCCATCATCTCTCCGAGGTATGCAGTTTACATCGCGGTTCTGGAGAGCCGTACAGCATGAGTTAGGTACTCGGGTTGAGTTGAGCATAACATTCCACGCTTAGACGGCCGGACAGTCTGAGCGCACTATTCAGAAATTGGAGGATATGCTCCGTGCATGTGTGATGGAGTTTGGAGGTTCATGGGATCAGTTCTTTCCACTCGCGGAGTTTTCCTACAACAACAACTACCAATCGGGCATTCAGATGGCCCCGTATGAGGCTTTGTAAGGTAGACGGTGTCGGTCTCCAGTGGGTTGGTTCGAGCCGGACGAGGCTAGGCTATTGGGTACAGACTGGGTTCTGGATGCTTTGGAAAAGGTTAAATTGATTCAGGATCGACTTCGTGTAGCCCAATCCAGACAAGTGAGTTATGCGGATCGGAAGGTTCAGACGTTACATTCATGGTTAGGGAGCGGGTCTCGCTCTGGGTTTTGCCCATGAAGGGTGTTATGAGGCTCGGGAAGAAGGGAAAGCTGAGCCCCAAGTTTATTGGCTCATTCGAGGTGTTGTGGCGAGTTTGGGAGGTTTCTCGTGAGCTTGCCTTGCCTCCTAGTCTATCGGGAGTTCATCCAGTATTCCATGTTTCAATGCTCCGAAAGTATCACGGCTATCTGTCGCATGTGTTAGATTTTAGCTCAGTCCAGTTGGATAAGGATTTGTCTTATGTTGAGGAGCCGGTGGCTATTTTTGACAGGCAGGTTCGAAGTTGAAGTCGAAGAATAACGCTTCAGTGAAGGTCCAGTGGACGGGTCAGCCAGTCGAGGAAGTGACTTGGGAGACACAACATAATATGCGTAGCCGTTATCCTTATCTTTTCACCACTTCAGGTATGTCTCTATACTCGTTCGAGGACGAATGTTTGTTTTAATAGGGGGAGGATGTAACGACCCGGCCGGTCGTTTTGAGAGTATGAGCCTTAATCCCCTACTTACTGCTCCCTCTATTTAATTTTGTGGTTACTTGACTTGCCGGGGTGCTTGTTGTTGGGTTCGGCTGAGTTTCGGAGTGAAATGGGACACATAGTCCCAAAGTTTAATGTTTAAGTTGTAAGAGTTGACTGTAGGTTGACTTTTCTGAAGACGACTCCGTAATAGAATTTTGTCGATTCCAATAGCTCCGTATGATGATTTTGACCTTAGGAGTGCATCCGGATGTTGATTTGGAGGTCCGTAGGAAAGTTAGAAGATTTTTGGAAAGTTTGCTAGGGAGTGGACTTTTTGATATCGGGTTCGGATTCTGATTCCTGAAGTTGGAGTAGGCCCGTAATGTCAAATGTGACTTGTGTGCAAAATTTGAGGCCAATTGGACGCCATTTGATATGTTTCGGCATCGAAAGTAGAAGTTAGAAGTTCAAAAGTTCTTTAGGTTTGAATCGACGCGCAATTCATGGTTTTAGTGTTTTTTGATGTGATTTGAAGGCTCGACTAAGTTCGTATGATGTTTTAGGACTTGTTGGTATAATTGGTTGAGGTCCCGGAGGCCTCGAGTGTGATTCGGACCATGTTCGGCGCATTTGGAACATATTTGGAGTTGTTGAAATTCAGGTTCTTCCAGTTCTGGTTTCCTTTTATACGATTGCGGAAAAGCGGATGCGATAGCGAAGCTCTAAGATTCAGAAGTCATAGTTTTGTTCTATGCGATCGCATGAATGCATACGTAATCACGAAGCTTGCATAGGACAGTGAATTGCGAACGCGTGACCTTTGCCGCGTTCGCAATGAAGAATGGAGGACGTGGGCAGTGGGCGCTTTGCTCTATGCGGTCGCGTAGTGGAGCACGCGATCGCATGGCTTTGGGTGAAGTCCTCTCCGCGTTCGCTACAGGTGTTACGCATCCGCGTATAAGCTTTTGAGCTTATGGTAAATTTTGTTCTACACGGTCGCATGGGAATTTCCGCGATCGCGTACTGTAATTAACTGGGCAGCAGATTAAAATTCCAAAATTGAGGGTTTATGTCATTTTTCACCATTTGGACTTGAGAGCTTGGATTTAGGCAATATTTGTGAGTTTTTCAGAGGGATTTTTAGGGTAAGAGTTTCTAACTCATTTTTGATTAATTTTCACTAATCTATCGTTGATTTCTTCATGTAATTAAGGATTGGGGTTGAAAAATTTAGGGAAAAAGTGTAAAAGTTCTTTAACCAAATATTTGGGTTTTGAAAGGCTAAATGAGGTCAGATTTGGATAATTCTTGTACGGTCGGAATCGATATCGAATGGGTGTTCGCTTTTTATAATTTTGGTCGGGTTCTGAGATGCGGGTCCGGGTTGACCTTTTGGGGTGATTTGCTAATTCCTGCTAAAATTATAATTTCATTATTTAGATTAGTTTCCTATAGTTATATTTATAATATGTAATAGTTTTGGCTAGATTTGAGCCGTTCGGAGTCGGAAGTCGAGGAAAATGCCTTCTTATTGATTGATTGAGCGAGGTCTGAGGTAAGTGACTTGTCTAACCTTGTGTGGGGTAATTCCCTTTAGGATTTGGTGCTAGTATGGTAATTTGCAATATGTGAAGGCCGTGTATGTGAGGTGACGAGTGCGTAATCGGGCTAAATGTTGAAAATCCATTTTTTGTTAAGTAGTGTCCTTTTATTTCCTTAATTGAGTTACTTTAGCATGTGTAGTCATCATGTTTAGCCTAATCTCATATGCCTACGTGTCTTATCTCTTATTTGCAACTTGTACAACATGATTAACTGAATTACCTGCTTTCTTTGATTCCATATTCGTTATCTAACTATGGGATTCCTTCCTTGAAATATCCTTGTTTCATTTGTTATGTTTCGGTTTTCATGATTATTGTTGAGGTGATTGTTTGATTGTGCACGAGGTTTCTGCCATACAGGTTGTTGTTGTGGCACAAGGTTTCTGCCTTGCGAATTATTATTGTGGCACAAGGTTTCTGCTGTGCGGATTGTTATTGTGGCACGAGGTTTCTTCCTTGCGGATTGTTATCATGGCACGAGGTTTCTGTCGTGCGGTTGTTATTATAAGGAAAGATTGTGAGATATTTACTTTTGGGATTACGAGGCGGTACCTCGGGAGTGCCCCTGATGATTTTCTCTATTTGCTGTATTGTTTGTTGTTGTTGTTGTTGTTCCTTAATTTGTAAGATTCTTGCTTCCTTACGTGTTGTATTTTTCTTCTTGATTCCGTGTTGTTACCTTCCGTAAATATCTATTGTTACACTTCCTTGTCATTTTATTATATCATTATATCTTCCACCTTGTTTCTTATATTTCCCAGTAGGGCCCGGGCCCGGGCCCTGACTTGACCTCGTCACTACTCTACCGAGGTTAGGCTTGGTACTTATTAGATACCATTGTGGTGTACTCATACTACGCTTCTGTACATACTTTTGTGCACACCCAGGTAAATCTTATCAACCTCGATATTAGAGTGTATTGCTGCTGCTTGGAGATTTCAAGGTACACCTGCCCACGTCCGTAGGCCTCGGAGTCCTTTCTATCCTGTTCTTTTCTTATTTCTTTATTTATTTATAGACAGTGATATATAGGATTGTTATGCACTGTATCAAGATCTTGTGACTTATATTTTACCGGGTTTAGGGATTTGTATATGTTGAGTGGCAGACACTTATATAGCTGTTGATGTTTGAGATTTAAGTTATTACTTGGATGTTTCCGCATGTTTGCTAGGCTTACCTAGTCTCAGAGACTAGGTGCCGTCACGACACCCTACGGATGAGATTTTGGGTCATGACAATAGTATCGGTACAATCGACCCTATGTACTCAGTACATGTCGAGCTATAACGACCTGACCGGTCGATTTGAGCATTAGCGTTCCATTTAATGGTTTGAGGCTTTGAGTAGCTTCATATTATGTATTATGACTTGCGTGTATAGTTGGTTTCGGTTTTCGAGCGGTTCAGGATTGATTTGGAAGAATAATTCTCGTTTTAGAAACCTTTAGTTTGAAGGGTTGATCAAGGTTTGACTTTTAGGTAAACGGACTCGAAATTGGATTTTGATTGTTCCGATAGGTTCGTATGATATTTTTGGAGAACTGAACTTAAGAGTTCATAAATTTGACCAAGAGTTGACTTTGATGTTATTGGACTCTAATTGGTGTTCCGAGAATTTGGAATGGACTATATAGTTGAATTCAAATTGTCTGCAAAGTTTAAAAGTAATCCGAAATGTTTAAGTGTGATTCGGACACTCTTTTGAAAAAATGAATATTTAACAACTTAAGAGAAATTCTATTCGGTTTGAGCCTTGAGACTTTTTTGTGATGTTCCCGTGGGTGTTTTGAGGTTTTGGATAAGTTTGGATGATGTATTCTTACTTGTTGGTATAATTGGATGGGGTCCCGAGGGTCTCGGGTGTGTTTCACATCATTGGTTGATAAACTAGTTATGTTAAAGATTTAAAGTTTGACCATGGTCAATATCGGGTCAAGATAAACTCTTTTCGGTGTTTTGAATGCACGGCCAGGTTCGTTGCGTGTTTTATAATTGTAATGCACATATGGATTGTATATGGGAGGTTCTGAATGAGTTTTGTGTGTTAAGACGAAGATTTTCTTACTGCTGATTTTTTTCCTGGTGTAAATAATTACGAAAATGTCATTGAAATTTTCAGATATCTTTTAAATCTTAATCTCCCTTATTTTACGGTCAAATTGAGTGATTCAACATGCTATATAGGGTGTAATCTCGCAAGGATCATGTTGGGCATATCAAACGTAAGTTTCAGGATCATATAGGATGCGAATCGAGATGGGACTACTGCTGCATTTTTTTTCTTGGTACTTTTTCTCACAAGGTTTTGGAGCTCAGTTTTGGACGATTTTGGAGGGAATTTTAATACTTGGATTGAGG
This sequence comes from Nicotiana attenuata, assembly GCF_001879085.1. Taxonomy (NCBI): domain Eukaryota; kingdom Viridiplantae; phylum Streptophyta; class Magnoliopsida; order Solanales; family Solanaceae; genus Nicotiana; species Nicotiana attenuata. The sequence goes on from NC_031997.1 coordinate 17,243,165, forward strand.
TAAGTATTTTTACTCAGATTTATTATTATTTCATGATTCCAACCTCGATTTTAACATTTGATTAATAATTTGGATTGGAGAAATTGGGGATTTTAGTAAAAACTTTCTAAAACATTAATTGATGGTTTGAAGGACAATTTGAGGTAGTAATTGGATGATTTTGGTATGGTTGGACTCGTATCCGAATGGGTGTTCGGAGTTTGTGAGTTTTGTCAGGTTCCGAGGTGCGGGACCGGGAATGACTTTTTGGTTTTAATTAAAGATTGAATCTTTATTATCAAAAACTATTTCCTATGGCTTTTATTTATGATATTAAGTTATTTTAGCTAGATCCGAGCCGTTCGGAGTTTCACATGGGAAGGGATTCTTAGAGTACTGATTTAGCTTCTTTGAGGCCTAACATTGTGTGGGGCAACTATCCCTTAGGATTTTGGTTTAATACTATTTGAATTATTTGAAAGACGTGTATTCAAGGTGACGAGTGTGTACAGTGGCTTATATGTGAACAATTGACCGGTTTAGACGCTTAGGACACTTATAGGCATTTGATTGAAGTTGCTTTTAATTTTTCTATCTTTTGTTGACAAGTTTATTCTTACATGCCTTAGCTAAAGTTGCTATTACATGTTCTATTTTTCATTTGTCGAGGTTACTCTTATATGCATTTAGGGGGAGTTGTTAAAACATGTTATTTCACTCATTATTGAGTTATTCTCATGCATTTATTTGTAGTTGCTAGTTCGTGTTATCTCTTTCCTTGTCGGGCCTAAGTTATGCATTTGATTTGAAGTGGATATTTCATGGAAATACCTTCCTTGTTGAGTTATTGAAGTTGTAATGTTGAGAGCTATTACACGGTTGTGGTTGAAATTGTTGATTGTTGGAATATCTTACCTCATTTAGTCGTTTCTCATTTATTTTGTTATTATTAAGATTCTTGTACACATTGTGGTTGAGCCATGGGCTATGTATTGTGGTAACCTTGTTATTGTTGATTTAGTAATATTGTGGAATATGGGCAAATCTGGTGCGAGTTGATTATTTTTGTTTTGAAATTGATGTGCATGCAGTTGTATAAGGATAGGGGTTAATGTGCATGGGGCGACATGAGGTGAGATTTATGTGCGTGTTGCTAGTAAGGGAATTACATGAAACCACACAGCGACATAAGGGGGATAAAATGCGTGTAGCTACTTCAGGAAAAATATTTTCAAAAATATCTAAATGTAAGACTCACGTGGCGATAAAAGGAAAGGTTGTGATTTTGAATTGTGAAATGTCGATATGAGGCATGGTACCTCAGTATGATTTTGTTGTACATTCTATATTTGAAAGGCTTGTTGATTTGAACGGTTAGTGTTTTTCCTTAAATCATCTCACTTGTATTTTGATTGTATTTGTTTATTTGTTGTTATTTTAGTGTGGGAACGATTCTGACTTCTTATGTGAGTCATGCATTCTACATAATTTGCTGTGTTGCTTTAATGTGCCAACCTGTGCTTCCGTGTTACTTGGTGAATTGAGTTTTAAGATGAATTTACTTGCACGGAGTCATTATCTCATACTCTATTGTTGTTGGTAACATAATGATTGTAAATTAAAGAATTATTAACATGCTTTATTTTATGTGACTCCTAAGATAGAACTCGTTATCTCACTCGGCGCTTTGCTATTTTTAAATGATTATCACATTTTACTTTAACTGGGTTCTCAAATTAAACTCATTACCGTATTGATGTTTTACTTTACGTGAAATTATTATCACGTCTTACTTTAACAAATTCTATATTTAATTTGTTAACTTATCTGATGTTTTTCTTAATTTAAAAAAGTTATTTAACTTTACCTTATTGATTTCTAAACTAAACTCATTAAATACTCTATTTTGTATAAATTGTACTTTTTTTACATTATTTATTTTCTAAAATAAACTCATTATCGCATTTAACGCCTTAATTTATTCAAGAATGTTCTTAAGCCTTATTGTATTTAAATAAACCTCTCGAATATTTTATTTGGTATTTGACACAGATACAATTACATGGGAGCACTTGGAGTTTGTCATGCGAAGGTGATTGATAATGTGGGCACGAGGTGCCATACATGTAAGTTTCGGAATTGATGCTTATGATTTGCGGTTACGAAGTGTGGTCTCTAGGGTAATTCTTGTGGTAAGTCATGCGTTGGGAACAATTTTGATTACTTGAATTTTCATATGTTTTCCTAATTTGAGTTCATTCATATTTTATTTGTGTTCTGTTATGTTGCTGCTTTATTATCCATTTACTTCTTGTTGCCAATTGTGTTTATATTATTCCTTTGTTGGTTTTATATTAATAATCCGCCTTACATTAACGTCCTTTCCATTGCTAGCTTTATGTTAATATCTTGCACATGTTTTATGTCTAGTCAGTGTCTCGACTTACCTCGTCACTACTCCACTGAGGTTAGTCATGATACTTACTGGGTACCGCTGTGGTGTACTCATGCTACGCTTCTGCATATTTTTGTGCAGATCCAGGTACTACTGATCGTGTTGGTTCTTGAAAGTTATGTCTGCGCGGCTGGAGACTTCAAGGTATACCTGCTTGACGTTCGCAGGCCTCGGTATCATCTTAGCATATTATCTTTACTGTTGTTTATCTTCATTTCAGAATAATATTGTATTTAGAAATTCTAGTATACGTCGGTAGAGCTTATGAATCTGTACTACAAGTTCTAGGAATTGTATAATATTTGTTCAGTTTTAGTTACGTTATCCATTTATCAGTTTAAGTTTTATATAGTTAAGGTTGTTATCTCTATTAGATCTCCTCATGTGTTAGGCTTACCTAGTCTTAGAGACTAGGTGCCATCAGGATTCCTAAGGTGGGATTTTGGGTCGTGACACGAGCCTAACCCTAAAGAGGTAGTGACGGGGCTAAGACAAAATACTTACTTTATAAACTTGTGCAGTCAAATAGCTAGAGAAATAACAAGAATTATGACAAGTAAGGTAACAAGTGAAATAGCGAGTAAGATAACAAGTGAAATAGCAAGTAAGATAGCAAGTGAAATAGCAAGTAAGAAAGTAAGAAAGAGATATAACAAGTGAAATAGCAAGTAAAATATTAAGTAGAAGACTGCGAGGAATAGAGAAGGAAACACTAATGGGAATAACGACCATACTTTCTCAAATAACACAACTAGATCTTTCACAACAACTAAAGTCCAAGAGAATGACAAGACAATCTTGAAACAACGTATCCATGTTCTCAATCCGCATAGTAAAAGCAAGGAGCATGAAAGCACCCTCGTACAATATCTCTCAACCTCACAGCACAGAAGCACCCGCGGTGAAATATCTCTCAACCTCACAGCACAGAAGCACCCATCATGCGTATCACCCATCCTCATAACATGGAAGAACCCGCCGGGGATATCACTCATCTTTACGTTACGGAGACACCCATCGTGCATATAACTCCATCCTCACCGAGCATACGTAAATTATTACCAAGTAAGGTGACAAGAACCGACAACATCAATAAGAATGCTTAAATATAACACACCACAAGAGAGATAATCATTGCTTTCACACCAGTGGTCAAGCCGACATTTCAAGAACCATAATGTCCAACAACTCAAAAACCTCAAACATAATCATATCATGAATGAGAAAAATCAAGAATTTTCACGAACTATTTAGAGCGTAGAAGAAATAATACATGAAGCAACATGGCATAATTAAGGCTAATTCTACATGCATGCTTAACCCATGGCAACTACATATACACTCATTACCTTGCATATACGCCACCCCAACACATAAAATACATAGAAAATAGACCCCACTACATCTAATTCCCTCAAATGAAGGTTAACCAAGATATTTACCTCTTTTCGGAACAAGTCAACCTTCCAACACCGCCTTCCCATTAGAACAAGCCTCCAAACCACTCAAATCTAATCAATCAATACTCAAATAAGTCAAAACAAGCTTTAAAAACTACCCTAGCATAAAAAAGACTCAATTATTTCTTTATATTTGGAAAAGTCAACTTGGTCCACTTGGTTGAAATTGGAAATCAAGATCAAATCTCAATTATCGATTCATCCCTGAGTCCAAATACGTGATTTACTTCGAGATCCGACCTCAAATCGAGGTCCTAATCTTTAAAATGCAAAAATCCTAAGTTTCTACCCAAAATCCGTGTTTCTAGTCTTTGAAATTTTAGATTTGGGGATAAAAATCTAGGAATAGTAATGGAAATTATTAAAAATCAAGTTAAAGTACTAACCCTTGAATTTGGGAAGAAAATTCTATCCAGAAATTACTTCATATGAAGCTTAGGTCTCATAAATGGAATAGAATGAGAATCTCGAAATCCCTTATTTATACCCCAGATGTAGATGTAGCAATTGCAAACTCTTGTTCGCAATTACGAAACTCGCAAATGGGAACCAGTGGTCGCAATCGTAAAGGGGGCATTTTAGCCACAAGAGTCGCAAATGAGACGCTCGCTTCATAATTGCGAGCATCGCAAATGCGAATTGCGAAGCTTGCCTTCCCTACCATATACTTCGCAAATGCAAGGTCAAGGTCAGAAATGCAAACCTCGCATTTGCGAGTAGCTTGTCACATTTGCAATGACTGCACTTAGCAAAATTAGCCCGAAACCAATTCGAACCTCACCCAAGCCCCCCCATCCCTAACATCCATACAAGTATTTAAACCTCACATGAAGTCGCTCATAAGCTTAAAACATCAAAATAACATCTATAATAAAAAATTAAGCATCAATACTCAAAGATGATCAACTGTTCATAAGTTAAAATTCCAACTATTATCAATAAGCGTCGAGATGGCTGAGTCACCTAGGACCCAAACCAACATATATAAAACTCAAATCAACTTCAGTAATTTTTTAATAACGAGAATAATTAAGCTAAACAAGAGCTAAAACAGAGTTTGCGGAATATTATAAAAACCCAATACATTTGATACAATTAGGATCTGGAGTCACAACTCACGAGCTACTATGATTCACTACAAATAGAGTCTAAAAGGAAATACACTGTTCTAAAGGAAAAGAAACAGTAAAACACTAAGACTTGAGAGAGACTCCAGGGTCTGCGGGCGCCAGCAGATCTACCTTGGGTCTCCGGTCAATCAATCCAGCGGCTAACCTCACCATTAGCTCGGGCTAGTACCAAAATCTGCACAGAAGTGCAGTGTGTAGTATCAGTACAACCGACCCCATGTACTGGTAAGTGTCGAGCCTAACCTCGACGAAGTAGTGACGAAGCTACGACAAGACACCCACATAATAAACCTGTGCAATTTAATAGCATATGTACAAAATAATGGCAAGTAAAAGCTAGAAAAGTAATATCGGGAGGGGGACATGCTGAAGGGATCACAAGATAGAGAATCACAGCAGTAATAAGAACTTGACCAACCAATATACCTTGAACCAATAAGAACAAGTAAACACAGTAAAGAAAATTGCACGGCATCACCCTTCGTTCTTTTACTCTGAACCTCACCATATAATCAAGAGAAACGACACGGCATCACCCTTCGTGCATTAACACTCACCATATGGCACGGCATCACCCTCCGTGCTTTTACTCTCTCATAACATGGCACGGCATCACCCTTCGTGCATCAACACTCTCCCTTACCATAAAACAATGAACAAAAGACAACATGAGATAGAAATAACAAGAACAAGTGTTACTTCAACATTTGGTTCCACAATACCAACCTCAACATTGAAATCAATAATCAATTATCACCAAAAGATCCTAAACATGATAAGAACGGTCAACTTGATTATAATAGTCTAAACATGGATAACATGATCAAAGGAAAGCAATAATTACATGAAACCAAGTCCCACCCGCATGCTTTAACCGACAACAATGCATAGGTACTCGTCACCTCACCTATACGTTGCACCAAACATCTAAACACGTAGCAAATAGACAAATAAGTCCTAATCCCTCAACTTAAGGTTAACCGCGACACTTAACTAGCTCCAAAGACTAAACTCAAAGCTCAACCACCGCTTTGCCTTTCCAACAAGCCTCCGAACTATAGAATCTAGCAATTTACAAACCAAACGATTCAGATTAAGCTTTAAGTCATTGTTGAAAAAGTCAACAAAAGTCAACACCCGGGCTCGCTTGGTCCAAACCCGGAATTTGGACCAAACCTAATTACCCATTCACCCCCGAGCCCAGTTATGTGATTTGTTTCTGAATCCGACCTCAATTTGAGGTCTAAATCCCCAATTTACCAAATCCCTAATTTCTACCCAAAAACCCCCAATTCCACCATGAAAACTCTAGATTTTAGGTTGAAAACTTGGAAAAAGTAGTGAAAGATTGAAAAGAAATAGGTTAGAATCACTTACCAATGATTTGGGGAAGAAGGAGTCTTGGAAAAATCGCCTCTAAGGTTTTATGTTTTGAAAATTTGAAGAATGAACCAAAAATCCCGTGTAAGTCATTTTGTTCAGTTGCAGATGTCGCATTTGTGACTTGGGCTTGTGAAGCCCGCAAATGCGAGAAATCCATCGCATTTGCGAAGACTCCCACATTTCTTCTTTCTTCGCAATTGTGAAGAAATGTTCGCAAATGCGATCTGGGCTGACCGCAAATGAGAGCCCATGATCGAAAATGCGAAGAATCTCCCCTTCCGGTCCCCATCGCAATTGCGAAGGTTTATTCGCAAATGCAAACTTTGGCCTTCCCAGCTACTCTTCGCAAATACGATGAGTAGATCGCAAATGCAAACCCAACAGTGGTCGCAAATGTGATGATTGACCACGCAAATGCGTGGTCTGAGACCTGCAATAAAAATCTGAAACACCAGCTTTGTTCTAAGTCTGATTTTCTTCTGTGGCCTATCCGAAACTCACCCGAGCCCTCGGGGCTCAAAATCAAAAGTGTACACAAGTCTAAAAATATCATACAAACTTGCACGCATGATCAAATCGCCAAAATAACCCCTAGAACTACGAATTGAACACCAAATTAAATGAAAATTTCAAGAAAACTTTGAAACTACTATTTCCACAACCGGACATCCGAATCACATCAAACAAACTTCGTTTCTCACCAAATTTCACATACAAGTCATAAATATGGTATTGGACTTATACCGGATTCCGAAACAAAAATACGGAATCGATATCCAAAAAGTCAAACCTTGGTCAAATATTTCCATTTCTTTAAGCATTTAAACTTTCAGACAAAATCTGATATCTCGAAATAGGGACTTCCGAATTCGATTCTGGGCATACGCCCAAGTCCCAAATCACGATACGGACCCACCGGGACCGTCAAAAAATGAATCCGGGTCTATTTGCTCAAAATGAAGTTTTTAGGCAAAATTCTTATTTTTATCAATTTTTAACATAAAAGCTTTTCGGAATCACGCCCGGACTGTGCGCACAAATCGAGGATGGATAAAATGAGGTGTTTAAAGCTTAAAAGTGAAGAATTGGGTTCTAAATCTTAAGATGACCTTTTGGGTCATCACAACCTTAATGTTTAAAAGATCAAGATTTCTTTGGAAAAACACATCTAATCTTTCCAATAATCAAAATGAACCATGCACACAAGTAATAAGTCATCAAATAAAGTTATTTGTGGTCTCAATTTACAAAATGGAAAGCTAGAACTCGAAATGACCTATCGGGTCGTTACATTCTCCCCCCTAAAAGAAACGCTCGTCTTTGAACAGAAATAGAAATGTATCTGAACTGTTATAGAGATGCGGATATCTACTCCTCATATTGAAATCGGTCTCCCTAGTAGCCTCCTCAGTCAACTGCCCTTTCCAAAGTACTTTTACGGAATGAATTTCCGTAGATCTCAACTTTCGAACAGGGGAATTTATAATAGCTGCCAGCTCTTCTTCATAAGTCAGATTCTAATCAAGCTACATTGTGCTGAAGTCCAATACATATGACCTATCTTCATGATACTTCTGGAGCATAGAAACATGAAATACCGGATGTACCCATGTTAGGCTGGGAGGCGATGCAAGCCTATAATCAACCTCTCCAACTTTCCCTACGATCTCAAATAGGCCAATAAACCTCGGGCTCACCCTGCCCTTCTTCCCAAATCTCATCACGTCCTTCATAGGAAAAAAATTCAAAAGTACCTTCTCGCTTTCCATAAAAACCACATCGAGGACCTTTTTGTCCGTAATGACTCTTCTACCTACTCGATGCTGTCCAAAGACGATCTTGTATCAACTTCACCTTATCCAAGGCTTAACGAACAAGTTCGTACCCAACAACCTAGCCTCACTAGGATCATACCAACTAATAGGGGAACAATACTACCTACCATATAATGCCTCATATGATGCCATCTGAATGATGGACTGATAGCTGTTGTTGTAGACAAACTCCGCCAACGGTAGAAACTGGTTCCAATGGCCTCCAAATCAATAATACAGGCCCTTAACATATCCTCAAAGATTTTAATGGTCTGCTCAAACTGGCCATCCATCTGTGGGTGAAATGCCATGCTAAGCTCCACCTCTGTGCCCAACTCTTAATGAACAACTCTCCAAAAGTGCGATGTGAACTGAGTGCCATTGTCTAAATGATAGAAACGGGTACACCGTGCAACCAAAAAATCTCTCTGATATAGATCAAAGCCAATCCCTCTGAAGTGTAAGAAGTCATCACTGGAATGAAATGCACGGACTTGGTCAGCCTATCCACAATGACCCAAATGGCATCAAGTTTCTTCAAAGTTCGTGGTAATCCTACCACAAAGTCCATAATAAGGCGCTCACACCAACCTCTAAGTCAAACCACCTGGTTTCTGATGTTCATACTTCACCTGTTAGCTATAAAAACAGCGTGAAATATGCCCAACAATGTCATTCTTCATCTTTTTCCACCAATAATGTTGCTTCAAGTCACGTTATATCTTTTTGAGACTTGGATGAATAGAATATTCCGAACTAAATCCTGCCATGAAGCTGTATAACACCATCATTACCGATCATACCCTTTTGCGCACCACCTCGCTGCACCATGTCCTTTAAGACCAATAGATGAGGATTATCAAATTGGAAAGCCTTGATGTGCTCTAACAAGGACAATCGTGCCACAACACAAGCAAGAACTCTACTTAGTTCAGAATATCCAATCTCACAAATGTGTTGGCCAAGGCTGAACATCCAGAGACAATGGCCTCTCCTCAGCTGAAATAAAGGCCAAGCTACCCATACTTTCTGCCTTTTTACTCAAGGCATCAACTACCATATTTGCCTTACCCGAATGATACAAGATAGTGATATCATAGTATTTCAACAGTTCCAACCACCTATGCTACCTCAATTCAAATTCTTATGCTTGAACAAGTGTTGAAGACTAAGGTGTTCAGTATAAACCTCACATGACACACCATACAAGTAGTGCCACCAAATCTTGAGCGCGTGCACAATAGCTGCCAACTCCAACTCATCAACCAGATAATTCTCCTCATGTGTATTTAGCTGATGAGACACATAGGCAATCACCCTACCATCCTGCATCAAAACTGCACCAAGTCTAATGCGCGAAGCATCACAATAAAAAGTATAAGGCCCCTAACATATGGGTAACACCAATACTGCGGCCGTAGTCAAAGCAACCTTGAGCTTCGATAGCTCTCCTCACACTCATCAGACTATCTTAAAAGAACACCTTTCTCCGTCAAATTTGCCGATGGGACTGTAACAGATGAAAATCCCTTAACAAAGCGATAATAGTAGCCTGCTAAAACCAGGAAACTCCAAATCTCTATAGCTGAAATAGGTGTATGCCAATTCTGAACTAGCTCGATCTTCTTAGGATCAACCTTGATAGACTCAATAGAAGCTATATGACCCAAGAATGCAACAAAGTCCAGCCAGAACTTGCACTTTGAGAAAGTGGCATAAAGCTGACAATCATTCAAAGTCTGAAGTTCTACTCTCACGTGTTGGTCGTACTCTTCGCTACTACCAAAGTAAACCAGAATATAATTAATAAATACAATCATAATGGATCAAGTAGGGCTTGAACACTCGGTTCATCAGATCCATGAAAGTTGTTGGGCATTAATCAACCCAAGTGACATCACCAAGAGCTCATAATGATCATAACGGTTCCTAAAAGCTGTCTTCGGGACATTTAAAGTCCTAATTTTCACCAGATGATTGCCAGATCTCAAATCAATCTTGAAAAACACCTTGGCACCCAGAAGCTAGTAAAAAACATCATTTCGAGACAATAGATACTTGTTCTTGATAGTAACCTTGTTCAACTGCCGATAGTCAATGCACATCCTAATAGTATCATCCTTCTTCTAATTTATAAATAATAGTGGCGCACCTGAAGGAGAATAGTTGGTCTAATGAATCCCTTATCAAGCAAATCCTTCAACTGTAGCATTAATTCCTTCAACTCAGCTAGAGCTATACGATATGGTAGGATAAAAATGGGCTGAGTGCTTGGAACCAAATCATTACAAAAGTCAATATCCCTATCCAGTGGTATGTCCGGTAAATCTATAGGAAACACATCTAGAAACTCTCTCACAACTAGTAGTGCATCCATAAAAGGAAACTCCGTATTATAATCGCGAGCGTAAGCGAAATATGCTAAACACCCCTTCTCGGCCATATATTTCACCTTCAAATATGAAACCACCCTACTCGTGGAATGGCAATGGGTCCCTCTCAACTCTAATATAGGCAACCCCGTTATAGCTCAAGTCATAGTCTTTGAGTGACAATCCAAGATAGAATGATATGGGGATAACCAATCCGTACCAAGAATAACCTCAAAATCTACCATATCTAACAACAAGAGATCAACTATACTATCAAGACCATTAATAGTAACAATATAAGACCGGTGAACCCGATCAAGTACTATGGAATCCCCAACCAGTATGGACATATCAAGAGAATATCAAGAGAATCAGGAGGCATACTAAAGTGTGATTCAAAATATGAAGACACATAAGAATATGTAGAAACCGAATCAAATAACTGCGAAGCATCTCTATGACAAACTGAGACAATACCTATGTTGATTGCATCAGGCGACTCTGCCTCAAGCCTACTAGGAAATGCATAACAGTGGGGTTGATCCCTACCAGCATATCCTCCCCATCTAAGACAACCTCTATCTGGCTCACATCTACCTCTAGCTGGCTGACCCCTGCCCCTTTCTGGCTGACCGGGTGGTGTAGCTACTAGAGCTGGAATCATAGCATGAGTACCCTCATGTGGCGTACCACTCCGAAACCTGGGGTAAAACCTCTTGATGTGCCCCGTATCACCACACTCATAATAACCTACCTGCAGACGTGGCTACTGAATCTGAAGCTATCCTTGACAACCAGAATGACCACCATAAAAACTCTGTATCAGAGAAGCAGTGGGAGAAGTTCGAGGTACACCGAATGATAATTAGTGTAGGTGGAACCATAGGTACCATAACTGGTTGAAGTACCACGAGAAACCTAAAGTGCAAACCATGTCTTAGGTTTACATTTCCTATGTATGCATTAGAATCCATGTGTAAGATCAACGAATTCAAAGCATGTCATGCATTAGATACCATGTTCTTAAGTTTACTGTTTCAGCATCTCATGTGGCATCACTTTACCACTTAGAAATCCTGCTTTAGGCTAAATAACAGCATCAACATAAAACCGTTGCTCCTGCACGTCTTGAAATCGTGCTGTAACTCTTTAGGGCATTTAGAAATCTTATCTCCTTCACGTGCCTCTCACATGTATAGATTGATCATGACTGTGCTTCACAAGATGGACCTGGTCCATGACTGAGTTCTTTTGTTAATCTTCAAAACATCACCTGTTCTTGGGCCAACAAATAGGTTCATATGATGATTTTGTACTTTTAAGTATGTTCGGATTAGAACCCGAGGGGCTGGAGTACATTTCGGTACTATTACATGAAAATTGGAGGTTTAAGACTCTTAAGTTTATTTGAGTTATAAGTTATATTACTTAGTGTTTCAAGCCTTTGATAAGTTAGTATAGGGTATTGAACTTGTTGGGACGATCTGAATCCGTTAGAGGCTTGGGGCGAGTGTCAAGATGTTCGGGAAAGGTTTTTAAGTAAAAGAAAATACGGGTGTCCAACAGGACAGGATGGAGCGAGACAATGTTAGCCGGACAGAAGGGGACAGGATGAAAACTTAAAGGGATTAGGGGAACTAGTCCTTATCCGAGCCGAGATAATGGGGACGACCTTGTAGCCTCTTGAAGATAGGTATGTACATCAACATGCCAATCCACAAGACTCTACTAGATATTTGCTCATGACTCATAGAACCTATGAACCTAATGCTCTGATACCAACTTGTATTGATCCAAAATTCACCTAGTCGTGATGGCACCTAACCTAACTCGCTAGGTAAGCCAAATAACAATCAACATAATTCTAATGAAATTAATAAGAACCAATAAGTGAAATAACTGAATTTTTGTATAATAACCCAAGGATTGGTAGCACAAGACATGAGTCACTATGATTTAGATTTACAAAATAGATGTGAAGAATAAATACAATATTTGTTTGAAGTTTACATAAAATGAACTTAAATCTAGAACTACCATGAACAATAGGTAGCTTGAATCTGGAACACATGTATATATTCAATGCAACGCTTCGTCTTCCACAGCTACGCAGCTCCAAGATCTTCACTCAAGGTGCATAAGTGTAGTATGAGTACAAACGACCACGTGTACTTAGTAAGTATTTTGACTAACCCATCTAAAATTGTTTAATTGAAGCTTTAAAGAATTAAAGAAACTAAGAAATCATTGATTCCCTAGGTGTCGGGCTCGGATTTTGGTTCCGAAGCTTGGTACAGGTCAATAATGTCTTTTAAGACTTGCCCGTAAAATTTGGTGCCAATCCGAGTAGTTTAAGGGCGTTTTGACCCGTTAGAGGAGAGTTAAGAACTTCAGGATTCAATAGCTTGATTCATTTGGTTTTAGGGGGTAATTCCAAGATTTAGCATTGTTTTGGGAGTTTCGAGGGTTCGAGTAGGTCCGCCTCGTAATTTCAGACTTGTCGGTATGTTCGGGCGGGGCTCGGGAGCCCCGAGCGTCAAACGAGCGAGGTTCGAGCGAAGTAGAAAAACTTAAAAAGAGCTGGAGTTTTTGCTGCTTCTGTCATAACCGCATCTGCGGTTCTGAGCCGCAGAAGCGGGACCGCAGATGCGGTCAGACCATCGCAGAAGCGAAAAGGGGGAGGCGCAGGGAAAGCCGCAGAAGCGGCCCAGGGACCGCAGAAGCGGTTGCGCTTATGCGATCCCCAGACCGCAGATGCGGTCCAGCCCTTTTAGGCCCAAGCCGCAGAAGCGGTTCCGCATATGCGGGCCTCAGACCGCAGAAGCGGTCCAATCCCCTCTTGCCCAGTTCCGCAGATGCGGCCCCATCTTCGTAGATGCGGGACCGCAGATTCGGTCCCCTAACCGCAGAAGCGAAAATCGCTGGGCAGTGGCCTTCATTTAATTCGAACTCAAACGCCATTTTTCATTTTACACTCCACACTTAGGCGATTTAGGGGCTTCCAAAGAGAGGGTTCCAACATAGCACTTCAAGGTAAGTTACTCCCATTCATTATTAGTTAAATACATGTATATTAGGTAGATTAAACACTAAAAATTAGATAAAATCAAAGGGTTAGAGCTAGACCTAGGGTTTTAATAAAATTAAGATTTAAGCATGAAATTTGTTAGGAAATGGACTAGAATTTACATATTATTGATCCTTAGGTTGTAGAGAACAATTTCCTTCGAAAAATATCGGAATCCGGGCACGTGGCCCCGGGGTCGGAATTTAGGAAACTTGTGGAAAAGGTTGGGAAATTACTTAAATAGTTGGAATTCGACCTTTTAAGCCTTTATTGACTAGTTCTTACATATTTTAACTAGTTTGCGATCATTCGGCTTCGAATTAAGAGCTAGGGCTTGTTCTCGATATTGGGAGCGCGCTTTGGTGCGAGGTGAGTCTCTTTTCTAACCTTATAAGAGGGAATTGTCCCCATAGGATTAATAATTGAGTAATTGTTGCTAAATGCGGGGGCTTCGCACGCGCTAGGTGACGAGAGTCCGTGCGTAGCTACTACTATGTCAATGGTCCGGGTAGTTTAGGACCCACATCATGCTTATTTTACGTGACTCTCTATATTATCTTGTTACTACGAGCACCTAGGATATTCTAGAGATTTAAAAAGGGAATAAGAATGTACTTGCACAATTGTTAAAGTCTTGCTTGGCATTTATGACTATTGACGTGCCTTGTGTGTATACTTGATATTTTTTCTTATTTGTGGATCGGGCCGATCGCCTCAGTATGAATAGATGCATCTATAGGCGCGCCGTCGACCCTCGGCAAGTGCACAGTTTATTTCTGTTGGATCGGGCCGTCGCCTCGGCATATTTGCGCATGCTTATATAGCTTTGCCTGAGATTGTTAAATATTGGTACTGCTATCATGGCCCGAAATGCATTGATAATTATAACTGTAGTAATCGATTAATCGGAATCCTAGCAATAATATGACTTATATGCCTTGTTGTAACTGCTGCCTATGAAAGATTTTCATTGTTAAACTTATACTCATAATATTATCTGACCCTAGTGAGTATCAAGTCGACCTCTCGTCTCTACTTCTTCGAGATTAGGCGGGATACTCACTGGGTACATATTGTTTATGTACTCATGCTACGCTTCTGTGCTTAAATATACAGGGTCTGAGGCAGGTGGATCCGGTTATTTCTCTGGTGCGCATTCGTGAGCAGAATTGGGACTTCTACGGTGAGCTGCTTTCCCTTCCATGTCGATCCGCAGCCGAAGAAGTCTTCCTTTTGTATTGTTATTTTCTGTCTATTCTGATCCAGACAGTAGGGTAGTGTGGTATTCTTTTGAGTTGTATATTCTACTAGTTGCCCGTAGCTTGTGACACCAGGTTCTGGCACACACTTTGGTAGACGAGTATTTTGGGATTGTGTAACCATTTTATTATAGTATTTATCTCTCTTGATTTTAAATTCCAAGTTGAGCGCTTATTCCACTTATTCTAATTAAAAACAATATAATTATTTTAATAATATTTCCGCAATGGTTTGCCTGACAAGGGTGTCAGGCGCCCTCATGACCTATTGTGAAAATGGGGCGTGACAAAGTTAGAATCATGCTTCGTCTTCTATTCCATTGGAATATATCTGTGTAGTTCTGTGAAACAAAGACTTTATTTTGATTTGAATCACAAGCCAATTGTTTCTCTATTCTAAAACATACCAACGGTTGAAAACAAAATCAAATGGAATCGGTAGAAACTATTTTAAGCATTATTAATTAATTGAAGGTTACATCCATTCAAACAAATTTGGTAAACTTATAAAAAGGTACTTATATCGTTATTGACCATTACGTGTATCCTTGTCTAGTCGCCTTCTGTGTGAGAGTTGTGTCCCTTGGCACGTGAGTCGTCCGTGCAGTTATGAATAAAAATGGGGGCACAAGATGCCAAGTGATTAGGGTTCAAGAATTGGGACCCGTGAGCTGTGATTATGGGTTCGGTACCTCGTGGAAATGCTTGAACAAAATCTGGTGTGAAATCGGTTTTTCTTATTGAGTTGTTTCCGATTTTTACTTTTTTGATTTCACCGACTTTTATTGTTTCCAGCTTACTCTACGACATTATTACTTGGTATTCCTTATCATTCTGGTTACGTGTTATTTGGTATTCCTTATCATTTTTAGTTGTATATAAATATAATTTTCTTTGTTAGCTCACCTTCACACTTGTTCAGGTTGTTTAATCCGTAGGTGTCTTGACTGTACCTCGTCACTACTCCATCGAGGTTAGTCTTGATACTTACTACGCTTCTGCATATTTTTGTGCAGATCCAGGTGCCACAGTGTCACGACCCAAAATCCACTAGTCGTGATGGCACCTAACTCAACCCGCTAGGTAAGCCAACTGATAACTATCCAATTTCAATGATACTAATAAGATAATTAAACAAAGGAATTCTCTTGTTCTTATACATTCCCCAAGGACCGGTAGTACATCATGAGCTTCTAAGAATGGAGTTTATAAATGATGATATGAGCTAAATACACCTTCTATTTGAAAAGTACATAAACACAATTTTAAAATCTAAAGCTACCATGAACAAGAGGCAGCTACATTAGGGACGCAGGTACATCTTCCAATCCGGCAACCATCGAGCACATCAACAACAACAGCCAACATCTGCACGCAATGTGCAGAAGTATAGTATCAGTACAACCGACCTCATGTACTGAGTAAGTAACAAACCTAACCTTAGGTTGAAAGTAGTGACAAGCTTGAACAAAGGTCGGGTCGAACACCAATAGCCAACAACAATTCATAACAATATAAAGCAATTAAATAAAGAAGTAACTGAGAGATAAAATGTTCAGCTTTTTCATAGTTTTTTAAAAATAGTTCCGCTTTTCAAGTATATCAGTGAAAACCCAACTCCTTTACCGAAAACGTCGAAAATACAAGTAAGTAAAAACTCTGAGTTTTTCCCAAAAATACTTTCAACGATAAATATACTGTTTCATTTTCTCTCCAGATAGCAAGTGTAAAATACCTCTCGATGCCCATATGTCAATATATGTGAGAAGTCATGAATGACGTGACACTGTAGACATGAGAAAAATGCATCTCTATGCCTGTATGTCATGTGCATGTCAAACGCGATGCGACTTAGTGATAGAACCATATGTGTACTCACAGAGTATCATTTCACTCAATCATCCCAGTCACTCAATCCTCAAAGTCACTCAGTTCTCACAGTCTCTCAGTACTCACAGTCACTCAGTCCTCCCAATCACTCGGCACTCGCACTCAGTAGGTACCTGCGCTCACTGGAGGTGTGTACAGACTCCGGAGGGGCTCCTTCAACCCAAGCGCTATAACAAGAAAATTGGCATATACCAGTAAAACATACTACGACGTGCAGCCCGATCCCATATGAATCTCTCCAGTCTCTCGGGCTCTCAATGTCATGAAATATCAGCCTAAATTGATGATGTGTTGTATCAATAAATAGTAACAAAGACTGATATATGCTATGCATATGAATGCGTATGACTGAGTATATAATGCAATGAAAGCAGATAGCTCAACATCAGAAATGACCTCAGTGGGTCCCAATAGGATAACCATGTAGCCTAGACATGGATTCTAGCATGTATCACAGCTCAATAGCTCAAGTACCTAGAAATTTCATGGTTACATGTAAGATTAGTTAACAACACAGTACCACAAAAACAATGGAGTCGAAATTCACATGGTGCACGCCCATACGCTCGTCACCTAGCATGTGCGTCACCTCAACACCGATCACATAGCACATAATTTGGGGTTTCATACCCTCAACACTAAGTTTAGAAGAGTTACTTACCTCAAACAAGCCAATTCCAATACCGAGCAAGCCAAGCGATGCTCCAAAAATGCCATCTCGCGCGTTTCGACCTCCAAACGATTCGAAACTAACCAAAAACAACTCAAATACATCAAACAATGCTAAAGGAACCAATCGCAATCGAAAAAGGTCGAATCTTTAATCAAAAGCCCAAAATCAGCAAAAAAGCCCAACTTGGGCTTGCACTTCGGAACCCAACAAAACTCACAAAATCCGACAACCCATTCAATTATGAGTCCAACCATACTAATTTCACTCAAATTTGACTACAAATCGGCGTTCAAAACTCAAAACTCGTAGTATGAACCTTTAGGCCAATTTTCTCTTTTAAATTCATCAACAAAAAGCTAAAATCGAAGATAGATTCATGGAATGTAACCAAGACCGAGTAGAGAACAATTACCCCAATTCATATGGTGAAAATTGCTCCAAAAATTGCCTCTATGCGAGCTTGGAAATGTCAAAATGAAGCCAAAATAACGAACCCTTGTATTTATCATTCTGCCCAGCACTTCCGCTTCTGCGCCACATTAGCCGCTTCTGCGACACGAGGTCCGCTTTTGCGGACTCCGCTAGCCAACTGACCCCTCGCACCTGCGAATCAACATCAGCTTCTGCGCAACCGCAGGTGTGCAACCAAACACGCTTCTGCGCCCAAATCTTCGATTCTCCGGGGCCGCAGATGCGCCCCTATCCCCGCTTCTGCGATCCATTCCAACCAGGCCTTCCTTCTCTTCTGCGATCAACTGTCCGCATATGCGTGCATTCTTCTGCAGATGCGGAAACACCAGAATCAGCAGCCTTTGTCAACAAAACATGAAGAAAAATGATCTGAAGTCAAATCCGAAACACGCCCGAGCCCCTCGGGACATTGTCCAAACATACCCACAGGTCCCATAATGTCACGACCCCGGTTCGCCCTCCGTGAACCATCGTGACGGCACCTAGTCCCTACGACTAGGTAAGCCTAAATTACGGAAAAGAAATCAAATTTGCGGAAATAAAACAATTTAAAATAGAAATAAGAAATAACCAGTGTATAAATGTGCCGCTCGGCGTACACCATATTTAACTCTCAAACAAACACATAAATCCAAGACCCGGAAACCCATGAACACAAGCTAAGAAGTACTACATAGCTCTAACTCCAGATTGTCTAATAAAGAATACTTAAAAGCGGGAATAGAAAGGGACTCCTCGGTCTGCGGACGCGGCAGATATACCTTGAAGTCTCTACAGAAGCGCCTCACCTCAAGGATGATAAGTCTGAGCCAAAGTACCTGGATCTGCACATGAAAAACATGCGCAGAAGGGGCATGAGTACACCACAGCAGTACCTAGTAAGTGTCAAGCCTAACCTCGGTCGGGTAGTGACGAGGAAGGTCAGGGCCCTACTGAGGTTAAATAAAATATAAGGGTTAACAGTGTGAAATAAATAGTATAAATAAGTGCAACAGTAAGAAATAACATAGAATTGGAAGAACAACAACAACTAGAACAGAGACAAACAAACCATGGAAAGAATACAGCTCAACACAGAGATAACAACCGGGGCACCTTCCAGGATACCGTCCTGTAGTCCTAATTACAACTATCCAGTGGATCTCCCGGGATACCGTCCCGTAGTCCAACTATCAATGCGCGGGGGATCTACCGGAATCCCGATCCGTAGTCCCCAAATATAAATACCCAGTACTGGGGGAATCTACCGGGTGCATTCCCGTAGTTCCATATAACTGTGTAGGGGGATCTACCGGGAATCTAACCCGTAGTCCCAAAGTAAATGTGCAGGGGAATCTACCGGGAATCTAACCCGTAGTCCTAAAGTAAATGTACAGGGGGATCTACCGAGAATCTAACCCGTAGTCCCAAATTAAACAGACAAGGGGGAGCTACCGAAATCCCACATCCGTAGTCCCAATGTAAATACACAGCAGCAGCAAGAAAATATTCAGAGAAGGTAAACTTCATATTAAGGCAACAAATAATTCTAGCCTAGCATGGTGCACAGAGTTCAGGTAAATAGATTTGAGCAATTAAAGCAATTAAATCACTTAGACATGCCTTCCTAAGCTAACAACAGGCTTAATAGTACAAGTAATAAAAGCAGGAGAAGAAACATACTAATAAGTACTTAAAGAAAACCGGATTTCCAACAATTTGCACAAGTACGCACTCGTCACCTCACGTACAAGGCGTTTCAATTACCAAATATATCAAACCTAAGGGGAAGGTCCCCCACACAAGGTTAGACAAGCCACTTACCTCGAACCCGCTCAAAATCAATCCGACACCACGTCTTTGCCACGAGTACTCGACTCCAAATGGCCCAAATCTATTCAATTCAATTGCATAATGTAAATAACACTTCAAATAACTGATTCTACAATTAGCAAGGTGACTGACAGAAAACAAGTAGTTTTTAGGAGGAAAATAGAATCTATCATGAAGAATCCGGGATGAAGACATTTGTCTAAGCAATCTCAAAGAGATTTTCAATAAGTCAATACCAAGATTTGCTTTCTGCGCCTACTGATGTGATGATAATTCATCAGCTTTTTTGCAAAGAAGAAGGGCCCTGTTCCTATGGGTTCACGTGCTAAGGCTCCACTAAAAATGCTCTTAAATTCTAAACTAATACGCGAAATTATGTAAAATGACCAAAATGCCCCTCGGGCCCACGTCTCGGAATCGGGTAAAATTTACATTTTCAAAAACCTCGTACTCTCACGAGTCCAACCATACAAAAATTATCCAAATCCGATGTCAAATCCCCAATCAAAACTCAATTTCTTGGTCTAAGAACTTTTCCCCAATTTTCATACAATTTCCGAAATTAAAGGATGGATTTAAGTGTAGATTCATGGAAATTAGTCTAAACCGAGTAGGAATCACTTACCCATATCACCCAGGTGAAAATCTCCTCAAAAATCGAAATCTCCCGAGCTCCCAAGTCCAAAATATGAATTACGGTCTAAACCCTCGATTTTGGGTTTTAAAAATCTGCCCAGGGATTTCCTTAATCACGATCGCGGAAGACCAGTCGCGATCGCGAAGAACAAAACCTACGCGTTGTCAGATTTACATTACGCGAACGCGGAACCCCGTCCGCGAATGCGATGGCTAGCTCCCTCAGATTTACGCAATTGCGGTTGGCTCCACGCGACCGCGTAGAGAGACATTTAAAACAACACTGCCGCCTTATTTCTTCTACGCGAACGCGGCCTTGTCCACGCGTTCGCGATTCAGCACTGCCCCAAAGCTACGCGTTCGCATTCCTCTCCACGCGAACGCGAAGAGCAAATTTCCCTCTGCCTCGCCTAAGCCTTCGCAATCGCGATACTCTCCACGCGATCGCGATGAAGGAGAACCTGCAACACATACCAGCAAAAATCTGATGCCTTTCCAAGTCCAAAAATGGTCTGTTGAGCATCTGAAACACACCCGAGGCCCCCGGGACCTCAACCAAACCTGCCAACCAATCCTAAAACATCATTCAAACTTGTTCCAACATTCGGAACGCTCAAAACAACATCAAAACACCTATTTTTCCTCGGATTCAAGCTTAGGAATTCCTAAAACTCTAAAAACACGCTTTCAATCAAAAAGTCTATCAAACCTCGTCCGAATGACCTGAAATTTTGCACACACGACACATTCAACACTACGGAGCTACTCCCACTTCCGGAATTCCATTCCGACCCCTCAGGTCAAAATCTCGCTATCGAACCGGAAACTTCAAAAATTCAACTTTCGGCATTTCAAGCCTAAATTAGCTACGGACCTCCAAAACACAATCCGAACACGCTCCTAACCCCGAAATCACCCAACGAAGCTAACTAAACCATCAGATTTCCATTCCGAGGATGTCTTCACACTGTTCCGACTACGGTCAACTTTTCAACACTTAAGCTCTCACTTAGGGACTAAGTGTCCCAAAACTCCCCGAAATTCAAAACCGAACATCCCGGCAATTCAAAATAGCAGAAATAAACTTGGGGAAAGCAGTTAACAGGGAAGCGGGGCGTTAATTCTTAAGACAACCGGCCGGGTCGTCACACATAACCTAACACGGACCTACTTGAGGCCTCAAAACACACATAAAAACATTGAAACAACGAATCACACCTCAATTCGAAATTAATGAACTTGAAACTTCAAACTTCCACAACTGATGCCAAAACCTATCAAATCACGTCCGATTGACCTCAAATTTTGCACACAAGTCACATTTGACATTACAGACCTGCTTCAACTTTCGAAATCGGAATCCGACCCCGATATCAAAAAGTCCACTCCCGATCAAGCCAAATTCTACTACGGACCTCCAAATCACAATTCGAACGCGCTCCTAAGTCCAAAATCACCCAACAGAGCTAACAGAACCATCAGAAGTCCAATCCGAGGTCAAATACTAAAAAGTCAAACTTGGTCAAACGTTTCAAATTTAAAGCTTCTGGCTGAGAATCATTTTTCCAAATCAAATTCGAATAACCTGAAAACCAAAACCTACGATTCACAAAATTCATAATACATCATACGGAGCTACTCATGTCCTCAGACAACCGAGCGAAGTGCAATTGCTCAGAACGACCGTTCAGGTTGTTACATCCTCCCCTACTTAAACATACGTTCGTCCTCGAACATGCCCTGAGTTGTTCTCAAAGTCATCAAACCGCCGTGTAACCTTACCATGCACATACCTGGGGGTGATCCCATGTCACCCTATCCCATATAGGTCTGATAACACAACATGAGTGAAATTTCTTAATCCAACCTAGCCCATAAGTGTTAGAACCCAATTTCCAACATCCGAGATTTTCTATAAGATCAGAATCTCGCATCTACACACTGTATAAGACAGAACAAGCTGTATCAAGCCATATCCGTTACCCAAGATGTAATCACATGATATACCTCAAAACTCAAATACTCATAGCGATAATTTCTAATCACAGTAGCTGCTCAAAACAACCCAATGCCGGCAATAAACCTCTTATCAAACAAAGCCTCGTTCTAACACCTTCATATACTGCCAATGATGAAAGAAACATGCAGAAACTCATAAACCATTCGTCAGATCAACAAGTCATGGAGCTCCCTCTCCTTCGACAAGGACCATAGCAAATTTTAAGCCGACTTTCGATATTATTCTTCCAACCATGCTGTAATCAATTCCGATAGTATTCATTCTAGGTCCAATGACCCCATCTCATCCAACATGACCATTCTAGTGACATTACACATCAATACAATCTAAAGTCGCAACTCGTGCAATCCGTGCACCAATAAGCAACATTCCAAATGTACTCAGTCATGAAAAATAACTCAGACGAGAGAACTGTCTCGCAAGCTCAATAGGTACCGCCACAACGCAATGCTAAGAACCTATCACACACCGTATAACCAAAACACACGAATCTAACACAAAGGATCATGTCTCAACATAACTCCGCTACAATGCGTGTCCCTCCATACGCTAGTCCATATTATATACCTCGAGCCACCCTGCTCAAAATCAATAACCACGCAAAATTCGACATCAAGCACCGAAAGTGCATTACCATAACCACAGAGAAGCAAACGACACAACGCCACACAAAACCCAAAAGAGCATAACCAATACCCCATCAACCAAGCAATACCCAATACATTTCTCGCTCAAATTCCGCTATAAGACCCCAATAGACCCGCACCATACGTTCGTATAACCAATGAATCACAACTTCTCGTAGCATAGAAGAGTAACTCACAGATCATTTCAGAACACGAATAAGCTCAACAACAACCGAATGTCACATCCCTCAACAATAGCAATATGGGGCCAACAAGTCCGGCTCGATGTAGAATACACATCCTAACTGGGCCTACCAGTGGACCCAAAAATCAGCTCTAATCACCCAAAAATAGATAAATAACCCTCCGAAAGTCCACAATGACTGAATCATAACACATACTATCATCTCACTAGCTTCGGCCACAACTTCACAATCCATAACCATGAAACAATGTGCCACTGGAAACTCTCAGTCTCCAATTCCATAGAACACACAAATCACCATATCTAATCCAACTCTACCGCCTGAATGTCGAACACATCTCTCATACACGATCATCCCACGAGAAATACTTCTAAAATCCTCCCGTGCCACATAGCAAAATTTGAATATCAACAGTCGAGCAACCAGGAGAGTGCCACAATACCAATTAAGTATCCACAAATCAGAACACATTGTCCCTTCTGAAACATACACGCTCATCAAGCCATGTCAAATAGTAATATTATTTACCTAGTCATCTGAGACCGTCAATGCTGCCTGAGGACTCATGACTTTCCCTTCAAAACTGAATCGTGACCTTACACATGCAAATATCAATCCTACACAACACACCGCATATACCATGCCACATATGAAAAATACGAGAACCTCGTAATCCACTCCGGGTCACAAGCAACTACATACTCTATTTAGCCAAGAACTTTCCATTTGATCCCACCTAGGAGAAAATCACAATACGCAATTGTCCCATACACTAGTAGAAAATATATATCTCAAACCGTGATAGAAACTATTGAGATCTCTTTGAACCCCATTTGCACATAATTACCATCAGAACTAAATCTCTCTATCTCAACTAAGCCACGTAGGTTGCCAAAAACCCAAGAGCATTGCCACGAAACACCTGTAGAAACCCACCACATCATAGGCACCCAAAGAACCGATCATGTCCATTACCATGCCTATCCAACCTACTACTAAGCTATCCTATTTTTCCGAGTTCCTTCTGAATTACCTTCAAATTGATATTTCTCCTCGCCATAATACCACAATCTTCAACCAAAACTCACCACACGAGACCCTAGCATAAAACCACACCGCACTAAGGCTCATTAGCCATTGAATGCTCTCTTAAGCACCCCAAAAGTACCACAACCGAGATACCCACTCTAAAGAGACCTTCTGTGAATTTAAAGCTATTCATTTTACCTTCCTGACATTGAATGTAGAATCCATAATGATATAGAAATACTGCGAGTCTTGACACCATCTAATATAACTCTCAGCATCTAGCCGTATACAAATCTGCAACATTCTTAATTGCCACGTATAAATCCTGAATTCATTAGAACCATTCTTGAGAGTCATCCACTCTACTCGAATCTCAATAGCACCGCCCAAATGGACCGAACAACCTGTGCCCCATTTGCACCCCAACCGAGCAAATTTCTACTCCATGAACACTGCATCCTTCATGAATAACCACTCAATCATTCCATGATTTCCATATACCATAGAGTGTAATACAAAACGTATCCAGAAATTCCCTTACTCGAGTCATCCTCGATCTCAACCTCTGTAAGCCATAATTGATTCACCAGTATACCTCAAACTGAAATCAATACAACACATAACCGTGCAATCAACCCATCGATTACAAAATCCCCCACTTTTCTCAAAGCCAAGGAATAAAGAATTTGAAAACTTAAAATACCCATACTCTGTTGCTGCCCAAAATCCCGCACCGAAATTCAACTAAATCCTTCATAAGCTCATGTAACACAAACCATCTAATATCTCAAATCATTTGCAAAACTCGCATTCACCCTTGTAACAGTCAAGCCAACTCTCATAACCGATCCAAACTCAAATTGCAACACATATAATTCACTGGTAAAAGAGAACTCGCTACAAAACAACATAGAGATCACACAAACCTCAAGACACCCCTCAGGAGATAACCCACCTGTTACGCCTCAAACCAATATCTCTTTATACCCTTCCACAGTCATAACTATTACGCAATCACTCAATCTTTCTGAGTCTGGACTCATATCACGACATGAAAATCTACTTCACTCCACAACCAAACAACACGAAAGATCCTTCAACACACCAATAACTCGAGACTATACGTCAAATCAAGACGAAAATCAAGCACCCAATTTACATCTCAATCAAACTCTTTTTGTCAAATCCAATCTATCTGAGCACATCCCGTAGTCATATCATAATCGTTACATAGCCATCCGACCATAAAATCCACCAATAGGGACACTACCGGACATATAAATCCAAATGCGCGTGCTCACACAATCAACACCTCTATGCTCAAGCTACAGTCAAAACCCGACCTCAATTCCTCCAGATTGGCTCATCATCAACACATAGAAATCACATCTCGCACCTCATCCAGGAAATCACAAGTCGTCGATGCACAACTGATACCGAGCGCTCAAGTGCGCATACGAATGTGTGGAAGGAATTCAAAGGATTATGCTTCAACCTTAATCAATGTCACACGATAAGGAAAGAAAGATGGAAAGTATATCCTAAATGCCATGTAGCCTCTCGAAGATAGGTATGGAAGTCATCATACCGATTCGCAAGACTCTACTAGACACTTGCTCATGACTTGTAGAACTTATGAACCTAGAGCTCTGATACCAAACTGTCACGATCCAAAATCCACTAGTCGTGATGGCACCTAACCCAACCCACTAGGTAAGCCAACTTATAACTATCAAATTTCAATGATAATAATAAGACAATTAAACAAAGGAATTCTCTGATTCTTATACATTCCCCAAGGAGTGGTAGTACAATCATGAGCTTCTAAGAATAGAGTTTACGAATGATGATATGAGCTAAATACACCTTCTGTTTGAAAAGTACATAAACAGAGTTTTAAAATCTAAGGCTATCATGAACAAGAGGTAGCTACAATAGGGACGCAGGTACATCTTCCAATCCAGCAACCATTGAGCACAACAACAACATCAACCAACATCTGCACGCAATGTGCAGAAGTGTAGTATCAGTACAATTGACCCTATGTACTGAGTAAGTAACAAACGAACCTTAGGTTGAAAGTAGTGACGAGCTTGAATAAAGGTCGAGTATAACACCAATAGCCAACAACAGTTCATAACAACATAAAGCAATTAAATAAAGAAGTAACTAAGAGATAAAATGCTCATCTTTTTCATAGTATTCTAAAAATAGTTCCGCTTTTTAAGTATATCAGTGAAAACCCAACCCCTTTACCGAAAACGTCGAAAATACAAGTAAGTTTGTAAACTGTGAGTTTTTCCCAAAAATACTTTCAACAGTAAATATAATTTTTCATTTTCTCTCCAGATAGAAAGTGTAAAATACCTCTCGATGCCCATATGTCAATATATGTGAGAAGTCATGAATGACGTGATACCGTACAATATGAGGAAAATGCATCTCTAGGCATGTATGTCATGTGCATGTCAAATGCGATGCGACTCAGTGATAGAACCATATGCGTACTCAAAGAGTATCAATTCACTCAATCCTCCCAGTCACTGAATCCTCACAATCACTCAGTCCTCACAGTCAGTCAGTTCTCATAGTCACTCAGTACTCCCAATCACTCGGCACACGGCACTCGCACTCAGTAGGTACCTGCGCTCACTGGGGGTATGTACAGACTCCGGAGGGGCTCCTTCAGCCCAAGCGCTATAACAAGCTAATATGGCATATATTAGTAGAACATGTTGCGGCATGCAGCCCGATCCCATATATATATATCCTCACCATCAGGCCCTCGGCCTCACTTAGTCATCAATCTCTCCAGTCTCTCGGGCTCTCAGTGTCATGAAATATCAGCACAAAATAATGATGTGCTGTATAAATAAATAGTAACATAGACTGAGATATGATATGCATATGAATGCGTATGACTGAGTATATAATGCAATGAAAGCAGATAGCTCAACAGAAGAAATGACCTCAGTGGGTCCCAATAGGATAAACATGTAGCCTAGACATGGATTCTAGCATGGATCATAGCTCAATAGCTCAAGTACCTAGAAATTTCATGGTTACAGGTAAGATCAGGCAACTATACAGTACCACAGAAACAACGGAGTCACAATTCACACGGTGCATGCCCACACGCCCGTAACCTAGTATGTGCGTCACCTCAACACCGATCACATAGCATATAATTCGAGGTTTCTTACCATAGCACTAAGTTTAGAAGAGTTACTTACCTCGAACAAGCCAATTCCAATACCGAGCAAGCCAAGCGATGCTCAAGAAATACCATCTCGCGGGTTCCGACGTCCGAACGGCTCGAAACTAACCAAAAACAACTCAAATACATCAAACAATGCTAAAGGAACCAATCCCAATCGAAAAAGGTCGAATCTTTAATCAAAAGCCGGCCAAAAAGCCCAACCCGAGCCCACACCTCAGAACCCGCCAAAACTCACAAAATCCGACAGCCCATTCAATTATGAGTCCAACCATAATAGTTTCACTCAAATCCGACTCAAAATCAGCGTTCAAAACTCAAAAACTCGTATTATGAAACTTTAGGCCAAAACACCCGATTTTCTCTTTTAAATTCATTAACCAAAAGCTAAAATCGAAGATAGATTCATGGAATATAACCAAGACCGAGTAGAGAACACTTATCCCAATTCATATGGTGAAAATTGCTCCAACAATCGCCTCAATCCGAGCTTGGAAATGTTATAATGAAGCCAAAATCGTGAACCCTTGTATTTATCATTCTGCCTAGCACTTCTGCTTTTGCACCACATTAGCCGCTTCTGCGACACGAGCTCCGCTTCTGCGGACACCACTTGCCAACTGATCCCTCGCACCTGCGAATCTACATCCGCTTCTGCGCAACCGTAGGTGCGCAACCAAACACACTCATGCGCTAAATCTCTCTCCTGCGCCCAAATCTTCGCTTCTGCGGGGCCGCAGATGCGCCCCTATCCCCGCTTCTGCGATCCATTCCAACCAGGCCTTCCTTCGCTTCTGCGATCAACAGTCCGCATCTGCGTGCATTCTTCTGCAGATGCAGAAACACCAGAATCAACAGCCTTCAGCAACAGCAACATGAAGAAAAATGATCCGAAATCAAATATGAAACACGCCCGAGCCCCTCGGAACCCCGTCCAAACATACCAACAAGTCCCATAACCTAACACGGACCTACTTGAGGCCTCAAAACACACATAACAACATCGAAACGAAGAATCACACCTCCAACTTCCGGAATCGGAATCTAACCCCGATATTAAAAAGTCCACTCCCGGTCAAACTTTCCAAAAATTCCAACTTTCACCATTTCAAGCCAAATTCTACTACGGACCTCCAAATCACAATCCGGACGCGCTCCTTAGTCCAAAATCGCCCAATAGAGCTAACGGAACCATTAGAAGTCCAATCGGAGGTCAAATACTAAAAAGTCAAACTTGGTCAAGCCATTTGAATTTAAAGCTTCTAGTAGAGAATCATTCTTCCAAATCAAATCCAAATAACCTGAAAACTAAAACCAACGATTCACATAAGTCCTAATACATCATACGGAGCTACTCATGCCTGAAAACTATCGAGCAAAGTGCAATTGCTCAGAACGACCGGTCATGTCGTTACACACGGTTGTTGTTGATTATTAGCCGCCTGGTCGAGCTGTGAAGACTCAATGTAAACCTGTCGTCGCGTTCGCAGGCCTCAGAGTCACCTTCAGATATTGTACTTGTACTGTTGAATTCTATTCCGAACAATTGTATTTTGGAATTTTTCTAGCAAACTCAGTAGAGCTTATAACTTGTACTACCAGTTTTAGGAATTGTAATTTGTATAAGATTTTTATCTCGTATGTTTCATTTGATGGTCGAATTCTTCTATTTTTTTAGTAAGTGTTAGGCTTACCTAGTCTCAGAGACTAGGTGCCGTCACGACATCCTATGGAGGGAAATTGGGGTCGTGACATTACAACTTTATCTTCTTTGTGTACCTCAAAATTCTATATTCCTTGTTTGTATACCTAAAATATGAAATTATAAATATAGTTGTCTATAATTTATTGTTGTCTTTATATCCAAGTGTATAATACAAATTAATTATATTATTTGTATATCACAGTGTATAACCCATCAAACAATGTGTATATCATATCTTCTTTTTCCTTCTTTGAGTATATCAAAATGTATATCAAAAATTTATTTCCTTCTTTGTATATTAAAATGTATATAAAATATTTATTTTTCTTCTTCGTATATCTTAGTGTATAAATATAATTTTTTGAGGATATACACAAATATATATATATATATATATATATATATATATATATATATATATATATATATATATATATATATATATGGGAATTAGAACTATTATTTAATTTTTTTTAAAAAGGGGAGAAAAGAATGAAGTTCTGGCCACCAAAATCCTAGAAATATATCCTTTATTTCTCTTGGCTGGCCAACGTAAACCCAAATGTTGATGAAAAGTTCATCTGAAAATTTGAGAATCATTATAGATTGTTTTGCCAATGTAGTTTTGCCAAGTCCATGAACACCCACAATTGGGACAACATCAAGATCCACTGATCCTTCAACAAGTCGACTGATAACCTTTTTTACCCTTCAAAAGTATAGTTTACATTGAATAAAATAGTTATTTAATTATTATTTTTGTATATTTAAAAATAGTCATTTAATCTATATTTCTGTATCTATATCTATCTATCTATATCTATATTATTATAAAAGTACGAATAATTTATGCTAAATATTGCACGACTAAAATAACCTTTAAATATTGATCGACTTTTAAGGATATAATTGTAAATTACCTTAGGATGATTTTTCTTTCCAGTTAAACTACGCATACATCAAACTCTTACCTATTGAGGGTCAAATTCTTTTTTTTCCGTGACATAACCTAAAACTTAAATTGAATCCTAAACCTAAACAAAGAAAAGACACCCGTAAGTAACAATAAAAATAAAAGACATAATTAAGTAAAGAATCCTAAACAAAGAAAATCTTATTCTAATTTAGAATCCCCACCTAAAGGAAACAAAAAACATAAAAAAGATACGGTGCAAGGAAAGAATTCTAAACAAAGTAAAATCTAAAGAATCATAAACCTAAAGGAAACTGTCATTTTCCTTTTTTGACAACAATATGCTTCCTTATTTAATCTTCTCCCGTTTGCATATAATTAAGCTTTATTGTACGAATCCATATAGGAAAAGAATAAGTCAATTATTCCTATAAAAGCTGTCATTATTCCACATTATTCATTATTCTCAAAAGGTTTTATTAGTTCTCTTTATTGTTATCTTTTCGTAATGAGTAAGTTCACGTTTTTCATAATTAAGTAATGCTTTAGGGTCATGTTTATGAATTAGAGAGAAAAACAATGACATCTTAACTTTTATTGTAATTGTTTTTGTGTCGTGCTTCTTTATTTTTCGGCATAATTTTTAGTTTTGGATATCAAAGTCTTTTACATTGACGTAGTATTATGTTTAAATTGTATACCTTTAGAGATAAATGGTTTGTGTTATTTTAATTAATGTTAGTGTGACAATATTAATTTCAGCTATTAGATAAAATTTTGTAGCTTTTACTTATGTATTGCAGGTACTTCACTGTAATGGAATCCGATTTGAAAAAACAATGTGTCCCAATAAATAACCTTAAACTTTATGAAGTTGAATGGGTAATTAAGGTATTGGTTATTAGAAGAGGACCAATAATAAAATATAAGAATGACAATGGAGAGGGTTTGCGATGGCATTTAACATTTGTGGATGAAGAGGCATGCTTCTTTTGTATATTTATTTTGATATAATTTATTACTTATTCGTATTATTTTTAATTAATCTACAATATTGTTTATATTAATTTATAGCGGACAAAGATCCAGGCAGTACTTTTCAATAAAAATATTAAAGATTGGAAAAATTTATTTCAACAGAACAAAAGTTATTACATTATAAATGGTCGCGTGAAGGCTGCTAATTCTACCTATTTATCTGTGCACAAGGATTTGGAAAATGAAGGATATTGTTTTAATTCCTTTTCTATTGTGCATTAGAGAGAGTAAAATGAGTCATTAAGGTGAGTGAGGAAAAAACTTTTCTATCTCTTCATACACTAATTTTAATTGTTAAATTTGCAATGGGTACAACTTTGGAGAAAATAGATTTGAGCAATTTTCAAGTTTGTCTTACTATTTACAACTTTGTATTCTCCTGCATTTACTTATTTTCTTTCATTTTATTTATTTTTATTTTTTTATCCTTGCATGGGTGTGAATAACTTAAAAATAGAATACTCTGACTCGAATGAATGATATGAACTTTTCTTATTTGATACTCTCGATAAAGCTTGAATTTCACTTGTTATATAGTTCAAACCGTAGGGCTTTGGAGGAAATTCATAGTAGATAATTTCGGTGAATCAGGTTTAAATTTTTTGATGTTTTTACTCCTTTGTTTATTATATTCAAACTACCAATATAAACTCTCTGAGAAAGACTAAGTAAGAAACAATAATTAAAGTCCGATTTTCCTTATTCTTACTTATAACTTTTTAACTGGTTGTAAAATTAAAACCAATTAGTTTTATATAATTTAATTAACTTAGTAAAAGTAATAAGGAAGAACAGAGATAAAGATTTTAAAAAAAAAATATGTTTGAATGTTTGAGTATACAATAATATGTATATTATCCTTTAATCAAACACTACTTCTATAAATTTTATGTACCAAATAAATAAAGAGACATTCTAATAATTACAATAATTAGATATAAAATAGTTCAACATTCACAATTATTATACTTTTGACTCAATATTAAATTTTAAAAATACTTTTGAAATGATTCATACTTTTAATAATATTTACATAATTTTTTAAGCTTTATATTTATGAATATGGAGTACACGCGCAAAGCACGTACCCTAAAACTTATTTCACTACCAAAAAACGGCTCATTTCCGACTGA
Organism: Nicotiana attenuata; assembly: GCF_001879085.1. NCBI lineage: Eukaryota > Viridiplantae > Streptophyta > Magnoliopsida > Solanales > Solanaceae > Nicotiana > Nicotiana attenuata. The sequence goes on from NC_031997.1 coordinate 17,275,453, forward strand.
AATATTCCGACGGAAAAAAGTAGTCGGAAATCTCCGACGGAATCGGTCGGGAAATGCATAAAAATATATTTTTTTAATTTTTAATAATAGCTACGACTAATATCCCGTCTATATCCATCGTAAATTTTGGCAAAAAATTTCGCGTAACTGTTAGCGACCAATTCGGTCGAAAATAATTAAAAAAAATTAAAAAAATAATAATAAGTAGCGACCGATTCTGTCGGAATTTTTTAGTAAAATGAGGCTTGACTACTTTGACCAAATTTCTGATCGAATCGGTCGGAAAGTTTTTTTTAAAAACCCTCCAGCGACCCCATTCTTTTCCTTCCCCTCTTTTCTTCCTTCTCTCTTCTCTCTCTCACTCAAACTTCCCCCCACCCAAATCCGCCGCAGCCATCAACTAGCAGGACTCGCCGGCACCGCCGCCCAGCTGCAGGTCCGTCGACGACCCTCCACTGCCAGGTAAGTTTCCCTCATCCTCCTTTGTCATTTTTTTTTTTAAATACACTAATTTTGTTTAATTGCTCCTAGATTGGTTTGAAAAAATTGATTGGTGTTAGCTAAAGTAAATCTGTGACTATTGTTAGTAGTTAAATTAAAGTTATATGTTGGTAATTTAGAGTTATATGGTAAAGTTATATGTTGGTAATTTAGGGTTATATATTAAACTTATATGTTAAAATTATATGTTGGTAATTTAGAGTCATATATTGCTAAATTAAATTTATATGTTGGTAATTACATACTAATTTGGGGATAACAATACTAAGTTGGGGATAATTTTACTAAATAATTTTGCTAACTAATTTGTAAAGTTGTTACATATATAGTAATTCATCTCATTTGATTATATTGGGGAGGGTACTAATTTTAAGAGGAGAAAGTATGAAGAATATTTTAAAACTCTTAGTGCTAGTTGACTACTTTTGACAATATGTCTTACTCCTAACTTTTTTAATATCTTTTGACTTTCATGGAATTAAGCTTAACTGAAATCTATTATCAGTTTCATCCATTAAATTGTTGTTGTAGATTAGTTGAGTTTTGTTTTTACTAAATTTATTGTAGATCCTAAATATTTGAATTTATTTGATGTTTATTAATTATATATATGTTACTTTAATGCAGGTTTTTGCCATCCTTTCAGTCTACACATTTGGTTGTGGATTCTATGAAGCTATTTTACCATGAGACGTGGAATTCTTGGGGACAGATAACGTACAATATCATAAAGCAAATGTGGAATCAATTTAGGCTAAAATTGATTACATTTATTTAAATACATATCGTTTTCATCTAATGTTACTTTTTTATATTGCAGACAAAGTGTACATGGCATCCTCAACATCAAAATGAAATAAATAGTATTTTCGAGGTTCGATTAGTTTTGCGGCCCATAAAATAAGATTAGTAATTACTTATAAAAAATTTCTTGGCTTTACATATAGAATTTTATGTTTGTAATATCTAACTCGTACTTTTTGCTATGAAGGAAAAGGAAAGAGGGAGAGATATGAGTCACGCTGAGGTCTTCGAGGAGACGCATAAGAAAAAGAAGAAGGATGGTACAAGTGAACACTGGGTGGAGACGCGTGCATCAGACACATATGTAAAATACTAACTTCATAATTATTTATGATTTATTAATATTAGTTTGTTTACATAATAATTATGTTTTCATTTCAGGAAGATTATCATAAAAGGGTAGACGAATGGCAACAAACTCAGACTCCTTCAACTCAACCAATACCTGATGATATGGCTTCATTTTGGACAGAGGCAGCAGGTGGAGCAAACAAAGGCAGAATCTACGGACTTGGAGTACGTTGACCTACAGGTCATCCAAACCCACTCTTAGCCAATTCTTCTTATTCTTAAAATCAAGAACATATGGAAGATATGAGAAAGAAAATTCGTGATTTGAAGCAACAATTGGACTCCCAATTCGGAATATTTGTTAAGATGCAAAATTCATGAGAAAACATGGGCATGATCTATCTGATGATGAGGATGAATAAACTGAATCTAATGTGTAGTAGTTTAGGTGTGATGTTTTGGTTGAATGGTAAACTTGATTGTGAGAGACAACTTTATGTTTTGTTTTTAAAATTCAATGTGGGCTACTATTTGGATGTTTTTATGCCCAAAATAGCTAGGTTTTTATAGTTGGTATTGTTGGTTTAAGTTGTGTTAATGATTGGTATTATTGGTTAAGATTGTGTTAATGGTTGGTATTGTTGGTTTAGATTGTGTTAATGGTTGATATTGTTGTTGTTATTGTATTGTAATAGTTTGACAGGTGGTGTAGCTCAAAATTGGGCAGAATTCTGGCCAGTTTTACAGAAAATTCCGACTGATTTCCTACGGAAATAGTAGGACAACAGCCCAAATTTTTTTTAAAATAATTTATATTTAACCGTTTTCGACGGATTCCGTCGGAAATTAAATAAAATTTATTTTTTAATTATTAATTTCCGACCGATTCAGTCAGAAATTATATATTTATATTATTTAATTTTAAATAAATAATTATTTTTATTTTTATTATTTCGACTAATTCGGTCGGTAAATTCCGACCACTTTGGTCGGAAATTTGAGAATATTTAGTCGTCTGGCCTTTTGAATGTTCCGACAACTTTGGTCGGAAATCACCGACAGATTCGGTCGGAAATTGATTTCCGACCAACTGTTTTTCGACCGACCAATTTCGGTCGGAAAGTAGTCGAAAATTCGCGATTTCCGACCGTTTTGACGGTCGAAATTCTGCCATTTTCCAGTAGTATTTTTTTTCTAATATTTAGGACTTCAAATTCTACTAAATTTTTGTGTATTAAATCTTTCCTTATTTCAATCATGTAATGTAAGATATTTCTAAAAGAAATATAATAAAAATTGAATGGTGTTACAAAACTTAGCTCAAAGTAATAATATAAAACAAGAAGATAGACAACAATGTAGAGAGAAAGAGAGGAGAGAATCTATTTCTTCCATGTATTCAAGTGTGTACAATGTGATGCCCAAACCCTCTATTTATAGGATGATATAGGTAATACAAAGGGATGCCATAAACATGGTATTAACTATTGAGAACATGAGGGAAGATCATGGAGGTGCGGGAGTTACATCCATAATGGTAAGAAGTAGTAGGAGGTTAATGGAGAAGAGTAGTGGGTGTTACTCCCTTAGGAGTTATGGACATTCACCATAATCAAGTATTTCATAACACTCCCCCTTGGATGTCCAAAGATAATGTGCCTCGTTAAAACCTTACAAGGAAAAAACCCTGTGGGAAAAAATCTTAGTGAAGGAAAAAGAGTACACATATCTTGTAATACGCATTATTTGCTGCCTCATTAAAAACCTTGCCAGAAAAACCAAGTGGGATAAAATCATAGCTAAGGAAAAAAGAGTACAGCGCGTATTTGCCTCCCCCTGATGAAAACATCACTTTATTCTTCGGAGACGACGAATTCCAATCTTGTATAACAACTTCTCTAATATTGAGATCCGCAATGTCTTGTGAAGAAGTTTGTCAAATTATCACTTGAACAAATTTGTTGAAGAACTTTGGTGAATGTGCTTTATTTTGTCTCCTTCGATAGTCCTTCTTTCAATTGATATAAGCAAACAACATTATCTTCAGTATTATTGGAATCTTCTCTTCAAAGTCAAGTCACACGTCTGTTGTGTGTTGAGCCCCTTGCTTTATCAGTTGCTTATCTTGGCATGACTTGAATAAGTATCAACAATTAACTGCCTTGTAAATGATAATTTGGCATTACCCTCACATGAAAATAGATTGTCTGAACAACGAACTATGCCCTGCATTTGTAACCAACAAAACCTTGACAATATTTGTTAAAATAAACAAATCTATATCAAGGATTCCTTTTGCAATATAATACTAATCATATTTCAATATCTCCATATAGCCTTTATACTCTCAGCTGTTGGGACTATTCGTCTAAACTTCATATTTTTCAGATGAAGTCAATTTTCATTGCATATTTTTCATTTGGCCAATCATTTATCTGTCCAAATTCCATGACAGATTTGAGCACAAGATCCTCGTCAATATTAATAATATTGAGCGCTACATTATATTAACAACATCGTCGACGATCATTTTACATCGGTTCCATCATCGCACAAATAAAGACATAACATATCGAGATCTCATTATTTTCAAGTACCTGAGCCTCTCCCATGAGGTCTTATAAAGTGTTATGTCATGGTGCTCTTATAAAGCACTTGCCTCCTTATTATGACCATCTTGAACATTTGCTCCCTTCTTCTTCAAGGAGTTTTATCTTTGGAACCGATTTGTCTATTACGCTTCATGCGTGCCATAAACTCTATCCATCATGGACGTTATTCTATTTGGAGCATTAGCAGCTGGAATATGACATTTAACTTTGGGTCAGCAATGTGCTTGGAAATATTTTAGAAATGAATTATCACTTGAATTTCAAGTTCACATTTTCTTGTACGAGGATCTAGATGTATTCATAATAATTCATTTCACGTATCACTTTTTCAGCTGCCCATTTTCTCCCCCTAATGTCGGGATCACCAACACATTTTTCAACCTTCTTTGGGAATCCATCTTTGTGCATTGTGGCAGCACAATCAAATCATATAGCACATCCATATTTCTAGATGGGAATATTTGGTTCCTAACCGTGAACCAATTGTAATGGAGAGAATTTATCATAACTTGTTGGCTAGATGCGTACAAGTACTGTTGTATATTAAATAATACACCTCATACCAAATTTTTATTTGGGAGTTTTGTTCTCATAACCAATGGTTTAGCTATAATTGGAGGCATACAATTTCTGCTAAACCAACTTGGATTTAAACCAGCATTATCAAGATAAATTATCATATATATTCTGGAACTGTGCTCTAATAATTTGAGCAAACAACCTTGCAAAAACCAAAGTGCAAGTTGATAACAAACGCACATGTGACCATACAATAGATGCATCTATTAAAATCATATAATAGTAAACGATCCACATGGCAGGTGACTGGGCCCATATATATATCACCTTCTATTCGTTCCAGAAATCAAGGGATTCAGTCCCAACCTTAACTGGTATATCATGAGAATAAGCAGCACAAGAGAATTCTTGAAGAATCTTCTATTTCTTCAATATATTCCAATGTGAATTCTCAATTAATTTTCGCATCAATAAGCCGGGATGGCCAACCGGTCATGCCAACTGATATTATTTCAGTAAATATTTAATTTACTATGGCATGTGATTTCATATCATGCTTATACATCTGTAGTACAAATAGAAGAAAAATCGGGTAACCTTCATATTTACCCGATATGTTATAGTAATTTGGAGCTAATCGATCTTCCTTTCATTTATAGTCTCAATATGCCAACCATTTTGGCTAATACATTTGAAACTCAAAAAGTTTCTTTTGAGACTTACTAGTAATGTTCATGATCTTTCTTTCTCTCAAACCTCCCGTAGAGGTGAGTTGTAGTATTTATTCAACCATGCATAAATACATTCTTGTGGATAATTTGTATCATATATATATATTTTTACACTCACTTTAGGAATGAGTCTGCATTTACGATGCTTATCACAAGTCGCATTCTTTCAAAAAATGGATCATAATCAGCGACGTGCTTTATTATTTTTCCACACCAATTTGATGTTAAACATTGCCTTCACATTTTGAAGGACTATTTTGAGAACCCTTATTGTTCTCATTTTACAATTACCATAATGATACCTATTATTATTTGATCTTTGGCACGCCCACGTTTATTGGTCAACCACTTGTCTTCATTTAGACTTATTATGCGCCGCTATCACATTCTCTTCAAGAATGGAGCAAATCAAGTGGGATATTTCATGCCTTTTCATGAAAGATACATTATTTTTCATTAGTCATCATTATATCATTAATATGGTGCATTGGGACTCAAACCCACTGCCTTACCCATATAAAAGCATGTTAATTTATAATGAATTGGGACTCAAACCCAATATCATGACCTTATCATCAGGGTGCACCAGGGCTCAAACCCGATATCTTATCCTCAACCAATGCCATAATAGGCTAAAGCGTGCTGAGGCTCACCCTTGAGCATTTAAAATATTAATTATCACACCATTGTTCATATATTTATTACAATTCAGTAAGCAATAATACTTGTATTATGCATGCAATTGTAGAAACTAACAAAATTATATTCATCAAGCATGAACAAAATTGAAAGCTTTGCTAAGTTTGGCCAGATATTCATGAAGGTTCAAAAGAATATCTTTTCATGAAATAATATAAATATCTAAGCATGTATATATTTGTTCAACCCATTAGCAACTTAATTATGCTAACCCAATATTTCTATGAAGGTTACAAGTGATTTAAATTCCAACAAGTAATATGGTACACCAACATATTCATGTGACATAAGTAATATAAATTAGTAAGTCACTTTATCAGATTGAAACTATTTTGCTCAAATCTATTTGGCATGTTAATTTCATAGAAACTCAAGGAGAGAGTAAATATTACATTGCTCATTTGCTGAATCAAATATAACATATAGAGGTATGAGTGCACCAAGAATAATATAAATATTATAACTCCCCGGATCTCTAAAGAAAGAAAGGTTTACCACAATACTATCAAGAGAATATATGTACCATGTTGGTGTAGCAATTGTCTAGTACATACTACACCTTCGTGGAAAAACTTGTCTATCCCTGCTATGTACTGTGTGGTTCCAGTTAGCCATTTAAAAATAAAAGTATTCTTTTCGGAAACATCCCATAAATCACTTGCAAGAAGTGAAATTCAACTTTAGTAAAATTGGAGAAGTCGTGCTGATAACGTGTTACAAAACTTAGCTCAAAGTAATAATATAAAACAAGAAGATAGACAACAATGAAGAGAGAAAGAGAGGAGAGAATCTATTTCTTCCATGTATTCAAGTGTGTACAATGTGATGCCCAAACCCTCTATTTATAGGATGATATAGGTAATACAAAGGGATGTCATAAACATGGTATTAACTATTGGGAACATGGGGGAAGATCATGTAGGTGTGGGAGTTACATCCATAATGGTAAGAAGTAGTGGGTGTTACTCCCTTAGGAGTTATGGACATCCACCATAATCAAGTATTTCATAATAAATGGTTAATTTTTTCCAAATATTTTAGTCAATTTTTTTTAGCAACTTGAATTCCTTTAACGCTTGGGATTTTTTAGTTTCCATAGAGGAAAAAAGATTCTTCAAAGCGGTCTTTTCCATGAGTAATTATTGGCGCGACTTTGGAATTTCAATAGACAGAACACAATTTCAATTTGAATAAAATACAAGGGCTTAAAAATTTTAGGTCAAATTTTCGAGCAGTTTTAACTCCTTTTAGGTTAAGACAATACATTAACTTTCACAAGGATTTAGAAATATAATATAAATATTCTATGCATCGATACAACAAAATTCTTTACGTTTGTAACTAAAGTTAACTTTCACAAGGACTTATAAATCTGATAAAAATACTGTCTGCTCAATCAACATAACAAAATCTATGTTTGTAAATCAAGTTAGTTTTTTCAAGGATTATGAATCTAATAAAAAATATATTACTCTAAATTTTTTAGTTTTCTACTCGGTGTCTGGTACTTGTATTGGGACTAATTAAATTCAATTTTTATTAAATTCAATTTTGCGTCGAGAAGTCTCACATTAATAAGATAAATTTATACCAGGACATAAACCCAATATCTTTGGTTAAGGACGGATATTCCAAATTTACAATTATTAAGGAGTTTCTCAAGTAGCAAGGCAATAAGATTAAAACTTTTTTCAGAGTTTGAATCTTATTTGAAAACTTAATTAATCAACGGTTTATAATATATTAATAACTATCTTTTTCGTTAATACAATTTTATTTGGGTTACAACCGTCAAACAGTTTTTTAATAAAAGATCTATAAAAGCCAAACGGGACAGTGAACAAAAAAACTTGATGTTAGATTTTACTCTTTTTTTTTAAATAAATTGTTAGATACTACAAATCTAGAGAAGAAATGAAGCAGAGAATTGGCCATTGAACTTGAGAGAAGCTTCGAGAAGAAGAGAGAGAAGCATCAGATATTTTCTATTATCCAAAAATGAATGTTAATCTTTTTGTACAAAAAATAATGACTAAAAAGATAACAGGTATAAATAGTGGGCCTGTGACCCGGATACAATGGGCCACTACTATGACTAATTACAATAAAGCCCATATCAGCCTTTTTCTTCTATTATTCTAACAGCCCCCCTCAAGTTGGAGGGTGAAAGAACCCCCAACTTGCCAAGATGGAGATGATGAGCAGGCCCAGGGAGTGCCTTGGTAAGGATATCAGCAACTTGAGCAGCACTAGAAACATGAGCCAAACTGATCAAGCCATCACCAATTTTTCCTCTGATAAAATGACAGTCCAACTCTATATGTTTGGTCCGCTCAGGGAAAACAGGGTTGCGAGCAATGTGCAATGCAGCCTGATTATCACAGAATAAGGAAACACGAGCAGAAGAAGAAAGACCAAAGTCAGATAACAATCTGGAAAGCCAAGTAACTTCAGCAGCAGCTTTACTCATGGCCCTGTATTCAGCCTCAGCAGAGGAAAGAGAAACCACAGGCTGTTTCTTAGACTTCCAACTCACCAAACAGTCACCCAGAAATACACAAAAACCAGTAACGGACCGTCTACTATCAGCACAAGAAGCCCAGTCACTATCACAGTAGACTCTTAAGCCAAGATCAGGGGAATGACTGAAAAACAGGCCAAAATCAGAAGTCCCTTTCAAATAGCGCAAGAGATATAAGGCAGCCTGCATATGGGGAATACGGGGGGATTGCAGGAACTGGCTAAGGTGCTGGACAGCAAAACTGATATCAGGGCGAGTGTGGGTTAAAAAATTCAACTTGCCCACTAAACACCTATATTCCTCAGGCTTGGGCAGAAGATCACCAACAGAAGCCTTCAACTTCTCATTGATAGTAAGTGGACAGACCACAACTGAAGAGGCAGAAGAGTCAAAGGACTCTAATAAATCATGAGTGAATTTCTTTTGATGAAGAAGAACACCAGAATCACAATAAAGCACTTCAATACCCAGAAAATAGTTAAGGGAACCAAGGTCCTTAATCCTGAACTGCTCATGTAGAAAGCCTTTTAAGGATGAAATCTCAGATAGATCAGTACCAGTCAGAATTATGTCATCCACATACACAGCAAAAATCACCAAAGAAGAACCAGAACCCCTAGTGAATAGAGAGTAGTCATTCAAAGAATGAGAATATCCTCTAGAGCAAAGAGTCTGAGACAACTTTGCATACCATTGCCTGGAATCCTGTCTCAAACCATAGAGGGATTTGAGTAGTTTACAAACCAAAGGAGGAGAAGTAGATGAAGAGGGAGAAACAGACAAACCAGGAGGTATTTTCATGAAAACCTCTTCATCAAGATCCCCATGCAAGAATGCATTATTGACATCAAGTTGGAACAAGGGCCAGTGTTGTTTGACAGCCACAGCAATCAATGTTTTTACAGTAGACATTTTGACAACAGGGGAAAATGTTTCATGAAAATCAACCCTTCAACCTGAGTATCACCTCTAACTACTAACCTGGCCTTATACCTCTCTAGAGTCCCATCAGCCNATTCGGAGAAAACCCTATTTCAGAATGAAATCAACGAAAACCCAAATTTCGACGAAGAACAATGTGATTAACATCAATCGGAAACGGATGAGATGAACCATCAGGATCTACGCTCTGATACCATGTTAGATACTACAAATCTAGAGAAGAAATGAAGCAGAGAATTGGCCATTGAACTTGAGAGAAGCTTCGAGAAGAAGAGAGAGAAGCATCAGATATTTTCTATTATCCAAAAATGAATGTTAATCTTTTTGTACAAAAAATAATGACTAAAAAGATAACAGGTATAAATAGTGGGCCTGTGACCCGGATACAATTGGGCCACTACTATGACTAATTACAATAAAGCCCAACAAGCACTATCAGCCTTTTTCTTCTATTATTCTAACATAAATCTGATTCTCAAATTTTTACTTTAAAAAAAATTAATGACAACAACCTTCAATTTAATTGAATTTTGTTTTGACGTAACAAGAATAATAGATAAATAGATTATGATAATATCATATAAGTGCATGGATTAGGTATTCTTAAAGTTTCTTTCTTAATTTTTAAGAAAAGTAGAAAATTTATACAATAATATTAACACGTGGATGAAGAAAAAAACAGGTAGAACTTTTTCTCTATTGAGTTTTCTAAACAGGCTCAGTATTTATCATTTTCAAAAACTTACATTCACTTATCATTACTCTCTATTTTATAACTTAGATACATTTTTAATTATATATGAGATATTAAAAACTTTAAACATATTAATATAGGGTACACACGCGACATGTGTACCTTAAGACTAGTATTAATTAATAACATAAAATAATCAACATCTAACGGCAACTAAATAATGGAAATTTATTTACGCGCTTGTTTAGTTATATTTTAGTTCATTATGCTCTTTAATCTTGATGTGTACCAGTTATCCACATCATCTTGTTCCACTAGTTAAAAAATTTTCGTTGAAATATTAAATCTCATAAAACTCCCGTGCCACTAAACTCTATCATTACCAGAATGAACATGAAATATACGTCCATGCTAAGATTAGTTGATTTTGAATTTATAATCATATTCATTTATCATGCTTATATTTCATTTTCAATATCTTAACGTCAACTTAGATAAGAATATGATATATGATAGGTGGCAATGCTCTACCTGAATATATTAACTAGAAATTCACGATAATGGAGAAGATTCTTGTCACGACCCAAAATTCACTATAAGTCGTGATGACGCCCAACGTCGCCGTTAGGCAAGCCAACAGTGAACTACCAACTTAATTATTTATTTTATTATTTTTGAAATCATAAACCTTATTAGATAGGGAAATCAATGCATTAAAAATTCTAGATACGTACAATTTAAATGTAATCTATCTATACTATATTAAAAGTGGAAAGCCCTTAAACTGATATGGGTGATTAATCTACGTGTATGCTTGTGCAAGTGTTCTACCACGATTCAAGTCAACAAATAAGAGCAAAGACAATGAATGTCACATAAGAAACGATCACCACGAAATATACAGTGTAAATAAGAAAGCAACAAAGTTTGAAGCAGCGACCAACACAACAAGATTAGCTACATAGAATTGAGCAAATAATGCAACACGGAGGAGAACAATTTATAGTTTGCTAAGGAAAACAACAATCAAAGACAAGTGCACAGAGAAGGGAAAATGACAACAGAGCCCTCCCGAGGTACCGCCTCATAGTCTCAAATAGTAAAATAAATCACAACGGCATGGTAGAAACCTCGTGCAAGCAATAACCACCGCACGGCAGAAACCTCGTGCAACAATAATGACCGCACGACAGAAATCTCGTGCCACAATAACGACCGCACGGCAGAAACCTCGTGCCACAATAAAATTCGCATAGAAGAAACATCGTGCCACAATAACAACCGCACGGTAGAAATCTCGTGCCACAATAACAACCGCACGACATAAACCTCGTGCCACAATAACATCTGCACGGCAGAAACCTCGTGCCACAATAACAACCGCACGGCAGAAACCTCGTGCCACAATAACATCCGCACGGCAGAAATATCGTGCCACAATAACAACCGCGTGGCAGAAACCTCGTGCAAACACAATACTGAATACAACAGCAACAACGATAAATACACAAGAATACGACAAGTAAATCAACTCAGGAACTCCAGAACACAAAGAGACGGAAAAACGAACTCACAAGGAAAGACACAACAGGAAATAATGGTACCACATAGCAATAGCTCAACAAGGAAGAGATACTGTGTAGCAATGATTCCACATAAGTACAATTCAACAATAAAAGGGATAACATAAATCAATGACTCCAATTAAGCGTAAGTCAACAATGATAAGGAATAACAAAACTTCAAGTAGGTTAGAGCAATTACGGAAGAGATTCAACAATTCAACTAAGGATAAGCATATTATGATAAAGATACTAATAACTTCAATCAAGGATAAACAATTACGAAAAGGATATCATAGCAATAAAAGAAAAGGAGACAACAACTTCAGTGAAGGCACATAAGAGTTTAATCGGCAATAAGGGTAAAACATGAGGCAATTAATTCCAATTAAGACACGTAAGGGTGGATTTAGTAAAGGAGGAATTTAACATGATAACACAACTTCATATTTAATGGACATAATAACCTAAGAGCCGTAAACGGTCAAATTTCCACAAATAAACCCGAGCACGTACTCGTCGCCTCGCGTACACGGACTTCACATGACACAATTAGCACCAAAGACTCAAATTCTAAGGGGTAGTTCCCCCACACAAAGTTAGGCAAGATACTTACCTCAAAGAAGCTAGACCGTTACTCTAAAATGACCTTCTCGAGTGAAAAACCCTACGGACGGCTCAAATCTAACAAAAATAAATTCAAATCATAAATGAAACTCATAAGAAATAATTCCGGATAATAAAGCTTCGATCTTTAACAAAAACTAAAAGTCAACCCAAAAATCAACCCGCGAGCCCGTACCTCGAAACCCGGGCCCATAACCATACGAGTTCAACCATATCAAAATTATCAAATTCCGATATCAATTCGTCCCTCAAATCATCATTTTACTTTTTGAAAGATTTCTTCAAAATTTCCCTTTACTCACTTTGATTCTCACCATTTTGATGTTAAAACTCAAATAAAATCATGAAGTATACATAGAAATTGAACAAGGGCACTTTCCCAACAATTGCAGATGAAATTCCTCTCTCAAAATCGTCCACTCTCGAATCTAGAATTCAAAAATATCACAAAATGAAGCAAAAACCTGAATTACACAGCTGAAAACAAGCTGCAGATGTCGTATTTGCGATCCAGGGTTCGCAATTGTGAACCCTCGCAAAAGTGAAGAAGCCTTCGCAATTGCGAACAAGAAGAGGGCTGGAAAATGTCGTTATTGTGAATTGGCATCGCAAATGGGATAAGAATATTTGCAATTGCGACTACACCAGAAACCAGCAGTCTCCCCAACACGAAAATGAGCATAACTCTCACATAAGATATTTGAATTCGACGATTCTTATTGCTATGGCTCCGTAATTACGATAAGGATCTAATGCTTCTGTCACGACCCAAACCGATGGGCTGCGACGGGCACCCGGTACCTTACTCAACCGAGTACCAACGTAACGTATCTTCCTTATTACATCATCATAAGTAAGTGGGCCAGAAGGGGCATCATGAGATAACCAGAGTAAACATGAGGGAATATCCGACATAGAACGACCCAACCTGATATAGAAACTCATACATGTGACATACGGGCCTATAAGACCTATGTGATCCATTATATACTTAAAATATAGGCCGAAAAGGCCATGCAAGTATTTGTATACATGACATCTATCTATAAGCCTCTAAGAGTACATATTTATCATAAAGGTAGGGACAGGGCCCCGCCATACCAAACAATATGTGTCTAAATCATACTGACCAAACAAGCAACTCCGGAGCAAATGGAGCGCACCAACATCTTCCGTTGAGCTTATAGTCTACTTGGAGGACTCTCGACCTGTCTATCGGGACCTGCGGGCATGAAACACAACGTCCCCAGGCAAAAGGGATGTCAGTACAAATAATGTACCGAGTATGTAAGGAATGAAAATCAGTAAATAATAGACATGAGAGAAACATGGAGTAAAAGACTCGACATGTAAGTCTGAATAGCTCTGTGAATTATTTAATACTTATAATGTCATGCATATGCGTATAAATGTCATACCATGCATTGGTATATGCGTTCATAACATCATCAAGCCTCTGAGGGCATCCATCATATCATCTTGGCCACTGTGGGCATCATCAACGTATATATAACGTTGTAACCTTTTTCCGTATCCCATATACATATATATGTATATATATATATACACACGCATATATAATGCCATATGGTCATGGGTCAATGTACATGTATAAATAAATGCAATGCATGAGAAGTACGTCAATAAAATCTCTTGGAATGTCATAAGACCATTATGCCTTTGAGTAATCTCATGAAGTAAACTTTTTCAACTTACTTATTTTTCTGAGACCCATGAACAGATGATAAAATAATAGAACACATGGGGAATCAAGAACATAAGCATCTCTAGCATTTCTATGAATAGAGTCATTTATGGAAGTTGTGCATTTACTCGTTTCTTTTGTTATAGATCATGCTAAAAGGAAAAAGGGATAGCCTTAACATACCTGAGCCGATTCTCTTAAAAATCCCTCTAACACACGTCAATTGGGATAAAACACATAACGGTGGATCGAAGTAGGGAAAATCTGTATAATATTCTCGAGAAAGATTGCACTGTACTCCCTTATAATTGCAAGATCTCACGTTGCATTGAATTGTTGAAGATGTTACATTGCTTATGTGATATATGCAGATGCATATTAGAATGACTCAAAGCAACGTGATGAGACTCTTAAGTTTGAGATATCTTATATTTGGATGTGGGCCCCCACTTTATGTGGTGGCTTAACCACATGTCCCTAATCTTTAGTCTTGCCACATAATCAATAATGACTTAAGAGTCATATATATTGGGGTGGCTTGCTGCCATGTGAGGGGGGTCTAATCTTATCCAGCTTCTTTAATTAATCACCCGACAATTTCTTAATTAACTAGGTAATCTCTCATTATCCAATGATTAACCAATTACTCACATAGTTAAGAATTATCTCAAATTACTTAAAATACTACTCACTTTTAACACACTTTGTATACCTTACTATTATGGTCATGTGGTACCTTGTACGACACTAGTCCATAAATACCGGGTATTATAGCTCGGACAGTATTTTATCCCGAAATGTCAAACTTCGACGGAACTCATTTTCTTTGGTTTGCTTACCCTCTCACCTTTACGAATTTACTCATCACTTGTTTGAAAAAGGATAATGATTATAATCTCAAAATAATTTCATTCCCGGACTTACGTCGATTAACTTACGATGAAACTTTAACATGCGAAAATGCGGGATGTAACATCTCATTTCCGAGCTTCCATCAATTTACTTATGGCGTACTTTCACATACGAAAAATGGGGTGTAACAGCTTCAATAAAAACTGAATTTGGAGCTCATTTGCTTAATGTGGAACCATTTACGCTTGAAGAAACAACGTTGAAGCATCAAAAACAAGCGAAACTCAACCTAAACCTATCCGAAACTCACCCAAGCCACGCGGGACCTCATCTGAACAAACCAACAAATCCTGTAACACAACACGGACCTACTTGAGGCCTCAAATCACATCAGATAACGTCGAAATTACGAATCACACCTCAAATCGAACTTAATGAACTTATGAACTTATGAACTTATGAACTTTCAACTTCTACATGCCGAAACATATCAAATCAACCCAGAATGACGTTAAGTTTTGCATGCAAGTCCCAAATGATATAACGGAGCTAATCTAACTCTTGGAATCGCATTCTGGCCCCGATATTACCAAAGTCAACTCGCGGTCAAATCTCTCAACCTTCCAAAACTTCAACTTTCTAATTTTCTCGCTGAAATGCTTCAATTTACCCTGCGGACCTCCAATTCCAAATCCGGACGCCCGCCTAAGTCCAAAATCACCATACGAAGTCGTTGGAATCATCAAAACGTCATTTCGGAGTCGTCTACACAAAAGTCAAAACTTCGGTCAACTCTTACCGCTTAAGCTTCTAAAACAAGAATCCTTCTTCCAGATTAACTCCGAATCATCCGAAAATCGAACTCGGCCACACACGCAAGTCATAACACATAACGGAGTTGCTCGAGACCTTATGCCGCCAAACGGGACGCTAATTCTCAAAACGACCGGCCGGGTCGTTACATTGTAATATATATTTTGATATACACGTTATTATTGTGATATACATTTATTGGCTACTAGATGCCAATATCTATAACTATGGCTTTTTTCTGCTAGTTTTAAGGGGCATGTTGTCACACCATGCCATTTTCCAATTATGATAGTTGCATGCTAATGCAATTGACGGACCTATTTGGTAGTAGTATAGAACCATTAAGTAAGTACCTTGCTTTTAGAGATAAGTAGGTGCTGTAACACTTGAGTCACAACCCTCTCAAAAATGAGTTCCCCTACAGCAAGCTCCTACTAGATCCTGATATTATGCAATCAGATTAGTTACTTCAGCTGTGTGTAAATGATTCAGCGTTTCCGTTCTCCATTTTCAATTTTCAATTATCCCACTCACAGTGTATTGTCTTGTGGCCCAAGAGTTTTTGTATCACAACATAAGGTTCCTTTCAAGAATTTTCTTAACATTCTAGACCGTGGGGTGACTGCGAGTTCTTACTTCTTGTTGCTGGAGGTTAATTTTCGTTGTAAAATATATTGACTTTTCAATTAAACAGTGTGTAAACGATTAAGAGGTGAGTAAGATCACAAGGAACTTTGCTCCTTTTAGCCTTCTATCAATGATTCAGTTTTCTTACTGCTTTTGTACTCTTACAATTTGACTCTGTTCGCGGATAGCTACCATTTGCCTTATTAAAAAGAAAAAGTTGAATATTGCTGGTTTCATGTGACTTACTAATACCACTGGGTAGTGTTCAATGTTTTTCTTTTATGCAAATAGACTAATTACCTCCTATAACAGAGCTAATTATGCTTGTAAGTTCTTTTTCACACTATAAATGTACTAATATTCATACTTAGAAACCATGACAAAGGGAAAAGTTGATAGCATATACCGGAGTTAATAGGCTTGCATAATATGGATTTAGCAGAAATCTACATGAACAAGCTGAAGCATAGTGGCTCCATACAACACCTATATTAGACTGATAATACCCTAGAGAATTTCACAAACATAAGAATTACAAATCATAAAGCACTGCTAGAATTCATTACAGTTAAAAGTCTGAATAATCAAAATAGTATCCATGACCAAGCTTATTTTGGAATTAGGTCCATTCTAAATTATTAAAGGTTCTTCTAAAACTAAACAAGGATCAGTTTCTCTCTGACACAGAAGAAATGATCCTCCCAACAGAATAGTAAGGTTAGAACCATTAGACGCGATATCTGATGTTGCTGTTACTGCTGCTGCCGCTACTGGAAGGTCTAAAGCAACAAAGATGAGCCTTCTTTTTCTTCTCACTGTTCCTCCTCCCGATATGGATGAAGTTCTTCAGTATGATCCCTGTGTTGCTCCTGGAAAATCTGCTCCTAGCTTTACTTTTCTTTTCGTCGTCCAGTTTCAGCAAAATGTACTGAATTTTCTGAATCTCTAGCTGCAACCGTCCAATCTTCTCAGACCCCTTTCTTGCCTGTTCTGAAACTCTCTTCTGACGGATATTCATCACCTCTTTCGAGTCTGCTGAAGCACTTCCTGTAGAATATGAGCTACTTTCCTCTGTACCCTTCATCAATTGGCTATTCAAATTCACCAGCTGTACGACCGTCTCCTCAACTTCTTGTAGCTGCTCCTTAACTGTTTCAAAATCGACATTTTTGGGCTTTCTGGCCTTTCTATTCGACTCCATCTTTCTTCTCAGGTTATCAACAGTCATCTGAAGACTCATCAATTTCTCTGCATCAGAAGCAAGTCGCTGGAGAATCTTCTTGTTCATTTCTTGATTTGCCTCAGACGAGTTCATTGATAACTCTAACTTGTCAACACCCAACTCCTTCTCCACTTCTGACTCTGTAGGTGGATGTTTGCCCCTCCAATCCAAATTTCTTAATTGATTGTTCGAGGTAGGCCCCTCTGTTGGATGATTTGCCCGTTTCTTAAAATCCCTCATGCTACGACTGAGGCTGCTGCCTTCTGCAGTTTCCCACAGCTCAAGCATCTGATCATCCACGCTCTCTGCCGCAGAAGTAGCTCTTCTAATTCTTTCCGGTGAGCTATCAGAGACATGATCAAGTGGTATATCTTTCATTAGCGTCCCATTTTTTACTTCAAAAGACTTTGGTTTTGCTTTACGTCGATTACGGTCATCACCATGCTCATTCTGGTGACCCCTCCTTCCTGCAAGCTCGTGTTTCTCTCGATCCGGAGTGTGCTGAGATTTTAATACCTCAATTTCACTAGCAGTACTATCTCGGACAGCCTTGATGTGTAATGGTTGATGCAAAATAGGCTTGTTCATATCTTCAACTACTTTCTCAACTGATCTAATCCTAGTCCTCAACTCCTGCAAATCAAGAACACCTTTTGGCATGATGGGTTGACCATCTGTCAGCTTGTTGGAGCTAAATTGATCTGTATGAACCTCAACTTCAACACACTGCAAATGCAAGCAGCAAGAACAAATTTCAGCAAAAGTTAGAGCTCATCGCTACATTCTCAGATTTAAACTTAAGAACAGGGTTGAGAACTTGGGAAATGCTGATGCTGTATATATTCTGGAGCACTTCATTAAATTTTCAAAACAAGATAGTTTTCAATGTACCCACAAGACAACTCCGCAATATAATACAATTTGTTAAAGGAATGTTTATTCAACTAGATATCCTTTGACAATTTATTGCAGGCTATAAACTTTTGACTCTCAGAAAATATAAAAATGTTTTAGCCCTAAGACACGAGAAATCATGATAGAAACTCTTCACTGGAACTAGCTCATAAAAGATTTACAATCCTCATTCAAGAATTTTAAAAGAAACTCTTGGCCAAGAATTGTATTAGGAAGTAGAGGAGAGATACATTATAAGTATATTTTGAATTACATATGGAGGAAATCTTTGAGCAATCAAATCACTAACTGATGTTTTAAGGCAACGGTCGGTCATGTACAGAAAGACCAGAATTCCAATCAAACCCAAATATAGATATATTGTTAGCTGTAGTAAATACTAGAATAAAAGAATAAAATTGCTTACATATGAGAAAGTTTATTACCTTTGATTCCTGAGAGCCAGCTAGATTAACTTTCATGAGGAGAAGAGCATTATGCTCAAGTGAAACAACGTCATCCCTCAGAGAAGCAATTACAGGAGCATGAGCATGTAACTGTGACTTCAGTTCTCCAATTTCACTCTGCATCGAATTAATTCTTCCTTTCATCTGTTCAATCTCCAAATCTTTGGAAGCATTTTTATCCTCGAGTCTCTCGCACACCTCAGTCAACTCATTCATTTTGTTTTCCAGTAGTACTTCGCGAACAGAGGAGATCTGGAGATCAAAATAGAAGGTTGCTGCCTCTGCCTCCCATAGTTCAAATTCATAGTTCTTCTCTTGGAGCTCCGAACTCAAATATTCTTCTCGCATTCGTTGCTCTTCGATTTCTTCATGCAACTTACCCAATTCAGCTACCAAGTTCATATTCACTTCCCGAAGGACTTCAATTTCTTGGCTTTGAGTAGTATTTGTATTTGATATTTCAACTATCTTCTTTTCTAGAATTTCATTTGTCTGCATGGATTCTTGACGGTCAGTTTTTAGTGCATCGAGAGTCGTACACAATTCTGAGTTCAAATTCTCAGATGTTATAAGCTTCTGTTTGGCTTCCAAGAGCCCTGCTTCTTGCTTATCAAATAATTCTTTTCCAGTTGAAAGTTCCAACTTCAAATGACAGTTAGATTCCCTGACTTCATGGAGCTCCTCTTCTAGTCTTTGAACTGATTCCTTGAGGAGTAAGTTTTCAGTTTCCTTCATTTCCAGCTTCTCCTTCAATATGCCCACCTCCTTATCAAAGTCACTAATTACACCATAAAGATTGTGCATATCTTCACATACTGACTTCAGCTCGGCAGTTTTCTCACTACCAATACTCATCAAAACTGTTGAGAGATTGCTAAGAGCTATACTATCGAGTAAAACGGTATCATTTTCCTGCTCCACCATCCATTTCTCCTCCCTGATCTCTGTGATTGTTTGCAACAAAGTTCTGTTGTCCTCAAGAACTTGGGAGTATTTCTTTTTTAACTCAAGATAAGCTGTCTGCAACTGACCATGCTTGATGGACAGACTCCCAACCTCTGCATCAAGTACAGCCGTTAGTTGACTGCCCCTGCTCACTTCAAGTCCCAACTTTGCATTCATCTCTAGGAGTTCATGATTGTCTTTCTGCGCTGTGACAAGCTTCTCCTCCATGACATTGAACTCCTCCTCTACAGATTTCTTCGCCGACTCAAGTTCCAGGGCCTCTGATTTCAGCTGTGAAAGTAGAGTTAGGAGAACAGAGTTTTCAACCAACACCTGCTGCTTATCATCCTCGCATTCTACGAGCGAACATTTTAGATCCTCTATATTGCCCAAGATATGACGCAGAAAACTTTGTTCATTTTCGACCTTATCTTCAGATACAAAATAAGATTCAGTGTCAAGGGCCTTAAAAACTTGATATATCCCCAGTCTCAGCCTTTCAATTTCGTCTAGCAAAAGCTCTGCTTCGACCTGCTGCTCGAGGCTCTCATTCTCTAACTCTGCAATCAGCTGGTCAGCCAATTTGGACGCCTCAACATGTTTCTGACACTCAACCAACAAAGTATAATTCTTTTCTTCCATGTCTTGTATGAATTTCTGCAGGATGAAAATTTCACACTGGGCTTTCACAGCTCTGTCGAGCTCCTCTTCAAATTCTTTCTTCCTCCACTTACTTTCTTCTTGTAGGAGATGAATATGGTTCTCCATACTAATTAATCGGGTCTCACTCTGATGAGAAAATTTGGCCCTTTCTTGTTTCTCCATTCCAACTGCAGCTCTCAGTTCTTCTACTTCTAAGCTAGTTGCTTTTTTGTCCTTCTCCAGGCAAGCATATTTTTCTTCCAATCCTGTAAATCTTGATTCCATGTATTCTAGTCTCCGTTCAACGCTTTCCAACTGAAGAGCTAGGCTACCTCTTTCAGCAAGAAGATTGGACTTCTCATTCTTCAGCAATTGGCAGATTTCTTCTAAACCCTTGGATTTTTCCCTGAGACCTTCAAGTTCAACTTTTGCACCAAAAAGAGAGTTCTCAAGAACAGCATTTTTTTCTAGGAGTTTCTGCATGCTCTCAGTTATAATTTGCAACTGAGTTAGCAAAGCGGATTTCTCAGCAACGAGGATCGATTTTTCTCCATCGAGAATTTGGCAAGACTCTTGCAGCGCTTTCACCTTTTCCTGCGATCCCTGCAACTCGCCATTCACATCAAACAGGGAACTCTCCAAAACAGCCTTCTTTCTCAGAAGTTCATCCATATCCTCCAGCTTTTTGTGAAGGACTTCTTTCTCTAGTTTGTCCTTCTCAGACATTATTCTCAGCTCTGAGCTTTCTTCCTGCAAGCTCTTTATTGAAGACTCAATACACTCAGGATTTAAACCTGCACCCTTCACTTGCTCCACCAAAGCCTGGTAGCTCCTGTTTAGGCCCTTGATTTCCTCCTTCAAACATGAAATGTCTTGCTGAAGGTTGTTATTAAGTCCCACTTGTTCTGCAACCTCCTCTTCAAGTCTCATTTTCATCTTCCTCAGGCTAAGGATTTCATTTTCCAGATTCTCAAACGAGATGGTTGAGGACAATTTCAGTTCACTCAAGCTTTGGTTTTCATCCTTCACTCTCCGAAGTTCATCTTCCAGACTATTTTTGCTTGTTTCCATGTCCTTCAACAGTTGAAGGCCATTTTTGAACTCCAAGGCCAGAGCTCTCTGCTCCTCTTGAGATTTAGAGTGCAAATTTTGCAAAGCCAAAAGTGTGGCTTCAATTTGTGCATGTCTTAAGTGCTCATATTGCAAATCACTTTGAAGTTTCTCCAGCTCCCTTTGTTTCTGAGAAAGCTCTTCATCTTTCATAGTTATCTTCTTCGCCAAGCTATCTGCCTCAGTGTGCAATGACTGATTTGATGTCTCAAGCAGAACACACTTCTCTTCAGCATTTCTAAGCCTAGCAGCGCCCGCCGAAAGCTCACCATTAAGGCGTTTTACATCCTCTTGTGCACATAACAGTTCATGCTCAAGTTTGGATATTTTTTCCAGACAGTTTTTATACTCACGGACTGAGGCTTCTTTCTCCTCTGTTAGCTCCATAACCAGCCTTTTCAGTTTTTTGATCTCACTTTCAGCTCTATCAGCTTTCTCACTAAGAAGTCTGGATTCTTCCTGAGACGCCAAGAGTTTTTTCTCCAGTTCAGAAATCTTTT
Source organism: Nicotiana attenuata (assembly GCF_001879085.1). Lineage (NCBI taxonomy): Eukaryota > Viridiplantae > Streptophyta > Magnoliopsida > Solanales > Solanaceae > Nicotiana > Nicotiana attenuata. Next base: position 17,297,733 of record NC_031997.1, read on the forward strand.
CCAGGCATTGTTTATACTGATGAAAGCAAGAGTCTTTTTCAGACTCTAATTTACAGATCTCATTCCTCAGATGCTGAGTTTCGGCTTCTGCCTTAATTGCTCGCTCATTTACTCCTTTTGTGTCTTCAAGTGCTTGAGAAGCCTTATCTTCCAAACTAGATATCCGTTCCAGATACTCCTTGTGTTTGCTCAAAGCAGCATCTCTTTCAGCCTCCAGTTTGATAAGGGATTCCCTCAACTTCTGAACTTCATTTCCAGCTTCACTAGCCCGTTCATTGAACTTAAAGGAGTCCTTCTGTGCAGTACTGAGATCCCTCTCTACAGCAGACAACTTTTCCAGGCATTGCTGATATTGCAGGAATGTAGTTTCTTTTTCCGCCTCCACACCAGCTAGGGCCTCTTTCAGCATTTGAATTTCCCCTTCAGCTTGACCTGCACGCTCTGACTCGGCAACAACTTTGGCCTTGAGGTTTTGATTCTCAATGGATAAGTCAGATACTTGAGAATGCAAACTTTGTACTTTTTCCTCTGAATTGCAGTCCAAACCTTTTTTCAATGTTCCCTCAAGGAACTTTGAATTCTTTAGCATTTCTTCTCCAGCCCCAAGCATCTCACACAATTGTTTTAGACCCCACTCACTTGTTCCCTTATCAGAATCTCCACTCTTCTGTACAGCATGCATTCTTGATAGCAGTAACCCCACTGCATGCTGATTCAAGTCACCTGTATCGGGCAAAGCATGAGTAGGACGCAACCCTTCAGGAGTATGTGGCTCTGCCTCCTGTGAGGAAAATCTCACTGGCGAATCTTCAAGAAGAAAGGGTACTTCATTGGGAAATGCCTCTGACATGGTCTTTTGGGCCTGCTTAAGCTCGCCCGTTACATGGTCATATCTTTCAGCTAATGCTCGGTATGCCCTGTAAAACTCCTCAACTAATTTCATTAGCTCAGGCCTTTTCTTGTAGTACATTTCAGCCCTTCTTGCAAATGAATCAGCATCTTCTTCGATGAGCTTAATCATTGCCTTCACTTTAGAATCCATTTCTGCGAAAATAAAATAGGTTTAATTCCTCATATTGGATGAGAAAATCTATTATAAAGAATTAATACATACTTTTCCTGTTAAACAAGCAGAAGCTTTTGTTAAATGAGGGGAGGAGACAAAATGCCACAGCATTATTCCACAAGCTTTTACAACTGCTTAGATATCTTTTCCCATAGTATATGCACATAATGCACATGTAGTTGGTTAATAAATGGATATATTAAATATGCTAGGTTGAGTGAAATACAGGAGTTAGTTGAGGTTAGCAAGCATGGTGCCAATTGAAGTGTTTTTGCATATATTTCCACTAAGAGTTGGGTATTAATGAATACTTCCAGTACAGGATACATGTATATTATACGGGAATAAAAAGGCAAGGCTCTCTTACACAGGCACTGGCACTAGGCAAGGGTACACATACTGTGTTACATACACAAGAGAGGGAGGCAGTGGGATTTGAAAAGACTGGAGCGCCAATCTATAGGGAAACAGTAAAGACAAATTCTGCAAAAGTTTGGGAGGCAAAACTAATATTTAAAGATATCAGAAATTCATACTCTTTAACAAAATGAAGATATTGTAAATTTTGTGAATCAAATGTTGAATGAAATCGGTCCTTCTTCTCTGCCACTGCTACTAAGGACATATAGGTTTGCCTACCTATTTTCTAAAGATCATGAGAATGGGCTATTCAATCAAAAAAGGAAAAGCCCCTATTTAGTTTCACAAGCCATTGCCATTACCAATAAACATAAAAGAAAAGATTTTAGTTTGTGAAAAGTTTAGAAGGCAGCACATATCACCCCTTACCAAAAAAAATCGGCCTCGGGAAAGAGGGACGGTAACATGAAGACTAGCTTGAACATAGATTCAAGGCAAGTCCCCGAATGTTAGTCTTGTTTTTGAGCAGAAAGATAAGTTATGTAGACACTCCAAGAATTTTGTGCAAAAATAACCTATAGTAGAGAAGGCAATGGAACAATGAAATACATTTTAAATACTCTGGTGAAAAACCTCTCAATTTGAAAAACTCAAAAAAATTGCAGTTAACCAATTCCCAAGCATAAGCTACATGTACACATCATATACATATGCCCCACAATGGCCACATTGTTAAGTACAGATTCTTATGGTAAAGGCATAAAGCGAGACACAAGGAAAAGCATTTGAAAAGTATGATCTGAGCGTGCATGAAACCTTTTACCACAATATAATAAAATCATGGTAAGCACTATGTGGAAAAAATACATTTGTTTCTCGTTGATGCTTTGATGATATATTTTTTCCTTCTCAAAAAATAAATGCATGAAGCAGATGGTATCAAATCCAACTATCATATTCTATTCAAGTGTAACCATCCTGTATTGCATAGACATTACTTTTTTGTGATCCAAATAAAAATCACAACACCAAATAGACAAAACATAGGAGACATAATTAAGGACAGTAGAAATCTATTTCTTCCGAGAAAAATGAGCGCATAAAAATATTAAGAACTAAGCAATTTCTGCAAGGGCAAGGAGAACAAAAACAAAAGTAGAGCCAAGTACAGAGGTACTCACCAGTAAGATTCTCTTGAAGCCATTTTGAGTTCTTTGGGATATGACTATCCCACCACCAAGAATACTTGCGCCTGGAGTCCGAATGTTTCAAGGTTGCCATGACTCCAGCAAAGAACAAGAAAACTACTGGATTTATCCTTGGAATCTATACCAAGTAATAGAAATTATGGATCCCAGGCCAGTATCAAACCTTAAATTGCTTAACTACCAAGCCCCTACAGGAAAAGAGAACAGATTAAGAAGAAAGCAGAGAAAACCAAAGGATCAAGGCCTAGGAATGAAAATCATGTGAAATGGGCATTGAAGTTAATACATCATTGCAAAATACCTGTTCTGTGCCTCTGGGATCTGCCAAGAACAAACCAGAGATGCAGCAACAGTTACTTTTCAACTTAAAAGTTTCAATGCCTGTACACTAAAAGCAACCTGAAAAGGAGAAGGAAGGGAAGAAATGACTGAGAATCAGGTCTCATACGTTACAAACTGCGCTATAAGCCAGATATATCTCAAAAATATGAAAAATTTATCAATTTGTTAGACAATTATATCTCATAAAGATTAACTATTATGCACATCATAATTTGACAGTATGTTCCCACAAATCACAATTCACCAATTGACAAGATATATCAAATTCATACAAGAAGGGGAACGTTCTAACTTCTAAGCAACCCCAAATTCTGATTAAGGCTTCATAAATAGACTTGTCAAGTAGCAAAATGAAAATGGAGAAATTTTCATTAACTCTTAATTACCAAGATTCTTTTTTTCTGGTAAGTAGACTCCTAATTGACAAGATTTACAAACCCCAACATGAAAATCACTTATTTTGAGCAAATGGGCACGAGTAAAACCACACAAAAATTAATCTTTCTATGATTTGAATTAACAAAACAAACCAGAAGAACAAAATCTGGAAGCAAAAACTGTTTTAAAAAGTGTCATTGGTACCTACAACATCAAAACACAAAGCAGTGTTCACATCAAGAACACTGACCCAATAAAGAGGAACAAATGATCCTCAATAAACAAGCAAGAAAATTGGATCTTTAAAACAAAACCAAATTCAGAAAGTTACCCAAGAACACAGAAATCTGAATGAATACCAGAAGCCTGATTAGCAGCTGTGATTGTCAAAACCAACTCAGCTGCTTCATTTTCTCTCACCCCATTTCCTTTCTTGCTCTCACACTCTTTATCCTCTAGTTGGTACTGTGTCAATGACCCAATGTGACAATCTGTAAAAAATTGCACCTTTGAACATAGGTTCAACTAGATACTGTGTATAACATATGTATAAGCTTAGGATATAGGAGTACAAATTACATACATATGTATTCTTGTAATGGTGATAAGTTGCTAGTTGGTGTGGGGGGGGGGGGGTTTAAGGGGTGGTGGGGTTAAAAAAAAATGACGTTGTGAAATGGAGTAATAAATGTTGTAACATAAAAGGAAGTAATGATATTTGATTTCTTTAAAAAAGATTTTATTTGTTGAGATATTGTCGCCACTTTATAGGGTAATACAACTCTTGTATACTCATGACCAAGAATGGGGATACTTAATTTTTGGACTAATATATCCTTTGCTTGGGATCTTAAAAATGTTCTTTCTTGGGTCTCATTCCATATTTTTATAATTTGTTTTCATTAATTTAGTCAAAATTAAAATCTTATGAGATTATGAGAACCTCTTTTTATGTGGCAGAAGCAAACCAGATCTTCTCTTTATTCTTTGCATTTTCATTAATGATACTTCGTATATTTGTTTAATTTTTAACACAAAGAACAAAGATTTTCTCGAGTGAAAATTATTCTTTGTTTTGCTAAATCAACTTGGAAGCTTGATTCTTGGAGAATTTTAGCATTTGTTTGAGTGATAGTAGATACAAAGAATTCACTTAAATAGAATTTTTTTTTTATAGCTAAATGTTTTAATTCATACAAGATTTAACAGCTGCAAGTTCTTAAGAATAACGATCGAAGTAATTAGTTCGTATTCTCTTTTATTATGAAAATAAAATTTTACTTTTTTATTTTCCAATTGTAAAAACGCGTTTTTTCAAATTTCTAAGAGGGCTTTAATTAGAAGTGGAAGAAGAAATTGTAGTCATATAAAATCTACAAATATGGTAGGTTCATATCCTAACGTTCTAGTTTTGATTACTGTAAATCATATTTATATAAGGTTTTTAAAGCTACTTCAAGTGAAAAGCATAATTTTAGGAACATGCTAATGCTGTTAATTAATTGATTTAAAATTTTAAAAGCTGCTAAAAAGTGAAAAGTGAGGGATGGAGGCTTTTGCAGGAGTAACAACTCACTCCACACAATTCTTTAAGGAAAATTTGATCTTTGGTCCGACAATTTCTCCTTTACTTTTCTTGTAACATTCCATTAATTTATATATTTATTTACACAAAATTGGTGTTATTTTTGTTTTTTTACACAATTTCTCTTCTTTTTTTCTTTTTTCTTTTTTGGTTATTTGATTCAGATTCAGTTTTGATGGGATCTTCTTTTGTTTAGCTTAACGCAAACAAAAAAAAAAAAAAAAAAAAAAAAAAAAAAAAAACTTAAAGCATATGCATGCGTGAAAGCTTCGCTGGCTTATCAAATACTTGAAGCAAAAACAGATATGACGCTAACTTCATTTTCTTTCCAACTTCTACAAACAATTTCAGCACCAAGTTATATTAATATTACATTGTATTTTTGTTAATTTATACTGCTGTTGTTCCAATATATATGTTCAGATAAGAGAATAGTTTAACATTTTTTTTAAGAATTAAAACATATTTAATATGTGTTGAACTTCTTATATTGTAGAAAGAATCTCACAAATTTTCCTCGATATTTCGACTCTTAAAAACGTATATTGCTAATGGTTTCAAGATTACACAATCAGCATTATTTCATATTTAAAGTAGCAAAATCATATTATAACCTACAAATGGACAAAGCTGCCTTTACGTGCTAATGTTTTTCTTTTGTGTAGTTAGTATATTCTTATATTTTATTGGATCGTAGATATATCCATATTTTCCTCTATTCAGCTTCTACAAATACTCCTTAAAAGGAAATTCAAAATAAACACAGAAATAAGACTAAAATTTTCTAAAAAGTTAAAAGAAGGAAAGCTTAAAAGGGATTAGGGGAAAAATAATCATTTTATTTAAGGAATTCGGTTTTATTTTATTATATCCATCATTATTTATGTGGGAATATATTTTAGATAAGTCGGTAGGCATAAAACAATTAAAATTCAATGCATGCAAGGATAGAAGTTTTACATAAATTAAGCTAGTTTGTCATAGAAAAACTTGTCCATTTGAGGATTACATTATACTTGTGTTTCAAAGAACACGAAAGAATATATGTATGTGAAATATTTAAATGATCCAGAAAAAATAAAAATAAGACTATAGGGGATGTATATATATTAGAAATAGAAACCTCGTGAGAGGTTTGTGTAATTCTCCCGCATCTAAATTATTAATACGTAAGGTTACTGACGGTATATTGTATTTCATGGCTTGACACCTTTTAAAAAAATGGGGAATTGATTACAAATAAATATCCAAGTTTCACCTTATCCCATTGTATAGATGGTTAGTTGTGTCGTGAGACGTCAACTTTTTTATTTTGTTGGGATAACCTATGAATATTGATCAGCCATACTTTATCTTTTTTCACCTTGAGGGTTATATATAGTGGGGAAAAAAGGGAAAATTATCTTTTTTCACCTTGAGGGTTATATATAGTGGGGAAAAAAGGGAAAATTATATATGATCGATTTGTTTTTCCAACATGATAATTTCATACTTTATCTGTCACACAGTTTCAATTAATCATAATGGAAAATCTTGTGCCTCCATTAATTTGGATAGAGTGGTTGGTCTTTGACTTTCTGGCTTAGCTACATTTGAAAAATGACGTTGTAGCAGTTTGCAATTAATTGAATTAAGGACATTTCATTATGGCTAAAGCCCTAATCAAATGGCTTTATATATACTAGAAGGTCCTATAATCAAGGTTGCAGTACTTCCCCATGGCCTGGAAAAATTTATTAAATTGTTGGAGCAATACGTGATAATATCACAATTTTGTAGCTTGTTCACGCTGAGTATTAGGTAAATGCAAATTTATTCACTTATAGTGAAAAAGCATAAATTTATATTCACTATACAGTTACGACTTGATATGATAAAAATCAAACCGTACATAATTAAAATCCTTACACTGTTACCCTACTGAATATAAGTTAACATTAAGCTCTTAAGATTAAGATAACTGTTTACCCTAAAATTTGAGTAACAGGTTTTAAAGATACGTGATATAATCCAATACCAATTGGTAAATAATGAATTAAGTAAATGAATTAGACGATAAAACAAATCGACCTCGATTCGGAACAGTCTCGAGATCAAGCAGCAAGAACAATATAGAATAATGAGTAAACTGAGAGCAGCGTGTGTATTATTTATCAGTGAATGTCTCGTCCTTACAAATGAATGGGGTCCCTCTTTATATAATAGAGGAATCCTAAATAAGGTACAACTCTAATAATGAAAATAAATCCCGTGATTGGCGCCGATAACCGCTTGGTATGATCTATTCCGACATTTTCGCCGAGACCTTCGGTTGGTTGCTAATATCTCGTCATTCCGTTATTATGCCTTACTCGAGATTGGTCATACTCGGCCATGGTTTTCAACGAGCACTTCCATCCTCAAGTTCTATACTCTGCCACCGGGCTCGAGCCAGGTTCGTTTTGAGCTTATTCTCGAAGCAACTCCTCGAGCCTACAAAATCGAACATGCCCGATTTCGACCGTATATAGATAGTCCCCGCATTTCTTAGAGTGAAGTGATAAGAAATGATTTGATCCTCGATTCTCCGAAACCTCGATCATGACGTCAGCGACAGAAGTGACTGAAGGGTCGCATCTGCATAGTTCCCAAGGCCATTAATTAACGGTGGTTGATGATCGGCCACTAGTTTCCTCAAATCGTTGAAGTGACCACTATAAATAGATCAATTTCTCAATCTTTACTTCCAAAACTTTTTCCCAAATCTCTACAAGCTTCTCAATTTTCTTTAAGTTCATCTTCCTCTTCAGTTTGTGTTTGTCATAACATCAACTTCTTCTCCTTTCTTGAATTCCACAACAGTGATGGCTAAAACATCTAAAACTGTCCCTCGGAAAGAAAAAGCCTCCTTGTCGCGGCCGGCCGGTGATAAAACGCAGGTGGAGCCTCACATCGAGGAGTGCGTTCATGGGCCATGCGAGCGTCTTCCGATTTCACAGTCGAAAGACCTTCCTCAGTTCCAGCCCGATGTGAGCCCATGTCCCGATACATCTGCTCGATATCTGAAGACGATCTCGAGTGGATGAAAAAGGACTGTAATTGGAAAAACAAGGAGGTGGTGATTCCTTTCCCTGAGGAGGACATCACTACCCATATGAAAGGGTACTTAAGTGTGTATACTTATTCTTTCATATTGGGTCCCGTAGATCCGGTCATACTCGATTTCTGTCACCAATATCGGGTGACCCTTTTCCAGATCTACCCCTCCTTCTAGCTTATTGTCATTTTGCACATATTTTTTTCGAGCAAGGTCGAGGGGATGTCTTTCACCCTCGACCATCTGATTAGGTTATACAGCCCTCGCCTTTATCGAGGTGGGTTGATAAAGCTCCAGCGTCGGACCACGAAGGCCGCTGTTCTTGAGCATTGATGAGGACAAGGACCGAGGATGGATGGGCCGGTTCGCCGAATCAAGACCTCTGACCTAATCCCCGCCGAAAAAATGCCATTCCCCGAGGAATGGAACATGAAACGTAAGTACAACTCCATAAGATGATGTTCACTATTTTGCTTTCTTTATTCTTCTTCGATCTAATTTCTTTTTCATGGTGCAGCTTCCCCTTGGTTTCCTGGTGCGATTCCGGACCTCGAAGGTTGGGTTCGTCAACTGGCCTCTACTTCTTCACATGCTGAGTGTTGTTGGCGTGATTTGGCCAGGGGTCGGTGGGAAGCTAAAAACCACGGTGAGTTCCTTTGTTCACATGTTGATGCTTCTCTGCAGAATACTATTTTTTTTTACTTAGTTTCTCCTCATGCAGACCTCGGAGACAATGTTGTTATGAGGCCGCCTTCGCCTGGTGAAGAAGAGATCCCGAGGCCAACCAAAGAGAAGAAGAGAAAAAGGGCCTTGCCTCCAAATACCCCGAAGCCCAGAAAAAGTAGGGTTCGAAAATCAAAAGTTGGCCCTGCAACCCTGTCTGCTGACGCGGTTCAACAACTTCGGGAGGAGGACGAAGAAGGAGAGGACGCTGCCTACTTGCTGGTAGCTCGGAAGAGGGGAAGCACTTAAGCTTCAAAGGCTGTCGAGTCGGTGGTGGTTGAGGCGGTTCAATCTCGAACCGAAGAAATCTCAGAGGGAATTGTGAGCAGAGTCCCCGAGCCATCGGGTGTGCCTGAAGGATCTAATTCCGAGGCCCCTCAAAGAGAAGAGAATATCTCAAATGAATTGCTTGGGATAATTAATATAGATGAATCGCCGCCTGGCCCTACGTTCTCCAAATAGCAGTTTCGAGATGCTCGGGCTATGGAGATTCCCGACGTAGGAACGACCCACGAAGGGAATGATATATTCCAGGGATGCTTCGCGGGGGTCGGAGATGGTCCTAACCCGTATGCTTCGTTCATTTTTTACGAGGCTCTGCGGCTTCTTAAACAAGTAAGTTTCTGCCTCCATAATTATGCTTGTGTTTTATTCTCATTTTTCCAAGTCTAATTTGTTCCTTTGTGTAAAGGCCATGACGCTCCATCGAGAAGCGTTTTTTCCAAATCCCCAGCCGAGCTATCCCGATGCGAGGCCGAACTCAAGAAGCTCGTGGAGGAGAGAGACAACCTCAAACTCCTCTACGTTCAAAAAGAGGAGGAGATTGGGGACCTCCGAGCCGAACTGATGAGGGCTCATCAAGAACAGACTGAGCTCATCGAGCAGGTAATGTAACTTTTTGGGAATTTGTTATGTATTCATTTGACTTGGCAATTAACATTTTGACTTTGCAGGCCCAGCAGAAGAGCGAGCTGGTGGAGCAGCTTCGAGAGGAGGCCAAGATGAAGGGGCCGAGACTCTGGGGCGGAAACAGCATATGGATCATCTTGCCTCAGAGAAAGACGCGCTTCGGGCCCAACTAACTTTGGTCGAGTGCCAACTTCAACGTGTGAAAGAGAAAAGCTTGGCTCGGGCCCAGAAGATTGAGGAGCTCGAGGCTAAGTTGGCCGCCGAGCTTGCAAACGCTAAATCTGAGGCGGAGACGCTTGTGGCCTCTTACCGATCTGACACCGAGGCTTCCAAACATTCAGGCATAGGAGATCTCTGTTGCTGCCGAAGTCAAATTGTCGTGTGCTATCGATCATGCTAGGCGGCAATCCCGGATAGAGACTCTCGAGGAAGTGCATGCTCGTGGCTTCAACCTCTCAGCCGATATCGAGAATGCGAAAGCTTTGGAGGATGAGGCTGCAGCTTTACTCTCATATGATGAAGACTCTGCTTGTGGATCCGAGAGCGGAGGAGATGAGGATGAAGCCCCCGAAGAAGCGGCTCCCGAAGATGTGGCTCCCAAAGTGGACTAGGCCTTTAGGATTTTTATTTTATTTTTTGTGTAATTCCCCTTGTGGCCTTTTTAAATACCTTCTATGTATAAAAAGTTCCTTTTCTTTCCGCTCTATCTCTGATTCGTGATAAAGTCTGCTTTGTTTTTGCCTTGCAAAATTTTTTGTTGCTATAACTTTAATAATTGAGTGAGCATTAGCTCGAACTCAGAGTAAAACAAACCCTTAGGTTTTTTAGCTAAACGAGGGCTAGTCCCCGAGCTAAGTAATGTGTTCGAGATTTTTATTTCGGATGGCTTGATCGAAGCCATCACCGCATTGTTTTCATAACTAAAAGTAAAACAAACCCTTGGGTTTTTTATCAAATAATGGGCAAGTTTCGAACTTATAATAGAACCTCTTAAGGTTTTATGATGAATCCTCAAGCTATATTCAAGTCAATTTTATTTGAGCTCGGAATAGTGGAACCCTTAGGTTCGACCGTTCAAGTTGAGTGAGAACAAGGTTTCGAACTCTAAATGTTTTGGCCCTTAGGCTCTTATAGGTTGGGCCGATATGGCCTTTAAAGGATGGCTATTATTTCCCCCTTTTTGGCTTAAAAGACTTAGTAAAAATTTCTTTATGCCTTAGCATGTATTTTGTACCCATTGGATTTTCTGAGGGTCCGATGTCGATTGAGACCCCTTTGCTTTTTGTGCCTTAGCACGTTTGTGTTAAGATAATTTGATACCTCTTAAGGTTTTTCGAGGGCTGATTTTATCGAAGCCTTTTAGTTTTTCGAGGGCTGATTTTATCAAAGCCCTTTTTTAATCGTTTTGTCGGGGGTAGCCTTTTAATCGGTTTTTTCAAAGTATTTGAAGGCCTAATATTTATTGTGGGATTCGCACGTCTCCGAGCTGTGTTATTTCGGTCGTAGCCTTCAATATGGCCATAGACTTTAATATGGCTGTAGCCTTCGGGTATGCCTCTTGGGGTTATTTCCCGATGACATTTTGAACTTGTTCGAAATGTCAGTTCCCGAGTATGATAGCATTGGCCTATATGTCGAGGGGTGCCTCTTTGAGGCCTTGTGACTTCGAATTTAGATAATTCGAGCGTGCAGTCCCCGAGTATTCGAAGTGAGTTTGCGCTCGGCCCTTGAGCCATTTCTCACAAAATCATAAGTCTGGAGCTCGTATAGTAGCAAATTTTTCTTTGAGACACAAAGTGTTTGATATAGAAAGAATGCTGCTTTAAATAATTTATGCATGCGTACATGTTTTTCCATCGGAGCTCGACTAATCTATATGGACACGGTTCATTCGACCGTTTGGCCCATTACAAAGTTTCCCTATCAAGACTTTTTTACGTGAAGTATTTTTCTCGAAAATATAACCTACGAAGGTGATGCTTCCAGTGTTCGAGGTTGATTAAAAAGAAGCCTTGGATACTGTTGAATTTTCCTCAAGTAGCACATAATTATTGCCTCGTTAAAAACTTCACCGGGAAAACCCATTTGGGATAAAACCCGATCTAAGGGAAAAAGAGTGCAACGCGTGCTTTAAAACCTAAGGTCTTCGTGTTGAAGAGTTTTCTCGACGTCTTCGATCGAACACCTACAATATGTTAGTATCAAATACAAATGTAAAAGGGAGAGATTCATACCTCAGCAATAATATCGTTTAAGTAGTGATACATTCCAATTGTTTGGCAATTGTTTGCCCTCCATTGTGCCAAGTATGTAAGATCCCTTTCCGATGATACCGAGGACCCGGTAAGGTCCTTCCTAATTTGGACCTAGTTTCCCTTCGTTTGGGTCTCGAGTATTGAGGGTGACTTTCCTTAGAACTAAGTCCCCGATTCCGAAGTGGCGAAGGTTGGCTCTTCTATTATATTATCTCTCGATTATTTGCTTCTGTGCAGCCATTCGAACAAGCACGACTTCTCGTTTTTCATCCGATAGTTTGAGGCTAGTATTCATAGCCTCGTGATTTGATTCCTCCATTGCATGTCAAAATATGACGCTAGGTTACCCGACCTAGACTAGAATTAAGGCCTCGAGCCATATACTAAAGAGAATGGGGTTTCCGCCGTGCTGGACTTCGATGTCGTTCGATACGCCCAAAGGACTTCGGGTAGAACATCTCTCCATTTTCCCTTAGCATCGTTCAACCTTTTCTTTAAGTTTTGAATGATAGCCTTGTTTGTCGATTCGGCTTGTCCGTTCCCACTAGGATGATACGGTGTTGATAATATTCTTTTTATTTTGTGCTCCTCGAGGAACTTCGTCACCTTGCTGCCGATAAATTATTTTCCATTATCACACACTATTTCGGCGGGTATCCCAAATCGACATATGATGTGATCCCAGGTGAAGTCTATAACTTCTTTCTCTCTTACTTTCTCAAACGCCTGTGCTTCAACCCATTTAGAGAAATAATCAGTCATAAATAAAATAAACTTAGCTTTACCAGGAGCCGTTGGCAGAGGGCCGACGATATCCATCCCCCATTTCATGAATGGCCATGGGTATAGGATTGAATGAAGTTGCTCTCCCGGCTGATGGATCATCAGTGCAAACCTTTGACACTTATCACATTTTCGAACAAACTCCTTGGTGTCTTTTTCCATGCTATCCCAGCTGTATCCTGCTCTAATGATTTTCCAAATCAACGACTCTGCGCCGGAGTGAATCCCACAGGGATTTCTCGTAAAACATAATTGGTTTCCCATGGTCCCAAACATATTGCCAATGGTCCATCGAATGTCCTTCTATATAATGTTCCATCTTCATCTAATGTGAATTGGGCGGCTTTAGTTCGTAGGGCCCTCGACTCTTTACGGTCCGATGGGAGCTTTCTGTTCTTCAAGTATTCTATATATTTATTCCTCCAATCCCATGTCAGGCTTCTAGAGTTTATCTCGGCATGACCTTCCTCGATCACAGATCTCGAGAGTTGAACAACAGTCCCTGAGCTGATCTCATCTTCCTCGACCAATGACCCCAGATTTGCAAGTGTATTGGCCTCACTATTATGTTCCTGAGGTACATGCTGTAAAGTCCATTCTTTGAAACAATGCAAAGTTACCTGCAGCTTGTCCAAATATCTTTTTGTTCACTTGGTTCACCACCAGTAAAGAGTCACACTTGGCTTCAATGACTTTCTCTCCCAAGCTTTTAGCTAGCTCGAGACCTGCAATCATGGTCTCGTACTTGGCCTCATTGTTAGTTAACCTAGAAGTTTTTATAGACTGCCTAATAGTGCTACCCGTGGGTGGCTTCAGAACGATACCTAACCCGGACCCCTTCACAATGGAAGCACCGTCTGTGAAAAGGGTCCACACCTCCGATGATGTGTCTGACTTTAATAAAAGTTCTTTTTCAACTTCGAGTACGAGCGCCGGCGTAAAATCGGCCACGAAGTCCGCCAAAATTTGGGACTTGATAGTCTTTCGAGGTGTACTCGATATCATACCCACTGAGTTCGACGGCCCATTTGGCCAATCGGCCCAATAGTTCGGGCTTGTGCAAAATATTACGAAGTGGGTAAGTGGTTAATACGCATATGGGGTGACATTGGAAGTATGGTTTTAACTTTCTAGAAGCGCTTATCAGTGCAAGTGCAATTTCTCTAAGTGTGGATACCTAGTTTCTGCTTCTCCTAAGGTTCGACTTACATAATAAACGGGAAATTGCGTACCTTGCTCTTCTCGAACTAGGTCACCAGTTACCGCTATTTTCGATACTGCCAAGTACAAGTAGAGTTTCTCATCTGCCTTTGGCGTGTGAAGCAGTGGTGGGCTCGATAGGTATCACTTTAACCCTTCTAACGCTTGTTGGCACTCCGGGGTCCAAGTAAAATCATTCTTCTTTTTGAGCAAAGAGAAAAATTTGTGGCTTCGATCCGACGACCCCGAAAGCACATTTCTCGGGTTGAGCTTCATGTTATATCTCCTCAAAATCTCGAACCTTTCCTGCAAATGAGCCGAATGGTCCTCTCATCCTTTATGAATGTGTGCTTTACTTCGGACTGGGGCCTTCTCTTTTGTTTCACCGGTTCTAACCTGGGGTCAAGGCTTAGCCGATGTGTTGTTATCTCCGGTGGGATCCCTGTCATGTCTAAATGGGACCAAGCAAAACAATCCATGTTATTAATAAGAAATTGAATAATCTTTTTCCTGAGTTCGGGAGTTAACCCCATTACCAGGTATACCTTTCGCTCGGACATGTACTCAATCAATATAACCATTTCCAGCTCTTCGACCGTTGATTTGGTGGAGTCGGAGTCTTCGGGAACAATAAAGGTTCGAGGAATTAGAAAATACTCATCTTCTTCTTCTTCTTCTTCTTCTATCTCCTGCTTTCCCGATCCGGTCGAGGTTGGTGGTTGTGATTGCTATTTGGTTTCCTGTTTACCTTTGATGCCCGACCTTTCTGTCGATACCGGTACTACTTCGTCGACCACAAACATTTCCTTTGCAGCATGCTGCTCCCCGTACACTGTTGTTGCACCGTCCGACGTCGGGAATTTCATCATTTGGTGGAGAGTCGAAGGGACTGCCCTCATATTGTGAATCCATGGCCTTCCGAGTAGGGCATTGTATCTCATGTTCGCATTTAGAGCAACGTGCGAACTGATGTCGACGGGATCGGGGATCTGTACTCCCCCGAGATTAGGCGGTGGCACCCCGGCTCCTGGGGCAATTACATTGTCGTTTTTCCCTTGAAATCTGAGACCATCATCACCATGTACTGGTGCGTTTTGTGAGTTTAACATGCTTTAACCTGAGAGAAAAAATACTTGACAAGAACAAGTGTGAAAATAACGTGTGTTATCAGAATCAACACTGAAACAATCACTATTATCCTTATCCCCATGGTGGGCGCCAAACTGTTTACCCTAAAATTTGAGTAACAATTAAACTTGTATTGTGGTTTTAAGGATACGTGATATAATCCAATGCCAATTGGTAAATAATGAATTAAGTAAATGAATTAGACAATAAAACAAATCGACCTCGATTCGGAATAGTCTCGAGATCAAGAAGCAAGAACAATAAAGAACAATAGAGAACAATGAGTAAACACAGAGCAGCGTGTGTATTATTATCAATGAATGTCTCGGCCTTACAAATGAATGGGGTCCCTCTTTATAGAGTAGAGGAATCCTAAATAAGGTACAACTCTAATAACGGAAATAAATCCCGTGATTGGCGTCGATAACTGCTTGGTATGATCTATTCCGAGATTTCCGCCAAGACCTTCGGTTGGTTGCTAATATCTCGCCATTCCGTTATTATGCCTTACTCGAGATTGGTCATACTCGGCCTTGGTTTTCAACGAGCACTTCCATCCTCAATTTCTATACTCTGCCATCGGGCTCAAGCCAGGTCCGTTTTGAGCTTATTCTCGAAGCAACTCCTCAAGCTTACGAAATCGGACACCGTATACAATAACCACATTGATAGAATACATGGTCGAATATATGCCCACGATATTAGGTGCAAATATGCTTGCTAACAAGGAATATATTTTATTTAAAGAATGTTAATACCTCTTGTATTTAAAAGTGTATATATAGTTGCTTGCTTTTGTGGTTTAGGTTTCCTACTAGTACATGTATTCCACTTGTAAAAATACTCATACACGTAAAACGAAAATCGTTGGTATCAAAGTTATAGATGTCTCTTGCGAAACTCTAGTACCACCGCTCGTCTTCCTCTTCCTTCCTCATTCAGAAACCCTAGGAACTGACGGCAAAACCACCGCCGTTGGTGCTAGCTATAGGATTCCTACTTCAGGCGCACCACTATCGCCCCCTATTGTCCTGTAAATATATTTCTTATTAGATTCCTTTTAATCTTACGTCCATAACTCTTTTTTTGTTATGGAAGATGCAATTCATACTGATGCTTATATCAGTCCACATATAGTAAAGAGCTTTTATAGCATTGTTTACCCTCAACGTCGGATAACAATTAAATTTATAAGTGATTTTAACGATACATGGATTAACTTGACACAAAGCGCACAATGAATTGCAATTGAAACAAATAGTAACAAAATAAATTCAAACCACGCGAATTGAATAGTCACAGTCTTGGGAGGTTAGCCACCCTTGCACCGGATGGACTTTGATCGGTATCAGGATACAGATAAAATACAAGTGATCAGACCCCTTTTATATAGTAGGAGAGTCCTACTTTAGATACAATTCTATAAGAGGTAAAAATCTCCTGATTTGCTAATTTTCTGGATCCATATTGATATGTGCCGAGATTTCCGTCGTAATATCTGACCGGTCACAGATATTTCGGCCTTATGTTATTCCGGTCTTCTATCAGTTATACTGACAATATTTTCTCGAGCTCGTTCGGGTTCAGGGTCGATTCCGGGATCACAGACTCAATGTTCTCGAGGACGGACATTCGGATCTCGAGTTCTAGCCCTGTGGGACTAGGGCCGATCTTCAGTCCCTCGTGCTCCGAGCACGGTTTTGACCGTGTACAGATAGTCCCCTCATTTTTAGGAGAGTAAACGATGAGAAACGATATGAGCTTCCGATTCTCACCTCGATACTCCGCGTCAGAAACGACAAAATGAACGAAACACCTCGTCGGACATATCTTAATGGCATTAACTGGTTGTCAGTTGTTGGTCGGCCACTCCTGGATTTGAACTATCGCTTGGAAACTATAAATACTCCTTTCTTTATTCATTCAAACTATACATCCAAACCTTCTATACTCTTGTTCCTTAGAAATCTCTACATTTTCTAGCACTTGTATCCAGGTTTCTTGAGATCTTTGTAAGAAATTTCGCTCGTCTTCATTCCAAACCAACAAGTGTATCCCTTTAACTTCCTATTTTTCATCTTTTACCCTCCATTAAAGAAAATGGCGAAGATTCAAAAATAGTTCCCCAAAAAGAAACTACTTCTACATCACGGCCGTCCGGTGAGGAACCAGTGGCGGAACCTCCTCTTAGCATGTTCATTCCTGGCGGGTGCTTGGTGACCGATGATTTTAAGGTTGAAAAACCTTCACCCGTACTGGGCCGGTGTGAGAAGGTCTCGAGGTACATCTACTCGATCACTGAAGAAATTCTCTGTACGGTCAAAAAGGATTGTAACTGGGTCGGCAAAGACATGGTGGTTCCCAGGACCGATGAAGATATCACTACCCACGTCGAGGGATACCTAAGTGTTTACACTTATCCCTTTATGCTGGGCCCGTTGGACCCGGTAATCATCCACTTCTACAAACGGTACGAGGTGTGCCTTGGTCAGATCCACCCTTCATTTTGAAGGATCGTTATTCTTCTCCGGTTCTTCGTGAGCAAGATCGACGGATGCTCGTTCACCGTTGACCACTTTATGTGCCTATACAGTCCCTGACTCTTTCAGGGGGGACTGATTAAACTTGCACGCCGGGCTAGTAATGCCCCATTCTCGAGCATCGATGAAGATCGGGATTGAGGTTGGCTAGGCCATTTTTTCCAAGTGAGGACCTCAGACCTGATCCCAGCCGAGTACATGCCGTTCCCCGAGAAATGGAACACAAAACGTAAGTAAAGTTTTGTTTTTCCCAAAATTTTACTTTTTACTCTCTTTTCCTTCTTTCTTATCGGTGTTTGGTAGTGACCCAGTTGTTGCTCGGAGTTCGAACGCAGTCCCTCGACTCAAGGAGTGGGTCGAGGGCGTTGTCTTTCAAAAGCCATAGTCCGAGCGCGCATGGCACGGACTTTCAAAAGGCCGGTGGGAAGCCCATTCTCACAGTGAGATTCCTTTCTTGAGTGGACAACACTTGGGTTTCCTTCGTGCTGCTGAGTTCTCACTCGTTTCATTCCCCTTTGCAGGTCTTTCCAATGATGGCCTCCATCCGGTGATGAGGATTGCCCCACCGAGTCCCCTACTCCGAGACAAGGTGAGGAGAAGAAGAGAAAAAGGGCTACGAGTTCTCCGAACTTAATGAAGAAAAAATCGAGGAGGAGGCTGGTGCGCAAATCCAAAGAAAGCACCAGTTCCCGAGCGCCGTCATCGAACTCCCCCCACCGAAGAAGAAGAAGAAGAAGAAACTTCTGAACTGGTGGCCCGCGTGCGGTCAGAGTTCGAGGGACAAGGGGCCTCCGAACCAATGAGAGGCGAGACTGAATTGCCTCAACTTGGGGAGGCCAATAAAGGGGCCGTGGCCAAGGCTTCCGAACCAGAGGGAGGCGAGACTATTTTGCCTCAAGCTAGGGAGGCCGACAAGGAGGCCGTGGCCAATTGGAGTTGAATCTATGTACAAGACCAACCACAAGGCAACTGGAGAAGTAGATAATTTCAAAGTAAAGGAAAAATATGTTGATGATATTTTGAAGAGATTTACCATGGTTAAAGCTAAATCAATTATGATCAATAGTGAAGAGAATTTGAAATTGACGAAAGATGGCACCCGTGATTTTGTTGATGCAACATATTTTAAGAAATTAGTGGAGAGTCTAAGGTACTTGACTTCTACAAGGCTTGATGTTACTCATGGCATGCTCAAGTTTGAAGATCTTGGTTTAAGGGAGGCTGTTGGAAATTAAACCAAGATTAATTAGTATTCCTAAGTCGTCTAGGATTTGGTATTTAGTAGTTTATTTTATTCATGTCTAGTTAGGTTTTCTTTACCAAGTTCATATTGGAATTAATTTTGTTAGTCTAATCAAATTTGGATTGCAGTATTATAAATAGGGGCGTTGCTACATATTTTCAAGTGTGGAGAGGTAGCTACGATGCAGAGAGATTCAAGAGTTTATGAGTTCTGAAAAAGCCTCCTACCATGTTCTCTTTCTAGTTTGATAAATTTCTTCTATATAGCCTTTGTTGAAGTTTTTGCTTGTGAATAAATTCATTCTTCGGGATATTTCAATCCTTCAATTTTTTATGAAAATATTTTCTAGCTTCATACCAAATAACACCCACGGTAATCGGAATACAGACATGGACTAAAAAGTTGTAATCAAACTTTATAGCAAAGTGAAAAACAGGAAAATGGTCAAAGAAACAGTTTTAGCGCATGGTCTTGGAAGAATGGGCATAGGCAAATTATTGGAGAGTTCTGATTTTGGATTGCATTAGAAAACCTATTTGATCAATGTGGACCAAGAAAGATGGCACCGCCATGGCTTCTGTCTTCACCACTTTTTAACTAAAATTATATAATGTTACAAAATAAATATTTGGAGAAGAATTCGCATTTTGGTTTTTTCATTTTGAGATCCTGCATACAGTCAAAAATAATGTGCTACCAGCAAATGCATAAAGTAGAATTTGGCTTATCATTTGGAAGAATGGGAGGGTGTAAGTAGGGACTTTTGATGTTGATGGAAATTGACCTTGCTTCTTATAAATACTATTAAAAGCTTTTGCCTACTTTCCCCAACAATAATAATTAGCTTTTCAAGAATGAATAATGAGTTACAAAAAGGGTAGCAGTGAAATATTTTTCCTACCAAACTTTTCCTTCTCAAGAAAGGCATATACGATGTATTGTTCAACTTCATTTTAAATATGCCCCAAAATCTTAATGGACCTTATTATATGCTCCACATTTTATCAAAGTTTAAGTTCTTTTCTCTCTTTCGAAACCACATGTAGGGTCTCATACTTAAAATGAGTAACAAGATTTAGGTAATTGGATCGAACGTTGTAAGCATAATAATTGGGGGAAAAAGACAAATTTCGATTTGAATTTTCGCTGCTATGAGAAAAAACAACCCTTAGGCTGATGTAAATTTCGGTGTAACAACCCTTAGGCCTCATTTGTTTTTTTTTTTTTAAAGATTAAGACGTCTGAATCTGAATACACATCTGATTATCAAGATGTGTCTGCATATATTAAGATGTGTATTAAGATCTGAATAGAAATAATTAAGACTGTTTGATTTTTAACATCTGAATGTATAAAATTTATCTTTATTTGAAAATTAATAAACATAAAATTCAAACGAAATACTAACTAATCTAATATTCTATCAATAAAATATATAATTTTTTAAAATCTGATAGTTGGTGGTGGTGACGGCTAACGGGTGAATGCCGACTAGAGGTGGTGGTTGGTGGTAGTTTTGATTGATGATGGTGGTTCATGCTAGTAGCTAGTAGCGATTGGTAGTGGTGGCGATAATAATTGAGGATGGTGGTGGTGGGTGGTGATAGTTAATAATGGCGGGTGGTGGTAGTAGTTTTGACTGAGGAAGGTGGTGATAGGTTATAATGATGGGCGGTGTCGGCTATGATTATTGATGGTGATAGGGTGGTCTTGTTGTGGTAGTTGAGGTGGATGAGTATTGATTGTGGGTGAGAATGATATATGGTGGTCGGAGTCGTGGGGATAGTGGATGGTGATGGTCGATAAAGGTGGCGGCTATGATTGAGGATAATAGTGGCGTCGTGGTGGTGGTGGAGGTAGTGGTGGTGGGGGTGGTGGCGGTGGCGGCATGGTGGTAGTTGATAATGGTAGGCGGTGGCGGCAGTTAATAATGAATATGTGATAGCATCTTAATGAAATTAAGTCTATGTTATAGATCTTAATCATACAGATCTATTCAGACTCATTAAGTGGTTGTGAAGTTAAAAAAAAACACTTAATGATTAAGATCTACATAATTAAGATTCAGACTTTAAAAACAAACGCACTTAATGTCTTAGATCTGAATGATTAAGATTCAGACCTCCATTAAGTGCAAACAAATGAGGCCTTACACCTCCTAGGGATGGATGTTCGGGCAGCTCGGATTGAATATGTAAATTTCGATTTGAATTTTCGATCTACAGATTGAAGAAATTACAATTCAAATCCATTCCAAATAGCTCGGACATGATTAGATTTTTAAAATTTGATACTGGATTAATCGGTTTAGATATTTAAATTTTTAATTTTGAGCCTATAAGTTGAACTTCTTTTTTATATTACAAAAGTGGACATCCGAATAAAATATTGTTGGTTATTTAAAAGATGGGGCAGCAAAAAGATTAAAAGTATTGATTGAAAATGGTCTCTCAATAATTTTATTAAGCATAACAAGGCTCTAAATAGTCAATTAGAAACAAAAAGTTCACATAATTTAAAATTCAAAAAATATAAAATATCTCAACCTACTTAAACAATCTATAGAAATTTAAAATTGAAATTCAACCTAAAACTAAGCAATTTATTATGCTAAAAAAGTTATTGCAGTAGCTGAAAGCAATAAAATTTCAACAAATATTCATGTCAAATTGCCTTAATAGTTCCTTACTCCTACCACAATCATCCAAATAAAGATTTGTGTACGCAATAAAACTGTTATCAAGGAAATGCAACAGAAGCGTTAATGTGTCCTAATGAGTTAGGAAGTCAAACATAGTAAAATCATGTTTAAATATAAAGTTTTATGACAACGTCTTAATAATTAGTATTGAATGTGATGTAATATTTAATGGATAGGATATTGAAATTATAAGTATTGAGCATATAGGTAATATATGCTAATGTCTAATGGGTAAGACTAATACAAGGTACAAAATTTCAGATTTTTGGATATTCAAAAATCTATTGTCTCTAATCCAAAATCCAAAAAATTACAAAATTATATTTAAAATCTAATCCGTAATTCGAAAATCCAACTAAAAACTTCCAAATTTCGGGTCTGCCCAAACTATGTCCACTCTCTATGTAATAGGAAATATTTATTAAAGAAACTGCCATATGATATCTCTCTAGCTCTTTTTTGAAATTTCTTAAAGCTAGTTTTTCTTGTGCAGTTTAAAGATATTTGTAATCTTCTTCAATGAATTACGAAAAGGGAAAAATAAGGTAGGATAGTGCAAAATTGCCACGACAAACTAGGAAAGAGCGTTGAAACAAACACTGAGAAACTTCCAAATATTCGACTTAAACGTACTACAAATTAATGACCTAAAACACTAATAAAGAAA
Source organism: Nicotiana attenuata (assembly GCF_001879085.1). Lineage (NCBI taxonomy): Eukaryota > Viridiplantae > Streptophyta > Magnoliopsida > Solanales > Solanaceae > Nicotiana > Nicotiana attenuata. Next base: position 17,319,897 of record NC_031997.1, read on the forward strand.
GATGATTGCAAACAATATAATTTTTTTAAAAAAAAAAGGAACTACCAAAGTGATTAGTGCCAAAGCACCAACAGTCTTGGTTAACATATAACTTTCAGTCTTGTTCAAGTGGTAATTACTAATTAGTGTGTGATTAACGACACGTGCAGGTAATCATCATTCTTAAATCTTAACGTTGATCCAGATTATTGTATTAATAAGTAAAACTGCTAAAAAAATATTAGTGCATGTGAAAGATAAAGTATGAACTTTTGGCATGCCAAAAATATTCATGGCCAAATTCGGGTCCACTGGCACATGCCCTCATTGACTGCTCCCATTAGATAGCCAACACTGGTTCTGTACTATTTTTGAATGAGATATTTAGTAAATAGTACTGGTTGTCCCTCTAACACATTATCAGACGCAGATGTATCTAAGAGAACGAGTACACGTGATCTACTTTCTTCTGTTCAAATTGTTTATACGTGGGAAAAAAACTTTAGAATATACCTAAATATTTCTTCATTGTCACAAAAGAGTGGATCATTCATATTTTGTACCCACTAGTTTATAATTTGGAGTCATTTCTGCATATTACAAAAAACATATGACTTCAGCATTACCACGTAAATTGCAAAATACAGGCAATACTAACCAACAAAATACTTGAGGAATATAAGTATAAAATCTGCAAGATAAAAAATACAGTAAATGATACTATCATTTTAACAAATGAGTTGTAAGCCCCAGATATTTTTTGCTAAGTATTACGTTCTAGCACATGTTCGAAGTTGGGCGCAAAGCTGTTAGAAAATTGTGAAGGCATATAATACTTAAATCTTATGTTCTAAAGGTTTTACGGGTATTTAGAAGAGGAAAGAAGCAGTTTGGAACAAGTTAGAATTGTTTAATGGAAGAAGACGACCTTAGTCGCATATGATGTAGTAACTTCAAATGAACACAACTCCCAATAAGGAGCTTAGTCATAGAATAAGATATCCATTTAAAGCATTTGAAGTGAAGTTTTGATGCTTCAACTAGTTGGTCATTAGGAATTCATGCAAAAAGTTATGAGCATTTTATTAAAGGCTATCACAGAGCCCGTTTGGGTGCTAGAGCACCGCGTCACGATGGGCAGAGCAGTGAGTCCAGAGAGCTTTTTGGGCGCGATGGGAGCGTGAAGTGTGACATAAATAATGGTCCATTTGAGCGCATCTTGACCATGCATCGGTGGGTATAACACTTGGGCAAAATATCATAAATACAAGTCACGTAGGGAGAGAGCATTCACTTTATTTTTAAGACTTGGTTGAGAGATTTTGGAAGGGTTTCGACCTATGCACCTCAAATACTCACAAAAGGTGAGTGGTTCATGATATGTTTTTATTATTTCTTGTGTGTAATTGTTTATATTGTTCAGATTGTCAATTCAGATTCAGATTAATGTGGTAACGTTTAGAGAGGGAGAAGTGATTAACCTCCACGAGCAGGAGTGCCATGGTGGCCAGGGTTTGCTACCCCATGCTTGTTAATTATTTTGTTAGGAAAATAGACTGATACTCTCATGTCCGTATTGCCCGGATTCATATACGAAGGGCCATAGATTGATTGTCGGGGGGAAAAAAAACAGCCCCTCCCCCGTGCGTGTTGCCAGGTTTTCATGTACGCAGGGCCACAGTGTGAAAAACATTATAATTAATTTAAAACGTTATTTCTTTAAAAATAACTCAATTTTCATATAGTTTTCAGTTATCAGCATTAGTTTTTAGATTTAGTTTCAATCTCAAATTTTAGCATTTTATTTCATTTGTCTAGCCTAAACTAGTCTTGTCATCCCATTAGGAGATTGCCAACGAGACTTACGGGATACCATATCGGCGATGCTTAGACCGTTTGGGCCTGCTACATCGCATGACATGTGTTGAGGATGTAGGTGACGAGTTTCGTGATTGCTAGTTCCAGGCTTTGCCATCAAGCTATCAGACGCCATTAATTTATGCCTCAAAAACTTTGTATTCAAATTTTTATCATTAGAGGCCCATGACTTCTTGGTGATTCAGTACTTAGATGTTTTGGAGATTTTCATTTACTATATTACCAAACAGCTTAGGAGTTTTAGAGATGATCAAAATTGTTTTAAGCTAATTACTTCAGTTATAATAATTTTAGAAGTAACTATCAGTTGGTTAGAATATGGTTCTGTCACGACCTGAAATCCCAACCAATCAGGATTGTGATGGAGCCTAATAATGTTTGCTAGACAAACCAACACACAAATAAATAGGAAGAATCACTATAAAATACTGATAATAGAACAATAATATAACATAAAGGCGAATCTGAAATAAATATGAAAAGACTAAATCCAAATATCTTAATCATCCCACGATGTGGAGTCACAAGTACATGAGCTTCTAAATAATACTAAATATAATGTTTTGAAAGGAAATACAATATTGTTCGAAACAACACGGAAATAGTAAATTGGAACTAGGAAAGTGACTCTAAAACTTGCGAAAAGAATGCAGTTCTACCTTGAATCACAGCCTAGTATTTGTTAAGTACCTCTAGGGACTACACTGGTACGAATATTCGGATCAGCACAAGAAGTGCAGAATTGTATGAGTATAATCAACCCAATATACTCAGTAAGTGTTGAGCCTAACCCCGACGAAATAGTGACGAGGCTAGGACAAGATATCTACTAAAAACCTGTGCAGTTATATATTAAGAAGTGACAAAATAATAGATAAAGAATCAGATATGACAACGGAATAGGGACATGTAAAAGGAAAAATAAACAGAAACAATAAGCAAAGAATCACCAAGTAAACCTCTTTCCACATTGAATAACGAAACCACCAAGTCAAGTTCACATTTCAAGTATCAAGATAAATCGCAATGAAATCAACAAATTTGCACGGCATCACCGTTCGTGCTTTTACTCTCATCCTCACGTAGTAAATTAATAAAGCAAGTGGCATCACCCTTCATTCTTTTACTCTCATCCTCACATGATAATAATAGTAAAGCAAGTGCACGGCATCACCCTTCATATTTTTACTCGCATCCTCACATGATAATAATATAAAAGCAAGTGCACGGCATCACCCTTCGTGCTTTTACTTTCATCCTCAGATATAAAATAAGAAACTAATTGCACAACATCGCCTTTCGTGCTTTATCTTCACGTTTACTCAACAATGATATCAGTATGTAAATAAGACATTGTATTGGTGTAAAAAGAGCATTACACGTGGAATGTCAGTATGCTAACGAGCACGACGCGTGGAGCAGTGGTACAACGACAAGTGGCATTTTCAATAATATAATAAATTGAGATAGGAAGACACGGGAGAAACACCCACGAGGCAGTACACAGAATAGAACCGGGCTTTATAGTTGCCAAAGAAAAGGCAAGGACAGAATGAATAAGAACCAAAAGAAGGGAAGATACACGAACCGGAAGTAAATAAGGAAGGAGAATCGGAACAGTTATAAGGCATTTATATCAATAAATACGCTAGTTACAACTACCCGAGGTACTAGGCAATCAATACAATTAATGCCCATAATAAACCAAAATTATGTGAGGAAACCGTTATGATTGTAAACTCCTATATAAGGACACTGAATTTTATTTGTAAAGACAGATTCCAAGTACTATTGAAATATATGCTTTACTTCTTTGCTTTATCGAAGTTCTCAGCCTTGATCTTATAAATTGTCCATCAATTTATTTTTTATTTCTTTTAGTATATTTTCTCTACCATTCATATTATTTTTTCCTAAATAACATTGTGAAAGTGAAGTAAAACTTGGTTACCAGTAACCCGTTTTCTTCTAAATTCATACTTTGACCGATAAATCTATTTTTTAGTTAAACAAATTGGTCCTATTACCAGGTATCTGATAGTCTTTTCATGTTCCAGATTTTCTTTCTGACAACCAACCATGTCTACTGTCAACAAAAATAACCAGTTGAACCTACAGGAGGGAGCAACTCCACCACTCCCTTCTACGCAAGGATCTCCTCAATAGTCCCATGAGGGGGTCACCTGAAAGATAAAGGTCACGCGTGAATGATCATCAAGGGGATGAGCATACTGTTGAACAAGACGCTTTAACATAATTGATCGCAGAACACGTGAACAGTGCTCTTTAAGCCTTTGTTACGGGATTTCCAACTGCGCTGCAAACTCCTCCTGCGAACAATACCGCGAACCTGGAAAACCTACGCTCGGGGCTCGCCAATTCTGGAAGCGGAGGAACTCCCAATGAATCTCGTGATGGAAATTCACGTACACTAAATAACTCTGATTTATAAAGTTTGGTACTAACTATGCAGAAATAATTGAAAGAGCAAAATGATCGCATAGAACAAATACCTAGTGTACCTCTCGCAATTAAAGGAGTAGATATTGATAAACATTCACAACAGCCCTTGAAGCCAAGTTCAACAACTTTTCCAATTCCTAAGAAGTTTAAAATGCTTGACATTCCAAAATATGATAGAACAACTGACCCTCGATATCACGTAACTGCGTTTACAACTAGCGTGAAAGGCAATGATTTAACCAAGCAAGAAATCAAATCAGGTTTTGTTAAAAAATTTGGTGAAACACTCACGAAAGGAGCATTAATATGGTATTCTCTCTTACCTGAAAACTCTATTGATTCTTTTGCTGAGCTTGCAGATTCATTTATAAAAGCACACTCGGGAGCTCAGAAGTTGAAAAAAAGGGTGGAAGACATCTTTAAGGTAAAGAAACACAAAATTACTCAAAGAGTTTGTGGATAGATTCCAATGAGAGAGGATGATGTTACCACGAGTACCAGATAACTGGGCAGCAATGTCGTTCGCAAGCAATCTAAACAAGAAATGTTCAGAAGCCACGAGGAGACTTAAGGAAAGTTAGCGAGAATTTCCAGCAACGACTTGGAATGACGTGTACAACAGATATAGCATGAAGCTGTGGATAGAAGAAGATACGGTTGCACAGCCAAGGGTTGATGAAAAAGCAGGGTCAATACGTTCAGAATCAGAAAAAAGAGCCGGGAAAAATAGGTACGAGCCTTACATGGGTTTTGCAGGTCGAGATTCTCGATCCAAACAGGAAAACTTATGATCTGAATCGAGATCAAGATAAAAAGATGCGGGTTCTTCATCTAGATTCAGAAAGGAACGGGATACACGAGGTGATAACTCCAGCACACATGCAAGAATCAGAGATTATAGTTTTAATATCAGTACCTCCAAGTTGGTGGCTATTTTAAGAGGTATGGGAGATAAGGTACGGTGGCCTAAAGAAATGAGATCAGACCCGAGCAAAAGAAATCCAGATTATTGGTGTGAATTTCACAACGATCATGGCCATAGAACAACTGATTGCAGGTTATTACAAGGAGAGGTCGAGCATTTGTTGAAGCAAGGTTATCTTACTGATCTGTACAGCGAGAAGGGCAGACAATCATATATGAAGAACTGACAAGAACCCCCAGAACCCCCATCTCCAAAAAGAACAGTTAATGTAATAACCGAGGGAGACGAAGTTAATGGTGTGACTTATACAGCTGCAAAGAAGACGTCAAAAGTCACAGTCACTCACGGGAAGCGAATACACCAAACCTTGGAAGGATACAGTATAATATTTGACGATGAGGATGCTGATGCCTTGATGATTCCTCATAATGACGCACTGGTAATATCTTTACTTGTACATGATACTAACGTAAAATGAGTTTTGATTAAACCAGGTAGTTCCGTGAATATCATTTTACTAAGAGTGGTGGATGAAATGCAAGCTAACAAAAAAGTGATACCAAAGGCACAGTCTTTGTCTGGATTTGATAATTCAAGTGTTATCACAAAACGGGAAGTAGTGCTTGCTACGTTTGCAGATGAGGTTATCAAGGACACAAAATTTCAGGTGAGAGAAGCAGATATGGCTTATAATATAATCCTAGAAAGACCATGGATTCACGATATGGATGTTGTACCATCCGCATTGCATCAAGTTATCAAATTTCCTTCACAGTGGGGGATTCGTCAAATTCGTGGAGATCAACAAGCTTCTAGAAGTATCAATTTAGTGGGGGCTACCAGCACGGTAAACGATGTTGCAGGTGAGAAATAGCAGTGACAGAATTTAGTTGATGATGTTGTAATAAAAACATCAACTGAAGGCATTCCAGCACAAACTGATGTTGATTCATGACCCGATGTTATTCAAGAGCCAGAAGAAAATGAAATCATTAAGACAACTACTGAAGTGAACTAGAAGCGGTGGTGCTATTTATACACTGGCCAGACAGAAAAGTTTACATCGGAGCGAACCTGAGCATAGAAATGAAAGGTAAGTTAATTAAATTTTGTAAAGCTAACGTGGATTGCTTTGCTTGGTCACATTCAGATATGACAGGTATACCACAGAAGGTGATGACCCACAAACAAAATGAGGACCCATCATATTCGCCTGTCAAGCAGAAGAATGGGAAGCAATGATCCTTCAAAAATCAAGTAATCCAAGATGAGGTACAAAAGCTTTTAAATTTGGGTCAATACGAGAGGTAAAATGTCCTAACTGGCTAGCTAATTATACTGATTTAAATAAAGCTTGTCCAAAAGATTCATTCCCTTTGCCACACATAAATCAACTAATTGATTCTACCACAGGACATGAGCTATTAAGTTTTTTAGATGCGTACTCAGGATATAACTAGATAAAGATGGATCCTATAGATGAAGAGAAAACTTTGTTTATCACATATAGGGGGACTTCTTGTTACAAAGTCATGCCCTTTGGTCTAAACAATGCTGGAGCCACGTACCAAAGATTGGTAACTAAAATGTTTCAAGAACATCCGGGAAAGACTATGGAAGTCTACATTGATGATATGCTAGTCAAATAGGCATAGGCGGGAGATCATTTTCAACATCTGTCAGACACTTTCTAGATTATCCGCAAATACAATATGAAGCTAAATCCAGAAAAATATGTTTTTGGCGTAGCTTCAGGTAAGTTTTTATGTTTTCTTGTTTCTAACAGGGAAATCGAAGTAAATCCTGCACAAATCAAAGTTATTGAGAAAATACCGGATGTACTCACAAGCAAAAAGAAGTGCAAAGATTAACAGGAAGAATATCAGCCCTGGGGAGATTTTTTTCAAAGTCATCAGAAAAAAGCTCAAAATTCTTTTCAGTATTGAAAAAGCAGAATCAATTTGAATGGACTGATAAATGCCAACAAGCCCTCAAGGACCTAAAATCGTATTTGTCAAATCCGCCTTTGCTGGCCAAACTAAAAGACGGAGAAAGGTTGCTTATCTATCTTGCTGTGTCAGAAGTGGCGGTAAGTGTGGTGATGGTAGGAGAGGATAAGGTAAACAATCTCTGATATACTATGTTAGTAAATCTTTGTTAGATGCTGAAATACGATATCCTCATCTAAAAAAGCTTGCTTTAGCATTAATTATGGCATCAAGAAAGTTGAGACCTTACTTTCAATATCATCCTATCTCTGTAGTAACTGTTGTCCCCCTGAGGAATATATTGCATAAACAAGTACTATCCGGCAGGTTAGCTAAGTGGGCAATAGAACTCAGTGAGTATGATTTCATATATCAGCCTAGAACTGCAATAAAATCTTAGATTTTAGCAGATTTCGTAGCAGATTTTAGCATGAATTTAATTCCTGAAGCAGAAAAGGAATTACAGGTATTTACTGGATCTAATCCGAGGACTTGGATTTTATTTACTGATGGTTCCTCGAATGTTAAAGGCACGGGCCTACATAAAACAAGCAATAAAATGTTATCCCGTCACTAATAATGAAGCATAGTACGAAGCTGTGATTGCAGGTCTGGAACTAGCACGAGAGCTTGGCATAGAACAGAATATAATCAAAAGTGACTCGCAGCTAGTAGTTAACCAAATGCAGGCGATTTACATAGTAAGAGAGTCACGAATGTAACAATACCTGGAAAAGGTACGAGAACTAGTCAGACAATTTCAATCGCGGAAAGTCGTTCAAATACCCAGGGAGGAGAATGCAGAAGCAGATGCGTTGGCGAATCTCGCGTCTGTTACGGAGATAACAAATGCAGAAAACGCTAATGTAATACATTTTTTTCATTCGGCACTCTACCAAGACAAGAACGAGGTAAATTTTAACAATTTAACTTGGAGTTGCAGGAACGATTTTGTTAACTTTTTGCAGTACGAAATCTTACCCAAAGACAAGAAGAAGTCACATGTAATTTGCCAAAAAGCCACCCCGTATTGCTTAATTTGTGGGAACTTATACCAAAAAATGTTCGATGGACCTTTACCACGGTGTCTTGGTCCTTCACAAACAGAATATGTGATGAGGGAAGTACATGAGGGGCACTGCGGCAATCATGCTGGGGGGAAGTTCTTTTGTGAAGACTTTAATAAGAGCGGGATACTATTGGCCAAAAATGAAGGAAGAAGTAGAAAACTTTGTAGCAAAGTGCGATAAATGTCAATGATATGCCAATAACATGCATCGCCCAGCAGAATTGCTACATTCAGTTATCTCGCTATGGCCTTTCATGAAGTAGGGCATGGATATCGTAGGTCCACTACCTCAAGCTAAAGGAAAGGTACAGTTTCTATTAGTTTTAACGGATTATTTTTCAAAATGGGTAGAAGTAGGAGCTTTCAAACATGTGCGAGATAAAGAGGTCAGGGACTTTATTTGGCGAAACATTATCTGTCGATGTGGAGTTCCAAAGAAAATCATGTGTGACAATGGCCCACAATTCATAGGCGCGCAAATCACAGAGTTCTTTCTAGGCAAAGGAAGTACCCATGGTCAGGTATCACTTAGATATAATTTTATTTTGTTCTTTTGAATTTTACTAACAATTTTAAATGATATGAAAAAAGCTAGCCCGTACCAAATGATGATATTAGACCCGAAAGACACGCGGAATATGAATTCTTCCTGGTCTAGGTTTCAACTTTTCTGATGGAAAGAAAGGGTTAAGCAGTCATCATCTAAACGTATATCTTCGAGTCCCGTGTGTTTTTTCCTTTTCAAGGAATGGACCAAAAAGAAGGAGCAATCCAGTGTTCGAGATTTCATACTTCAAAGCTCTAACACTGGAGGGGACTATATATATAGACAAAGAAGCAAAAGAGCCAAAAATCAAGCCTGAATCAAAAACCTTGAAGCAACCTTGAGAAGGTGTAAACTCGCAAGAAGAATACAAGTTACGTTCCAAGTTCCTACGAGCTTTTAGGTTAAGGACAAAATTTAGTCACGGGATAATAAACCCGATTTTGTATCTAAAAATTTGCTACAAAGAAAGTAGTTGTGAAAGTGTTGTACGAATAATAGAGAAAATAATGTACGAAATTTATTTGACAGTTTAAAGCATGAAACTTCCTCAAATTGTTTCCTTTTTATATTTCGTTTCATACCCTCTTTTATAAAAACCCGTGTTTATCAAAATCACGGATTATTATGCATTTTTAAATGCAAGAGAAAAACCTCAAATATCAAAGAGCAAAATAAAAGCTCAAATGTCAAAGAGAAAAATAAAAGCTCAAATATCAAAGAGCAAAGTAAACAATAAACGTAACAGAAACACATATATTAAACTTTGGGAAAAAACAGAGGTATTCGGTTGTCATTAAACCTCAAAACAAGATAGGGGTAACCAAAAAATAACCTTCCCAAAAAATAACAAACTTCCAAAAAGTTGAACAAACAAAAAACTAAGGAGCATCATCCACGAGAGCATCACCAACGGGAGAAGAAGGATTAACTTGAGAAAAAGAGGCATGAACATCAGCCTCACCAGGAACGAGTCCGTTTCCATCACCTGCGGGATCTTTAGGTGAAGAAAAGCTTTGACATTGCTGAGTTTTATCAATTGCTTCTTTAGTCTTAGCAATCTCAGCATCAAGATCAAAACCCTCCTGGTTGGCTTCCATTAGAGTCTCAAGACGAGTTTTAAAGAATCCCAGCTCACATCCAATGACAGTTTATCCTCGAGAGTCTCATAGTCCTTCTTCACTGGTCAATCTCAGCTCTCAGCTCTTCTTTTTCTACTTCAAAGGCACACAAGATGTCTTCAAAGGAGCGAGAGAACTTTCCAAGAACTGAATCTTATTGGTAGAGGTACGGAGATCTTCTTGAGCTTGAGTAAGTGTTTGAACCAATTCTCCTGCATAAACCTCTTTTTGACTAAGGAGTTCCTTCAAACTCCTTATCTCCTCAGTTGCCCTGGGAAGCTGTTTAGCGAAAGAAAATTCAAGTATATCTTTGTCCTTTTCAACTTGTCTAGAAGAAGCTTTTTCAACTGCTAATTCAACAACAATCATCTTCATTTGTTGTTTCACAACATTCTTTTCTTCCGCCAGAACCTCTTTCACCAGTTGTAGACCTTAGAATTGTTCCTTCCAGTTGTCAGCTTCGGTGTGAAAGTCTACAACTTGCTGCTCCGCTTGATAAATCCTTTTCATAAGCTCTATGCCAATCCTCAAAAATAGGCCCAGAAGCTTCATCACCCTCGAATCCATGAGCAAACAATCTATCACTAGAACCTGGGGGAGGCTCAACAACATCATCGTCAGAAACTACTAAAGAAGCACTCTCTGGCTCATCATCAGAAATTACGCGCCTCCTGACTCGTGGTCTTCGCACTAAAGAACCCTTCTCTGTCTCTTCTTCACTCTCAGAGCCACAGGCTCCATCAGCTTTCCTTTTAGAAGAAGAAACACTTAAAATTCTTTCTTGAGCAAGACTCATAAAAAGCCTGGTTGAGGGAACAGACGCGGGACTAATGCCACAAATGGGAAACCCTAATAAAAAAAGGAGGCAAAATAAGAAACTCTTAAACCAACAAGGAAGAGGAGAGGAAATATAGTAAGCAAAGGAAGTACCGTGCATCTTCACTTTCCAGTCAAATCTCTGTGAAAGGTATTTCCAAGATCTTTTCTCCATAGGGGCAACAATTAGTAGTTTATCTACCCAAGCACGGAAGTTGGGAATTTCCTCAAAAACTTCCATGGTTGCTGAAAAAGAAAGCACGTGATCACATGAGGTTTTTTTTAAAAAAGAAAGCAGAAAAGAAAAGGGGAAAACTTACGTGCAAAATTCTATTTTTCTGGAAAAATCATGTTTTCTTCACCTACTAGAGCACTAGTGGGGACAACAACAAAACAGGCATACCAGCCACGGTCCCTATCATCTTCAGGGCTAACCAGTACTCTCTTACTTCTTGCCACAAGAGAAAAAACTCCTTTATGAAACAGTTTAGGAGAGTAAAGATGAAGCAAGTGTAGGAAAGAAAAAGGCATAGAAGCTAGATCCGATAAACAACGAAGGCATGCAACATCCCCCCAAACAATGGGGCCAATTTGTCCAAGACACACGTCGAAATAACGGCAGAATTCAATGATTACTGGGTCGATAGGTGGTTTGAACCCTAAAGTAAAGGGGTTTGTGTAAATAAAGGAATAACCAGCTTGGTATGAAGTAATTCTCTGGTTGGAACCGGGAACTAAGATTGAAAAATCTGGTTTCCAATTACATTCTCTTTGAACCAGGGAAATAAGACCAGTACTAATTAAGGTTGGATAAAGGTCACTAAGATTAAGGGAAGCTATAGAGGAAACTTTATTTCTCATGGATTCACGATCAGTTGAAAAAGAAAATTCTTAGGAACAATCTCTACAACTGTGGGTTCACGTATAGGATCAGTTGAGTCTCTATTTTTGGAAGAAGATCTAGGGGTTAAAGGAGCCCTAGGCTTAGAGGAAGAAGGATTGGCAGCACTACTTTGAGAGGAGGAACCACGGTTGGATATTGAACCAAGACTATAAAGCCTACCACCCCTCCTACTTCTAGTGGTAGCATTAGTAAGAACAAATTCGTCACCAATCACAACCTTACGGGGATCTAGAGAAGGCATGATTGTTTAAAGAAAATACAGAAGAAAGACGTAGAAAAATATAAAGCAAGAAGAAGGTGATGGATATGGAAAAGGAAGGACTCCAAGAAATCAACAAAGAATGGATTATTTATAAAGAGACATGACCATTGTTAAAGTTGGTCATTATGAAGCGTCATAATGGAACCACCACTTCGTGACTGACGCGGCCGCAGAAAAACCCTAATAAGTGCTGAGAAACTGTAGAACCAATCGTTAGAAGCCATGTGGCATGGGCATTAAATAGATGTGATGTACATCGCATCGGTTCTGAAGGAGACATGATTATATTCGAAAAATGGCGGCAGAGAATTCCCGCCATAAAAGCTTTTCACTTCCCGAATATTTAGTAGAGAATATTCAGAAAGTGGAGGGACTATGTGTATTGGTGTAAAAAGAGCATTTCACGTGGAATGTCAGTAATGTTGATGAAGCACGACGCGTGGAGCAGTGATGCAATGACAAGTGGCATTCTCAATAATAGAATTAATTGAGAGAGGAAGTCACGGGATAAAAACACGCACGAGGCAGTACATAGAATAGAACCGGGCTTTACAGTTGCCAAAGAAAAGGCAAGGACAAAATGAATAAGAACCAAAAGAAGGGAAGATACACGAACCGGAAGTAAATAAGGAAGGGGAATCGGAACATTTATAAGGCATTTATAGCAATAAATACAACAACTACAACTATCTAAGGTACTGGGAAAACAATACAATTAATGCCCATAATAAACCCAAATTATGTGAGAAAACCGTTATGATTGTAAACTCCTATATAAGGACACAGAATTTTATTTGTAAAGACAAATTCCAAGTACTATTGAAATATATGCTTTACTTCTTTGCTTTATCGAAGTTCTCAGTCTTGATCTTATAAATTATCCATCAATTTATTCTTTATTTCTTTTAGTATATTTTCTCTACCATTCATATTATTTTTCATCAATATCATTGTGAAAGTGAAGTAAAACTTGGTTATCAGTAGCCCTTTTTCTTCTACATTTAGACTTTGATTGATAAATCTATTTTTTGGTTAAACAGGTACGGCAACACCCTTCGTGCGTTTTACTCTTCCTCACCAATCAAGCACAACACAATATCATGCAAGGTGGAAAGCCAATTCAACTTCAACAAGTATTTGAACACAACTCATCATATGAGAATCTTTCAACAATTGTACCAACAATCAATCAACAAATTCCACAATCTCAACACTCAATATCACAACAATCTGAACATAAGAAATAGCATGAAAGCAAGTAATCAAAGAACTAAAAACTATTTAAAGCACGGAAGGCATAATATCAAAAATAACATGGTACAAGTAAGGGTAATTCCACCCGCATCCTTATTCCATGGCCAATGCATATACACTCGTCACCTTGCATATACACCGCCTCTAACACATAATTCACATAGTAAATAGACTTGATTCTACTTTAATTCCCTCAAATCAAGGTTAACCAAGATGCCGATCCCTGTTTTCTCATGAAAGCGGGCTTCGACATGTGACAACATTTTTAAATGGCTATTAAAAGAGAAAAGTCACCACTAACGATTTTTAAGGTGCATTAGGGCACCTATTTGCGAATAACTTTTTTTGACTAGTCAATGCCACCAAAGATCGGGTAAAGGCTCAAATTACCTCGGAGCGAAGGTGTTAGGCACTCTTCGAGGTCCACAACTGTGGGTCCCAGCCGAACTTTAAACTGTGTGGATTATGTAATTAGGTTAGGTGATCAAATAAATAAAGAGAGATTAGAAGTCGAAGAGTCTTATTATAACATATGAGAATCAGTACAAATCTTAATATGAATACAAGGATACGACTACATTGGACTATGTTAAACAAATAAGTGTAGATAACAAGTGTATAAAGGAAAAGGGAGGGTCCTAAGCCTTTTAATCGAAAGGATCACCCCGTGAAACATAAATAATGCTTCACAATTCCCTTAAGGTAGGGGGTTGCTCATATTATTCAGCGGGCATAGACTATCATCTCCTGCTACCTAATTACTATGTTGAAGTTGTTTACTTAAAGGCGCTCTAATTCAATTCTAAGTCATGTCCTATGCGTGCATTATCCGTCCGGAAGGCTTTGGACCTACTATTTGGGTGGTTCTAGACTATTCTTAGGATGCTCAAAATGACAAAACTAGGCGACATTCAAAACAGGTAGGACTGCACATAATAGCAATGAAAGGCTCAAGTTAGCTTCCACATATAAGCAAAAAAAGCACGCGATCAGTCACAAATTTTTAGATTAGGCAGTATATGATGTTAATCATTAAATCCTATAGGCAGGATTTCTATATGATTCTGATTTCCAGTAATCTATGGGTAGTGCAGTAATTTCTAGACTAGCGTATAGGCAAATTGAATGTTGCAAGTCCTATAGAGATGATATCTAATCGTTTTGCACAAATAGGAAGTGAAAACAATCATATTTCTGAATTACTAATGTTGGTTTTATAGACATATGTCTTAGACAGGCGACAATGTAATGAAAACAACGGGAATAGTAGATTAGAATATTAGAATCCTATAGCCATGATATCTAGATGAGCAGTACACTAAAAGTAGTAGAAGCAATTGATAAATTGATTATTTGAAGTCCTATAGGCATGGTATCAAGGTCAACAAGGCGTACATTATACATCTTATAGGCATGCTGCCTAAATGAAACAGTACAAAAACAGCACGAAGTAGTTGATTAATTAGTTAAGATCCTATAGTCGTGGTATCTAGGTAAGTAGACAATACTGCATTGTTGCGCCCTATAGACATGTTATCTAAGAGTGTTGAATAGTAGACACGGAAAAAAGCATCTGACAAATGAAGTGTCCTATGTGCGAGATTCCTATAGGCATCCTTTCTACACATGAAACTAAATAGCATATTAGGCATGTTGAACAATATAGCAAATAGACCACATAGACCATATAGGCATGTCTTCTACCCTTTTTGCAAACATTAGAATACACCCCTTTCCCCAATTTCAATAGTACCCAATTGTTTTACAGATTATTACAAGTGCAAGAATGAACTAATACAGACTTGAAAAATGATGAAGCATAGGCTGAAATAAATACAAGCCTACTAGAGCAATTACAGGCCCAATACAAAGTAACCCAGGTATATCCCAGGCCTTCAACAGTCTTTCTCTCTGGACAAACGACTGGCCCAAACCACAGGCTCACAAGACAATCAGAGTGCACCTGAATCCAGTGGCCCAGATCCAACAGCACACATGGCCCATTTCCAGGCACAATGAATAACTTACTCACCCAAACGGATGCTAAATTTAGCTATGCAAGTGATACAGTAAACAACTTAAACACTTAATTCTTATAGTTGTAACCATCAACAGTTCTAGCCAAGACATATAAATAGGATCGTAGTAAATGGAAAGGCACACAAGACACATATGAGGCAAGCTTATATTTGTAATTCCAGAAACAGAGTTTGATAGTGACAAGGTTGAGCACATAGGACAGCAAACCATTTCAAAGGGTTTCAAAGTAAAGCATGATCCAAAAATAACCTAAAGACCTTTAGCTAATAGTATTGAATCATGAACGAGAAGCAGGTAGAGTACATTCTTTATATATAAATTTTAACATGATAACCTAATGAGAATGTGGTTGCAAACAGCATAACAACATGTTAGTGGGCACAATTTGGCAAGCCTATTACTTAACTGATCGTGAAACTTTACATTATGGACATTAACTATAGCATAAGATTTCAAAGAACTCATAGTAGGTAAAATAGCATGTCAATTACAGACTAACAGGACAAGGGAACATTAAGGTTCATGTCAGTCGATCCCACAAGAGAGAAAACTACACAATGATATTTATCCTAGAAGCAATGCTAAGAGTGCAGGATTGACAGGTCAAGGAACACAACCACCAGAGTTACAAATTGCAGATAAACATGCTTGGTTATATATTGAGACAGTGCTATAACATGGAAGAATCAAGAATCAGTTTGCAGGAAATAATAGGTGTGAATTTATAACAAGTAAAGAACATGACATTAAGGCTAACATGAACGTGATCAATCAGGCAAAACTTAAAAGGGCCAGAAACTACTCGAATCAAATACGCAGAGTGAAGGTCTACTACACATGTTGAAACCTATCAAGTTTGATGCTAGAGATCATGAAACTACAGAACATCATTGAGACAGTAGAATTACAGAAAGCACACAACAATACGATGTTGAGAGTTCACAAATAACAGAGAAGCTTAAGGATTGATGGGTCAAGGAACACAACCACCGGAGTGAGTAACTCAGAATCTCAGTAGTGACAGCAACAAAAAAGAAACAGTGAGAACCCCCAAATTCTAGTGCGTCAGAGTTCGCAGGAGCTTCAGTGAGCCCCGAGCAGTGCTCGCACTAGGGATTTTAATAGAGAATATTTCGGTGGCCTTGGCTTTCTGTCGGCCACAATCAAGAGAGAGCAGAAATAATACAGGAGGTGAAAATAATATACTAACAGTAGTTCTTAGTCATTAGAGTCCATCCAAAAGGGGAATTGGGGAGGGGTTTATATAGCAATCGAGTTGAACATACAATCATAGAAAATAATCAATTTAAACATTAAAAAGGAAAGAAAAGATCTCATGCAATCAAAATCGGTAAAGGAGAAGGAAATATAAAACCCTAATTGGTTTAACCAACTGTAAATCAAACTAGGAGTGCAAGAATTGCCTCCTTTTGAATGTATGTAGATGAAATACCGTGTGAATTCTTGAAGATCGAAGCCGACCGGGCCTGATTTTGAAAGGTAGTTCTTGCCAAAAATAGGGCAAGAACTAAGTAACACCACAAATGTATGTATAATAGTGAAGTGCCGCAAAATAGGTAAATGAATCAATGATTGATTCCATTTTAGAGCCGAATTTGGAGAGGTTTAGAGATACAACGGCTAGGGTTTCTCAGAGAAGAAGAGAGAGTACAGAGGATTTAGGGGAGGCGGATTAAGAAGAATGGGTAGGGTTTCGCGGGGTTTGGGTAATTAAAAGTGAGGAAGAGGTTATGGGTCGTTGATCTTTTGAGATTTGCCAGGATTGAGCGAGAGGCAGGGCGTGTGGGAGAACGGGTCCCGGCCGGGTTAAAAAAATTAAAGGGGTCATCTTGTTTGGGCTGGGGAAATTGGGCCAGGGATTTTGGGCCACTAATGTGGTCCAAAAATTAGCATAACTTGGGCTATATTTTAAATAGAAGGAATTAAGGGAAAATAATTTTAATAAAATAAACTTACTACTTTAAAACAATAATTGATGATTATAAAAATGTGAAAATTATTTTGATCTTAAATAAATGGCAAGTGCAATTAATTGTAAAATATAGGCTATTGTGGCAAAATTGCGTAATTAACATAAAAATACAAATATAATTATATAAAATAAAGTAAAATATTATGAAATATATGTGGATGCAAATAATAAATTTGGATGATTAAGTCACTAAAACGTAATTTGAAAGGGCAATTGATAAATAAGCAAGTAATTAAAATACGAAGAAATCAATTTTAAAGCTCTAAAAATGCGGAAAATTATAAAAAAATACTTGTATAATTCTTGTAAATCTTTTGAAAGTATATATACTTATTTTAAAATATAAGGGCAAAATTGGGTATAAACACATTTCCCTCTTTACCCGAGAAATATGAAAGAGTTGTCGGGTAAAGAAAATGATGACCAATTTTGTCCGAATTGAGTGAGGAATGATGTATTTTTTTAAAATGGGGGTTGAACACTGGTTCTTGAGTTACCTACATATTCCTGGTGTTACGGGATTCAGTCTGTGTATAGTTCTGGATCCAACGGCAAACGAAACCGACAGAGTTGTTATAAGGGTGGTTGTATGTTTCAAAAAGGTTCTTTCGGGTGGGATAGTGTTGTAAGTAACGGATAATTTTAGGTGGAGTCATGAATGCGAAATGAACGTCACCGATGTACGAGGCAGATATTTGAATGGTCATAGAAAAAGGTAATCAATTGTTGATCGTTGGTTACGTTTGAGGTGATTGAAGGATGTGAACGTTGTTAACGGAAACCGAAGCGAGAATTGCCCCTCCTTGTAGAACGGCTTCCTCCCGAGTTACCTGCAAAACATAAAACAAGGTGCATACGAATATATATGGGTTATTACAAAAATTTAAACATGATGCAAATTTCCTTTGGACCATGAAAGTTGTCTTCAGACGATGAAGATAACGTCCTTAGACCACGACGTCCTAGGCCATGAAGAGTATGGTAAGGGATTCCTAGGCCATGGAATGGTGCCCTCGGGCCATGAGGATGGTGCCTCCGGACTATGATGCCTTCAAATAATGATATGCAATTTTGAAATATCCTCAGGCCATGGCATGGTGTCTTCAAGCTATGAGGATGGTGCCTTTGGACTATGACGCCTTCGGACAGTGTGGCGATGTTTCAGCCCATGAAATACAAGTATGTGGTAATATCAATCACTTGATAAAGGAAGCAGGTGATGCTTAGTCATATGCAAGAATGAGACAAGACAAGGCGTAGTCTTGTATGAGTTGAGGGCAGTGTTTAACCCTATGCGAAGAAAGGATACAATGCTTAGTCATATGTAGTGTAGCGGAGACAGTGTTTTAGTCTCATGCAAAGGAAGGCAATCCTTGGCCTTATGCAATAATGGAGGCAGTGCTTAGCTTCGGGCAAGGGGTGGAGACAGTGCTTAGTCTTATGCAAGGAGAGGCAATGTTTAGCCTAATGCAATGGTGAGGGCAGTGCTTAGCCCTATGCAAGGAGTAGAGACAATGCCTAGTATCACACAGGAAAAAGGAGTGCTTAGCCTTATGCAATAATGGAGGCAGTTCTTAGCCTCATGCAAGGAAAGGCAAATTTAACCTTATGCAATAATGGAGGTAGTGCTTAGCCTCATGCAAAGGAAGGTAGTGCTTAGCCTTATACAATGGTGAGGACAGTGTCTAGCCCTATGCAAGGAGTAGAGACAATATTTAGTCTCATGCAAAGGAAGGCAGTGCTTAGCACCTATGCAGGAAAAGCAATGACTAAATGGGAGAGGATAAAGAATTTCTTATCTTGAAGTGTTTGCGTTTGGTGACTTTTGTTGTTATGAAGATAGCCATCCTGTTACGTGTATGTATTTACGGACGTTCCTATTTTGTTCATTGTGCCTGCATCCAAAGAAAAATCGTGATTTTTGCGAGGGGAAGGTTGGTTCGTGCTCTTGATTCATTGCTTCGCCTTTACTTTTGTCTTGAGGCCCGGCTTGAGTCATCTTGGGAAACATCTGGCTGCCATAGAAATAGAATTTTCGAAAAACATGCATGCATTCGGCAAATTATTTGTAGAAATTATTTAGATGAACTGGTGACTGTGACACATTTTGAGACGTTGCAACCTCTTTTCTTTAGAATTTTTAGGGTCCTCCTAAAAATTCTGCCCCAGTTTAAATGCATACTTCTGGCAACACATTCCTTGGCGGTTCCAAACATGATGAAATCGGACAAACTCAAGATCTTGCCCCAGTTTCTGATCGTAGGGGAAATGAAGATTTTATTATGATATAACCAAACCCATAGGGCTGCCTACATATCTCCTCTTAAACGGGAATCAGGTCAAGCATAGTTCAGTTACATCAAATTGAAAGTGCAAACGTAATCCTAAACTTAGTATCTCTTGACTGCATCCGAATTGATAGGTTTTGGCCAAATCTCTTCATCTATCTCTACAAGTATGAGTGCTCCTCCTGTTAACACCGGGTGAATCATGTAAGGGCCCTACCAGTTGGGTAAGAATTTTCCCTTTGATTCATCTTGATGTGGGAAGATTCGTTTCAACACCAATTGCCCCGGTGTGAATTGCCTTGACCTGACCTTTTTGTTGAAAGATCTTTCCATTCTGTTATGGTAAAGTTGACCGTGACATACCGCATTCATTCTTTTCCCATTAATGAGATCTAGTTGTTCATACCGGCTTCGTACCCATTCCACATCGCTGAGCTCAGCTTCTTGTATGATTCTTAAGGAAGGGTTTTCCACCTCGGCGGGAATAACGACTTCAGTACCATAAACCAATAGATAGGGAGTTTCCCCAGTTGATGTGTGAACTATGGTACGATACCCAAGTAAAGCAAATGGTAGCTTCTCGTGCCACTATTTGTAATTGTCCACCATTTTCCTCAATATCTTCTTGATGTTTTTGTTGGCGGCTTCTACGGCTCTGTTCATTTGTGGCATGTATGTTGTAGAGTTTCAATGCTTGATCTTGAATGTTTCACACATGGCTTTCATCAAATTGCTGTTGAGATTGGCGGCATTGTCAGTAATGATTGACTCTGGTACTCCAAATCGACAAACGATGCGGTCCCGAACAAAATCTGCTACAACCTTCTTAGTTACAGCTTTATAAGATGCGGCTTCAACCTATCTTTTGAAGTAGTATATGGCCACTAGAATGAACTATGTCCGTTTGAAGCAGCGGGTTCGATTGGTCCAGTGACATCCATACCCCAAGCGGAGAAGGGCCAGGGCAAACCTGTTGCATTAAGTTCATTGGGTGGTACCCGTATCATGTCAGCATATATCTCGCATTGGTGACACTTATGAACATACCTGATACAGTCTATCCATAGTCATCCAAAAATAATGTGCTCTTAATATCTTGTTGGCCAAAACGAAACCATTCATGTGGAGTCCGCAGGTCCCGGCATGTATTTCCTCGATTAATCTGGATGCCTCCTTGGCATCGACACATCGCAGTAATCTCAAGTCAGGAGTTCTTCTATACAGAATTCCTCCACTTTGAAAGAAGTTATTGGCTAATTTGCGCGTACGCTTCTGAGTTTGGGTAGCAGTTTCTGGGTATTCTCCCTTTTCCAAGTACTTCTTGATATCGTGGAACCACAAATTTCTGTCAATTTCTTCTTCAACATGAGCACAATAAGTTGGCTGCTTACGGATTCCTATTGGGATACGATCAATGAAATTCTTGTCTGGGTGTTGTATCATGGAAGACAAGGTGGCCAATGCGTCTGCAAACTCATTATGAATCCTTGGAACATGTTTGAACTCTATCTTTGTGAATCAATTGATCAACTTTTGTACACAGTGCAAATATGGCAATATTTTGGCATTTTTGTAGCCCATTCTCCTAGAACCCAGTGCACCAACAGATCTTAATCTCCGATTACCAGCAGGTCCTAAATGTTCATGTCAATGGCCATCTTGAGTCCCAGGATGCAGGCTTCATATTCCACCATATTGTTGGTGCATGGAAACCTAAGTTTTGCGGATACCGGATAGTGTTGACCGGTTTTTGATACTAAGATAGCTCCGATACCTACTCCCTTGAAGTAATCTGCTCCATCGCAGAACATCCTCCAACCATCATATGCCTCGGTGATATATTTTCCTACAAACGACACCTCCCCGTCGGGAAAATACATTTTCAATGGTTCGTATTCTCCATCTAGGAGATTTTCTGCCAAGTGATCCGCCAATGCTTGTCCCTTGATTGCCTTCTAAGTTACATAGATGATGTCGAGATCACTCAGCAGTATTTTCCACTTTGCTAACTTACCCGTAGGCATAGGTTTCTGAAAGATGTATTTTAGCGGATCCATCCTTGATATGAGATATGTAATGTATGCACAGAAATAATGCCTCAACTTCTGAGCTATCCATGTCAAAGCACAGCAGGTGCGTTCCAACAAAGAGTATCGAGCTTCATAAGGCGTGAATTTCTTGATCGAATAGTATATCGCATGCTCTTTCCTTCCAGTTTCATCGTGTTATCCTAGAATGCAACCAAAATCCCCATCCAACACGGATAGACAAAGCAGCAGATGTCTTCCTAGTTCTAGTGGGACTAGAACGGGCGGTTTAGATAAATACTCCTTGATTTTGTCGAATGCCTTTTGGCATTCTTCAGTCCAACTCGTTGCAGCATCTTTCCTCAGCATTCTGAAGATTGGCTCACATATCACGGTTGATTGTACTATGAAGTGGCTGATGTAATTGAAGCGCCCTAGAAAACTCATCACATCTTTCTTATTCTTTGGAGGCGGCAAGTCCTGGATAGCTTTGACATTTGATGGGTCTAACTCAATCCCTCGTCGATTGACAATGAAACCTAATAACTTTCCAGCAGGGACTTCGAAGGCACATTTTGCAGGATTCAACTTCAAGTTGTATTTTCGAAGCTGATCAAAAAATTTCTTCAGGTTTGCTATGTGACCGGAACTCCTTTAGATTTGATGGTGACATCATCCACGTACAACTCTATTTCCTTGTGTATTATGTCATGGAAGATAGTCGTCATGGCTCTCATGTAGGTGGACCCAGCATTCTTCAAACCAAATGGCATCATTTTGTAGCAGTATATTCCATATGGTGTGATAAAGGCTGTCTTTTCGGCATCCTCTTCATCCATCAAGATCCGATGGTATCCGACGAAGCAATCCACAAAGGATTGGAGCTCATGCTTGGCAAAGTTGTCATTCAGTAAGTGTATGTTGAGCAACGGGAAATCATCTTTAGGACTTGCCCTGTTTAGATCTCTGTAATCGATACATAACTCTATCCTTCCCATCTTTCTTTGGAACTGGCACAGCTAACCAAGTCAGGTATTCGACCACTCGGAGAACCTTGGCTTTGATTTGCTTGGTAACCTCCTCTTTTATCTTCAAACTCATATCTGGCTTGGATTTTCTGAGCTTCTGCTTTATCGATGGACACATGGGATTGATAGGTAGCTTGTGAGCTACTATGGATGAGCTTAACCCGGTCATATCGTTGTAGGACCATGCAAAGATGTCTTCATATTCATTTAGGAATCTGATATACTCCTGCTTCTCCGACGGTGATAGATGAATGCTTATATGTGTTTCCTTGACCGTTTCGGAATACCCTCAATTAACGGCCTCAGTTTCCTCCAACTTGGACATTGGTTTGTTTTCAAAATCTTCTACTTCTTTGACAATTTCCTCGGGTATTATATCATCCTCTAGAGCCTCCGAATCACTGTCCTTATGTTGCGTTGTCTCATTACATGTCACAGTCGTAGGTTCATCAGGATATGCAATATTATGCAGAAAAGAAATGTAGAAAGATAATAATAAATATAAAAAGCAATAATGCATTAATTAAACTTTTAAAAACGTCAACAAGTGCGACTCGATGACTCGAGTAATTATTTCAAACAAAAATACTAAAAATGTCTCAAATGCTCAAAACTATTTAAAAATAATTCATGCCAATTTGTTAGGCTACCTAGGAACTCGACGAGCCCGAGACGGTGCAGCGGTCCACTAATCGCAGAACTAGTTCGTTCTGCCTTGGTGTACTTCTTCCGTATGAAGTCTCCACATTCTCTGCCATAGGAGCATTCACTTTCTTGTTGCCACTCAAATTGTCCATCTTTCTTTTATCCTTGCTATTGATGTCATTGGGAGAGGGGAGGTGGAGGACCTCTGGATCTGGTGTGATATGCTGACATTGGCAGAATGCACGAACCAACCTTTAGGAATGGGAATAATCAAAAGAAAGAAAAACAAAAGGTAACCAAGTCAGCAAGACCAAATGAAAGAGTGTTTGCAATATTTAAGCAGGTAACACATAAATGCAATGATTCGCGTCCTAACTTGGGGACCTCATTGTGCTCGAGGTAGGCCTAAGTGACAAATAGACTTGGAGAAAATTTATACCAACGTTGCCTCATTCCATTAATGCAAAAATAGATCAAATCAATCATTACTAAATCAAAATAATATGAAGTCACAATGGCGTGAATCCTTATTACATCGAAATCTAACAAAATCTAACTATAAAGCAATAAAGAACATTATCTCCTAATTTATTTAGTCCCAGAAGGACCTTCTCTATGCTTTGCTCTTCTGACTCCATCAATCACACTTCCCAAGTCACGCATGTCAAGCGACTATACCAAACCTAGGGATTTTGTGCTTTATTTTCTGCAAACAAATAAACGTTAGCCCTTTCCCCCTCCAAATTCGACTATTCACGCAATAACGGTCAACATGTTGGCACATTTTCTCCAAGTAATGCACATAATATGATGGTGTCCTTTGGGACTGTGGAAATCCCTTTAGACTTTGGACAAGATTTATCTAAGTGGATTAATGCGTCAATAGCGTCTCAATCCATACTAACTTTAGCATGATGCATGTACATTTCAAATTAGAGTGGGGTTTCTAGAAGGGTCTAGACTGGTACTCTCAAGTGGACAACTTGAGAGGGAAAGGCACGGGACCGTCGACTGCACCGTTGATCGACTAGTCTGCCGCAAATAAGCCTTTCCGATTTAAAAGGGTAATTTTCAAAAAAAATGCGGACACTCATCAAGCGCCGCTATGTTGATAATTGGCACGAGTGGAGTATTATGTGGAGCATGCTTTATGCAGAAATGATAACACATTGCCAAGTACTTGCATGTAAGAAGCAGTAAATAAAATAGCAGAAGTGAACATGAAAAGAAGAGAAAGAAAAGAAAGACAAAAGAACGAAGTCAGTTTGGCTCATAAAAATATGCGAGAACGTAATGAAACAGATAAGGAAATAGTGATAATATAGAGGTCAAGATGGAAAGAAATGGAGACCTTGTCATAGCAAAAAAAGGAGAATAAGGAAAGGGATGTGCGTGTCATAGCAAATAAAGGTGAATAAGGGAAGGGATGTGCATGTCATAGTAAATTTAAACAAATAAAGGTGAATAAGGGAAAGGATGTGCATGTAACAAAGAAAGTAATCCACATGAGTTAAGTTCATTATGGTTAGAGCCTAAGTGTAAATACCCAACAGAGTCACCATGCTGTCGTGCCCCGTTTCCTCACGAAAGCGGGATTCGACACGTGAAAACTCTTTTAAATGGGTATTAAAAGAGAAGAATCGTCACCAAATGATTTTTAAAGTGTGTTAGGGCACCTATTTGCGAATAACTTTTTTTGACTAGTCAATGCCACCAAAGATCGGGTAAAGGCTCAAATTACCTTGGAGAGAAGGTGTTATGCATTCTTCGAGGTCCACAACTATGGGTTCTGGCCGAACTTTAAACTAAGTGATTTTGTAATTAGGCTAGGTGATTAAATAAATAAAGAGAGATTTGAAGTCAAAGAGTCTTACCATAACATATGAGAATCGGTACAAATCTTAATATGACTACAAGGATACAACTACATTGGTCTATGTTAAACGACTAAGTGTAGATAACAAGTGTATAAACGAAAAGGGGGGTCCTAAGTTGTTTAGCCTAAAAAATCACCCCGTGCAACATAAGTAATACTTTGCAACTCCCTTAAGGTAAAGGGTTGCTCATAATACTCAGCGGGCACAGACTATCATCTCCTGCTACCCAATTGCTATATTGAGGTTGTTTACTTAAAGGCACTCTAATTCAATTCTAAGACGTGTCCTATGCGTGCATTACCCGTACCATGCCTATGGTCCAGGAGGCTTTGGACCTACTATTTGGGTGGTTCTAGATTTAACTTAGGATGCTCAAAATGATAAAACTAGGCAACATTCAAAATAGGTAGGACTGTACATAATAGCAATGAAAGGCTCAAGTAAGCCTCCACACATAAGCACAAAAAGCATGTGATCAGTCACAGATTTATAGATTAGGCAGTATATGATGTTAATCGTTAAATCCTGTAGGCAGGATTTCTATGTGATTCTGATTTCCAGCATTATGTGGACAGTGCGGTAATTTCTGGACTAACGTATAGGCAAATTGAATGTTGCAAGTCCTATAATAGGCAGTAAAAACAATCATAGTTATGAATTACTAATGCTGGTTTTATAGACATGCATCTTAGACACGCGATAGTGTAATGAAAACAATGGGAATAGTCGATTAGAATATTAGAATCATATAGCATGATATCTAGATGAGCAGTACACTAAAAGTAATAGAAGTAATTGATAAATTCATTATTTGAAGTCCTATAGGCATGGTATCTAGGTCAACAAGGCGTATGTTATACATCTTATAGGCATAATGCCTAAATGAAACAGTACAAAAACAACATGAAGTAATTGATTAATTAGTTAAGATCCTATAGTCATGGTATCTAGGTAAGTAAACAATATTGCAATGATGCTCCCTATAGACATGTTATCTAAAAGTGTTGAATAGTATACATGGAAACAAGTGCAGGATATCTGACAAATGAAGTGTCCTATGTGCGAGATTCCTATAGGCATGCTTTCTACACATGAAACTAAATAGCATATAAGGCATGTTGAACAATATAGCAAATACACCACATAGACTCTATAGGCATGTCTTCTACCCTTTTATGCAAGCATTAGAATATACATGTCTCCCCAATTTCAATAGTATCGCAATTGTTGTTTACAGATTATTACAGGCCCAAGAATGAACTAATACAGACTTAAAAATAATGAAGCGTAGGTTGAAACAAATACAAGCCTACTAGAGCAATTACATGCCCAATACAAAGTAACCCAGGTATATCCCAGGCCTTCAACAGTCTTACTCTCTGGACAAACGACTGGCCCAAACCACAGGCTCACAAGACAATCAGAGTGCACCTGAATCTAGTGCCCCAGATCCAATAACACACATGGCCCATTTCCAGGCCCAAACGGATGCTAAATTTAGCTATGCAAGTGGTACAATACTCATAAAACAACTTAAACACTTAATTCTTATAGTTGTAACCATTAACAGTTCTATCCAAGACATATTAATAGGATCATACTAAATGGAAAGGCACACAAGACACATATGAGGCAAGCTTATATTTGTAATTCTAGAAACAAACTTTAATAGTGACAAGGCTGAGCATCATAGGACAGCAAACTATTTCAAATGGTTTCAAAGTAAAGCATGATCCAGAAACAACCTAAAGACCTTTAGCTAATAGTCTAGAATCATGAACAAG
This sequence comes from Nicotiana attenuata, assembly GCF_001879085.1. NCBI lineage: Eukaryota > Viridiplantae > Streptophyta > Magnoliopsida > Solanales > Solanaceae > Nicotiana > Nicotiana attenuata. The sequence continues at coordinate 17,346,782 of NC_031997.1, forward strand.
AAGCAGGTAGAGTACAGTCTTTGTATGAAAATTTTAACATGATAACCTAATGAGAATGTGGTTACAAATAGCATAACAACATGCTAGTGGACACAATTTGGCAAACCTATAACTTAACTGATCGTGAAACTTAACATGATGGACATTCTATAGCACAAGATTTTAAAGAACTCATAGTAGGTAAAATAGCATGTCAATTACAGACTAAGAGGACAAGCAAACATTAAGATTCATGTCAATCGATCCCATACGAGACAAAAATACACATTGATATTTATCCTAGAAGCAATGCTAAGTGCAGGATTGATAGGTCCAAAAACCATGCGCAACCCATCTGAAACTCACTCGAGCCCCTCGGTCTCCAATTCGAACATCCACACAAGTGTAATAACATCATACAAACTCGCTCACTAACTCAAATCATCAAATAACATCAAATATCAAGAACGGATTATCAAAACTCAAGATTTTCAAGTTTAAAAGTCAATTTTCTAATTTTTCACATAATACGCCAAACACCCTCAGGTCACCCAGGACCCCGACAAAATATGATTACAAGTCCAAAAATATCATATGAACCTACAAGAATCGTCAAAATATCGATCCGACGTTGTTTACCAAAAACGTTGAACGTGGTCAACTCTAATCGTTTTTAAAGCCAAAAGCCACTTTTTCTTTAAATTATCAAATATGAACTTTTCGAAAAATGACACGTACCATGCACGCCAGTCATAAATCATAAAATAAAGCTAGGGGAGGTCTCGGAACACAGCAAAGGGAGATAATACTCAAAAATGACCTATCTGGTCGTCACATTCTCCACCTCTAAGTGAAACGTTTGTCCTCAAAAGGAAATAGAAATATACCTGGACTGGAAAAAAGATGCGGATATCTACTCCTCATATCGGACTCGGACTCCACTTAATCTCCTCAATTGTTTAACCTCTCTAATGCACATTCACAGACGAAAACTCTTATATCTCAACTTTCGAGTCTGCAAGTCAAGAATATCCACCGACTCTTCCTCGTAGGTCAAATTCTCATGAAGTTGCACCGTGCTGAAGTCCAAAACATATGACATATCCTCATGGTACTTTCGAAGCATAGAAACGTGAAATACCGGAGGTACCCTTGCTAGTCTAGGAGGCATTGCAAGCCTACTCTCTCCAAAATCTCAAACGGGCCTATAAACCTCCGGCTCAACTTGCCCTTCTTTTCAAGCTGCATCATGCCCTTCATAGGCGACGCTCGGAGAAGAGCCTTCTCACCTTTCATGTAAGCCACATTTCGAATATTTCGGTCCAAATAACTCTTTTTCTTTGACTGAGATGTACGAAGCCGTTCTTGAGTCACCTTCACCTTCTCCAAAGAATCACGAACGAAGTCCTTGACCAACAATCTAGCCTCAACGGGCTCAAACCAACCCACCGGAGAACAGCATTGACTCCCATATAAGGCCTCGTGTGGTGTCATCTAGATGCTCGAATGATAGTTTTTGTTGTAGGCGAACTTCGTGAAAGGTAAAAACTGGTCCCACTGATCCCCGAAATCCATATAGCATGCCCGTAACATGTCCTCCAAAATCTGAATAGTACGCTTAGACTATTTGTCCGTCCAAGTATAAAATGCGGTACTCAGCTTGATCTGTGTGCCTAACTCACGCTGCACGGTTCTCCAAAAGTGTAAAGTGAACTCCGTGCCCCAATCCAAAATAATAGAAATGGGCACACCATGCAGGCGATGATCTCCCATATGTAAATCTAAGCTAGCTGCTCTAAAGAATAGGACGTCATCACCGGAATAAAGTGTACGAACTTAGTCGACTAGTCATAATAACCCAAACAACGTCATATTTTCTCAAGGTCCATAGTAGCCTACCATAAAGTCCATAGTTATGCGCTCCCATTTTCACTCCGGTATCTCCAATATCTGAGTCAACCCACTCAGTTTCTCATGTTCATACTTCACATGTTGACAATTCAAACACCGAGAGACATGTTCAACAATATCTTTCTTCATCTTCCGGTACCAATAGTGTTGCTTTAAGTCACGACGCATCTTCGTAACACCTGGGAGAATGGCATATCGTGAACTATGAGCCTTCTTAAGGATCAACTCTCTCAACCAATCAATATTCAAAACACAAATCCGGCCCTAAAGCCACATAACACCATCATCTCCAATCACAACCTCCTTGGCACCACCCCGCTGCATCGTGTCCTTCAACACCAACAAGTAAGGATCATCAAACTGGCGAGCCTTAATACACTCTAACAACGATGACTGTGACACAACACAAGCGAGAACCTACTAGGATCCGAAATATCCAACCTTACGAACGGGTTGGCCAAAGCCTGACATCCATGGCTAATGGCCTCTCTACTACCGATAAAAATACCAAACTGCCCATGCTTCCTGCCTTCCTACTCAAGGCATCGGCCACCACATTGACCTTTTCTGGATGATATAATATGGTGATATCACGGTCTTTGAATAACTCTAACCATCTCCACTACCGCAAATTAAGATCCTTCGGTTTGAATAGATGTTGCAGACTCTGATGTTCTATATTGACCTCACATGGAATGTCGTATAGACAGTGCCTCAAAATCTTGAGCGCGTGAACAATGGCTGATAACTCCAAATAATTCATAGGGTAATTCTTCTCATGAACCTTCAACTGACGAGACGTGTAGTCAATCACCCTACTATTCTACATCAATACCACACCAAGTCCAATACACAATACATCAAAATACAAGTGTAAGATCCTAAACCTGTGAGCAATACCAACATTGAGCCTGTATTCAAGGCAGTCTTGAGCTTATGGAAGCTCGCCTCACACTCATCAGAACATCTGAAAAGAGCACTATTCTAGGTCAACTTGGTCAATGGGGTTGAGATAGATGAAAACCCCTCTACGAATGGGCGATACTAACCCGTCAAACTCGAAAAGCTCCGAATCTCTGTAGCTAAAGTAACTCTAGGCCAGTTCTGAACTGCCTGAATCTTCTTAGGATCCACCTTGATACCCTCGGAAGACACAATATGACCAAAAAATGCAACAGTCTAACCAGAACTCACACTTCGAAAACTTGGCATATAACTGACGATCCTTTAAAGTATGAAGTACGATTAGTAGATGTCGCTCATGCTCCTCTCGATTGTGAGAGTAAACCAGAATATAATCAATGAATATAATCACGAAGGAATCCAAATAGGGCTTGAACACTCGGTTCATCAAATCCATGAAGGTTGCTAGAGCATTTGTCAAGCCAAATGACATCACCAAGAACTCGTAGTGACCATATCGAGTCCTAAAATTTGTCTAAGGGACATCGGAATCCCTAATCTTCACCGGATGGCAGGTAGATCTCAAATTAATCTTGGAAAATACATTGTCACCCTGACGCTAGTCAAATAAATCATCAATCCTCGGCAATAGATACTTGTTCTTGATAGTAACCTTGTTCAACTGCCGTATATATGCACATCCTCATTGATCCGTCCTCTTTCTTAACAAACAACACAGGCGCACCCCAAGGAGAGATACTAGGTCTAATGAATCCTTTATCAAGAAAATTTTGCAACTGATCCTTCCATTCTTTAAACTCAGCTGGAGATTGAATAGAAATAGGATGAGTTCCCAAAACCAAATCAATGCAAAAGTAGATAGCCCTGTTGAGTGGAATACCCTACAATTCTTTAGGAAACACCTCAGGAAACTCACTAACAATCGGTACCAAATCCATAGAAGGAACCTCCGCACTAGAATCACGGATATAAGCCAAATACGCCAAACACCCCTTCTTGACCATACCTCGAGCCTTCAAATAAGAAACCACCCTGCTAGTGGAGTGACCAAGGATTTCTCTCCACTCTAATCTAGGAAACCCCGGCATGGCTAAAGACACAATCTTGGCATGATAATCCAAGATGGCATGCTACAATATCAAAATCATTAATAGTAACAACACAAGACAGATATACCCGATCAACTACTATAGAATCTCCAACCGGTGTAGACGCAGAAACAGGTTCATCAAGGGAATCATGAGGCATACTCAAATTCGAAGCAAAATATGAAGACACATAACAATATGTAGAACCCGAATAAAATAAAATGGAAGCATCTCTATGACATACTGAGATAATACCTATAATAACTACATCGGACGACTCTACCTCAGGTCTAGCTGAAAATGAATAACAACAGGGCTGAGCCCCATCTATCTATCCTCCACCTCTGGGACGACCTCTCACTGACTGGTCTCCACCTTTAACTAACTAGCCTCTGCCTCGGGATGCCTAACCCCCCCCCCCCCCCCCTTAGCTGGTTGTGTGGGTGGTGGAGCCATCGGTGCCAGAACCATGGCATGAATACCCTGATATGGTATGCTGCTCTATGACCTAGGGAAAAATTCATGATCTGCCTCGGATTCCTATATGTATAACAAGCCCTCGGCTGATGTGGCTGCTGAGCTTGGAACTGTCCCTGTTGTCTTGAATAACCACCCTGATAACTCTAAACTGGAGGTGCTCTAACCGGAGGTGAAGGTGCAATGTATTCTAGCTACTAGTGACGAGATCCATAAGTATTGAGGTTTCCTGAAGAACTTGGGTGACATATAGAGCTGACTAAACCGGCCTGATAGGATGACCTTTACCAAAGGAACCCCTCCCTCCAGGCGAGGCACCACTGAATCCTCCAAAATAATGGGGCCTCTTGTCAAAGGTCGTCTCCCTAGCCTGACCTCTAATGTGCTCGATCCTCCCGCGATCTACACTACCCAAGTAAAAGAAATATCATCCCTCTTCTCTCTAGCCATATGTATCATGATGCCATATGTAAGGCCATCTATGAACCTCTGTACCTTCTCCCTCTTAGTAAGGATCAGGATAGCTGCATGGCATCGTAAATCCACAAATCTGATCTCATATTGAGAAACGATCATGCTACGCTGCTAAAGGTGCTCAAACTGAGATAGGAACTCCCTTCTCTGAGTGAAAAGAATGAACTTCTCCAAGTACAACTGTGAGAACTAAACCTATGTGGGAGGAGGCGGGCTGTGTAGCAATAATAGGCAGAACTTGACCAAGTGGTAGAACTACTGGGTCTGATACCCATGAGCCAAATGCTCTGGAGTGTGAGTAGTGGTAGTCTGGGCTCTTCACCCGGCCTGAGAACTGTTGGTGCCACAGGAAATACATTGGCCTGGGCCATACTCTCCATCAAGCCAACTATGCAGACTAAGGCATACTGAAGCACTGGATTATCAATGAACCCTTCTAGGACCTAAGATGGTCCTAGTGCCTTGGTCGGGATAGGGATCTCCTCATCCTGCTCCATTTCAGACTCGACAACGGGTACCTTTGTACGTACTCTAGGCTGAGCTCTGCCCCTACCTTGTGCGAGTCCCTACCCTTGGTAGTGGCTGTAACGTAGGGTTCTAGCTCCTAATCAACTACGTATACCGTACAGGTCATCACCATAAATGAGAGAATAAGAGAATAATGATTCAAACTCAAAGATAGAACTAAGTCGAACGATAGAGAAAGAGATAATGTGAAGTTTCCTAAAGCATTATATCCTCTAGAAGATAAGTACAGACGTCTCCATACCAATCCTAAAAACTCTACTAAGCTTCCTCATGACTCGTGAGACCTATACAACCTAGTACTCTGATACCAACTTGTCACTACCCGAAATTCTAACTAATCAGGATCGTGATGGTGCCTAACAATGCTTGCTTGGTAAGGCAACACACAACAGATATGTTACATCTTGTGTTTTCGTACGTTAAAGTTTCATCTTTAATTAATTGACACAGACTCAGGGATAAGATTTTCTTGAGATTATAAGCATTTATGCTATTATAACAAGCAATAAGTGAGTGCCGTGAAAGATAAAGGGTAAACGAATCAAAGAAAATGAGTTTCGTTGAAGGTTGTTGATTTGGGATAAAATACAGTTCGAGCTATAATACCCGTCATTTATGGACTAGTGCCATACAAGGTACTACATGACCATGATAGTAAGGTGTACAAGGTATGTTAAAAGTGAGTAGTATTTTAAGTAAGTTGAGATAATTCTTAATTATGTGGGTAATTGGTTAATTATTGAGTAAAGGGATATTACCTAATTAATTAGGGATATATTGGATAAGAATTAAATTTGGCAGCCCCCCTCCCCTGCAAATTAAGTGACTCTTGCCTTTAGACCATTGAATTAAGAGGACTCGTGGATAATATCCTAATCCATTCCATGCAAACACGTAGAAAGGGAGTTACATTAGTCATTCCTACACTTATCTTCAATTAACATCAAGATTCATTTGGTAAGAGAGTTACATAGAAAGGAAAAGCCAAGAACGAAAGGATGGGATTTGGAAATTCATACGAGACTCTATATTATAATAGCAACGGGATTTTGCGATTCTAAGGGAGTACGGTGCAATCTTTCTCAAGAATATCATACGGATTTTTTCTTACTCCAAGTATGTTAAGGCTAAACCTTTCTTTTATTTTGGCATGATCCAGTAACTACATATGTTTGATAACAAGACACAAAGAGAAATTCATATTCTTGAATTTATGTACATTTTCATAGTCTCATAAGTTACAGTATTCTCCCTTATCGGGACATTATATTCAATTGAGTATTGTCTTCATCCAGTCCAGAGAGCAGAGGGTCTATATATATATACAATATTATAGTATTTTCACCACCATCAAGCTATAATCGGTGGGCAGGCCCCTATTGGGCAATCTCTGATTAGATGGTAAGTTATATACCGAGCCTACTGCGGCCGAGCGCCTATGAGCAAACCAGTTGGCCGAGATACAGATCCTAGTATGGTCGAGCGCCTATGAGCGAGCCTACTACGGTAGAGTAGTTATATATATATATATATATATATATATATATATATATATATATATATATATATATATATATATATATATATATCGATCCTTATAGGGCCGGACAGCTATTTTACTTACTATATTGAGAGATTTGAGTCAGTATCAGTAGGTAAGCATATCTTCAAATTATCTTTGACTCCCAGTTACTTCAGTTATTATATTATCAGTTCAGTTTCAGCTTTCAGTTATTTTAGTGTCTTGCATACTCAGTACATTATTTCGTATTGACGTCCCATTTTCTAGGGACGCTGCATTTCATACGTGCAGGTTCAGACAGACAGACGGGTAGACCTTCTCAGAAGGTGTTGCCCGAGTTCAGCTTTATCGTAAGCTCCACATCCTTCGGATTTGTCGGGTCTAGAAGTTCTTTGTACATATTGTGTATATATGAACATAGGTTATAGGTAAGTCGGGGCCCTATTTCGATCATGGTATATCCATCAGTAGAGGCTTGTAGACATATCCTGTCAGTTAGTGCAGTATGTTGGGATTGTACGCCTCGTATATATATTTTGTTGGTTTATCAGTTGTAGTAGTTATGATGGCAATATTGATGTTTAGTCAATGTTAGTTTCCATTCAGTTTTATATTTGCTTCGCAAATTGTCTTGCAATGTGGACCATGGCCAAAGTATGACATTATATGTTCAGGGTCCCTTAGTCGCAAGTTGGTACGCAGGTATAGGTGAGGCACCGGGTATCGATATCCTCCCCCCCCCCCCAGGTTCGGGACTTGACAAAAGTGGTATCAGATCACTTATGTCCAAGGAAGTCTACAAGCCGTGTCTAGTAGGGTCTTGTTTATAGATGTATTGTGCACCACATTATATAAGCAGGGGACTACAGGGAATTTAGGAGTTGGTTACTCTTCTTTCAAATCTAAATCGTGCTATAGAACTGAGTTACAGGAAATTTGAGTTAAACTTACGTGTTGGCTTTTGCATGCACAGATGATGGTGACTGGAAGGCTACGGCTATCCAGAGGAGAGATACAGCAGTAGGTGAGGGGACTAGCAGGGTACCCCCAGTAGATGAGGCCCAATCTGAGGCCCAGGGAGAGACCCCTACTCAGCCATTACCGGCTCCTCCACCACCTATGGAGATTCCTAGGGAGACCGCACATCCAGTTCCCCCTCCGCTTCCATCGGATTAGGACTTTAGGAGTGCGGTATATTTGTTGACAGTGTTGGTAGCTACCCAGCAACAGGCTAGGGCATTCGCTAGGGCAGGATCTTCTGAGGAGTCTGGGAGTTCAAGGGTTCGAGAGTTTATTGCTTTGAGTCCCCAGAGTTCACGGGGACAGATCAGAGGGAGGACCTGTAGAATTTCGTAGATCAGCTTCATAGGATCTTTCGGGTTATGCATGCCACGGAGAAAGAGGCAGTTGAGCTAGCAGTTTTTCGACTCCGAGATATAGCCATCATTTGGTACGGGGGATGGCAAAGGTCCAGGGGACGTGATGCACCTCCAACTATTTGGGAGAATTTTTTGGATGCCTTTCTTTACAAGAAATTACCGCAGGAGATCCGACAAGCTCGAGTCGATAAGTTTCTAGCCCTCAAGCAGGGCAATATGAGTGTTCCAGAGTATAGTCTCCATTTTGACTCATTGGCCAGATATGCACCCATCATAATGCTACTATACGGGACAGGATTCACTAGTTTATAGCACGGTTGGCCCCAAAGTTGACCGAGGCATGTGCCACTGCTACATTGCAGGATAGTATGGATATCTCCTGGATTCAGGCATTCGCCCAAAATATTGAAAGAGGTAGGCGTCGGCAGCAAGGTACAGAGAGGACTGAGTCAGTACAGCGTAAAAGGATGAGATTTGCCAGGTCCCAGGAGCAGTCTCAGAGTAGTTATATGCCCTAGTACTTTAAACAGCCACCTAGGCCTCCACCACCTCAGTTAAAGGGTTAAGGGTATGACCGCTATACTCAGTCAGGACCAGGTGAGAGCTCACGACGTCGGGCTTTCCGCGATAGTGAGGTTCAGGACAGACATGAACATTTCTGCCGTGGTGTGACATCTGTGGTAGAGGAAACTTGGGCCAATGCCGAGACAGTTCCGATGTTTGTTATACATGTGGACGTCCGGGGCATATGATGCAAGATTACCCAAATAGAGATTCTGGGGGTATGGCACCACCAGCGAGTTCAGCAACATGATCATCTATGTCTGTCCTTCAAGGCGCGAGTCTTAGTCTTCGCCTCGTAGAGGTGGAGGCAAAGATAGAGCTTCTAGTTCAGGTAGTAACCAGAATGGTAGCTATGCTTTAGGGGGTCTATAGGACCAGGAGTCTTCACCAAACGTTGTGACAGGTATGTTGATCATTTTCTCTCACGATGCTTATGCCTTGATAGACCCAGGATATACTTTATCGTGTATTACCCCATTTGGTCGCGGGGGAGTTTGGTATATTACCTGAAATACTAAGTGATCCTTTTGCAGTATCTACACCGATCGGAGAATTGATTATTGCTAGACGGGTTTACCGAGGTTGTACGGTGACAGTTTGTAGTCATCAGACCTCAGCCGACCTAGTTGAGCTAGAGATGTTGGATTTCGATGCTATTATGGGCATGGACTAATTAGCATCTTGCTATGACACAGTTGACTGTCGAGCAAAGACAACTAGATTTCATTTTCCAGGTGAGCCAGTCCTTGAATGGGTAGGTAATACAGCGACACCCAGAGGTAGGTTTATTTCCTATCTGAAGGCGAGGAAAATGATCGCAAAAGGGTGCATTTATCATATTGTGCGAGTTAGAGATGCAGATGCTGAGATACCTACACTTCAGTCTATTCCAATAGTCCAATAGTACGCGGATATATTTCCAGATGAACTTCTAGTTGTTCCTCCAGAGCGAGAGATTGATTTTGGCATAGATTTGCTTCCGGGAACTCAACCAATATCCATCCCTCTGTATAGAATGGCACCTGCCAAAGCACCTACGCGGATACTGGTCGGTCTAGAATAGGATTTATCCTCTCTAAAACCATCGAAAAATTGAAGGAGTTGAAGGAGCAGTTAAAAAAATTGTTGGAGAAAGGTTTTATCACGCTCAGTACCTCACCTTAGGGTGCACCGGTACTGTTTGGACGGGCTCTCTGAGGATGTGTATCGATTATAGTCAGCTGAACGACGTAACTATTAAGAATAAGTATCCACTTCCAAGGATAGATGACTTGTTTTGATCAGTTGCAGAGAGCTAGATGCTTTTCAAAGATAGATTTGAGGTCGGGGTACCACTAGGTTAGAGTTTGGGAGAAAGATATTCCCAAGACAACCTTCAGGACCCGATATGGCCACTTCGAGTTCCTTGTCATGTCCTTCAGGTTGACGAATGCACCTGTCGTACTTATGGACTTGATGAATAGCCTATTCCGGCCATTTTTAGATATGTTGTGATAGTATTTATTGATGATATTTTGGTTTATTCACGTTCAGAGGATGTGCATGCGGACCACCTGCGAGCGGTACTCCAAACCCTCCGTGATAGTAAATTGTATGCTAAGTTTTCTAAATGTGAGTTTTGGTTGAAGTCTGTAGCATTTTTGGGGCACATTGTATCCAATGGAGGTATAAAGGTAGACACTCAGAAGATTGAGGCTGTGAAATCCTGGCCTAGACGTACCACTCAGACAGAGGTTTGTAGCTTTCTAGGCTTAACAGGATACTACCGGAGGTTCGTAGAGGGTTTTTCTTCCCTTTCGGCACCATTGTCAAAGTTGACGTAGAAAGCAACTAAGTTTCAGTGGACAAAGGCTTGCGAGCAGAGTTTCCAAGAGCTTAGGAACAGGTTGACCTCAGCGCCAGTTCTAGCACTTCCAGAGGGTCCAGAGGGTTATGCCATGTATTGTGATGCCTAAGGTGTCGGGTTAGGGTGTGTCCTGATGCAACATGGGAAGGTAATTGCGTATGCTTCGAGGCAGTTAAGGAAGCACGAGCGAAATTATCCGACCCACGACCTCGAGTTAGCTGGAATTGTCCATGCACTTAAGATATGACAGCATTATCTATATGGTGTTCATGTTGATGTATTCACAGATCATAAAAGCCTGCAATATATCTTCAAGCAAAAAGAGTTGAATTTGAGACAGAGGCGATGGCTTGAGTTATTGAAAGATTACGATGTTAATATTCTCTACCACCCAGGCAAAGCTAATGTTGTAGTAGATGCCTTAAGTCGCCGATCTATGGATAGCTTAGCACATGTAGAGGCCGAGAAAAGACAATTAACTAGAGAGATTCATCAATTGGCTTGTTTGGGGGTTTGGTTAGTAGACTCTGGCAATGATGGAGTTGTACTCCAAAATACTGAAAAATCATCTCTCATAGCTGAAGTAAAGGAGAGGCAGTACGAGGACCCAGAGTTGGTCGAGTTGAGAGAGCGAGTTTCGCAGCAGAAGAAGCCGTTGTTAGAGCTCAAGGGAGATGGGGTTATGAGATATAGGGGTCGTCTGTGTGTTCCAGATGTAGCAGGGCTACGAGACAGGATTATGTCAGAGGCACATTATTCGTGGTACTCCATTCATCCTGGGTCGACGAAGATGTACCATGATATTAGGGATATGTACTGGTGGAACAATATAAAGAAGAACATTGCAGAGTTTGTCGCTCAGTGTCCTAGTTGCCAGCAGGTGAAGGTAGAGCACCAGAAGCCCGGAGGGCTAATGCAGACTATAAAGATCCCGACGTGGAAATAGGAAGCGATAAACATGGACTTTGTCACAAGTTTACCTCGTTCTCATCGTAAGTTCGATTCTATATGGGTGATAGTCGATAGGCTCACGAAACCAGCTCATGTCCTACCGGTCAGATCTATATATACAGTGGAAGATTACGCAAAGTTATATATTAAAGAGAAAGTGCGGCTACACGGAGTACCAGTATCTATTATATCTGAACGTGGGGCCCAATTTACAGCACATTTTTGGAGGTCATATCAGAGAGGTCTAGGGACTCAGGTGAATCTCAGCACAGCTTTTCATCCACAAATTGATGGACAAGTCGAGCGCACAATTCAGACGCTCGAGGATATGTTACGAGCATGTGTGTTGGACTTTAAAAGAAGTTGGGATGAACATTTATTGAGTTTGCATATAATAACAGTTACCACTCCAGTATCCAGATGGCTCCGTACGGGGCTTTGTATGGGCGTAAGTGCATATCTCCTATAGGGTGGTTTGATGTTGAAGAATCTGGGTTACATGGGCCAGACCTGGTTTAGCAGGCCGTAGAGAAAGTAAAGCTTATCCGGGAGCGACTGTTGACAGCCCAGAGTCATCAGAAGTCATATTCTAACGCGCGGAGATGAGACTTAGAGTTTGGGGGTTAATGATTGGGTATTCTTAAAGGTATCACCTATGAAGGGCGTGATGAGGTTTGGCAAGAAAGGAAAGCTTAGCCCACTATGTATTGGGTCTTATAGGATCATTCGGAGAGTGGGCCAAGTAGCTTATGAGTTAAAATTGCCCTCAGAATTGAAGTCTGTCCATCCGGTTTTTCATGTATCTATGTTATGGAAGTGCATTGGCGATCCTACCCGAGTGGTGCCCACAGATGATGTATAGATTACGGAGGACTTGTCATACGAGGAAATTCCAGTTGCTATCCTAGACCGAGAAATCCGTAAGCTACGAAATAAGGAGGTAACCTCCGTGAAGGTTTTATGGAGAAGCAAGAATGTGGAAGAGATGACATGGGAAGCGGAGGAAGAAATGAAGTCTAAATACCCCCACCTATTTCAAACTAAAGATATGGCTCGAGGTGGGATACCTCAGCACAGCTCCAGGCCAGTAGGTCATCAGGTAAGCTCTTATTTTTGACTTTCAAATTTATAATGGACAACTGTGTGAGGCCAAGTGTTCAACTGTGTGAGGCCAAGTGTTGTTATTTATAGAATTGGCCATGTGTGGCATGTATAGTATGTTTTCTGGCTGCGTACAGGTTCGTTTATTCTAGTGTGTGGAGAAGACTCTGGCAGAACTTTTCCCAAAATCTCTAAGAGTAAACATTCAAGGACGAATATTTCTAAGGGGGGAAGGATGTTACATCTTGCGTTTTCGTACATTAAAGTTTCGTCTTCAGTTAATTGACGTAGACTCAGAGATGAGATTTTCTTGAGATTATAAGTATTTATACTATTTATAACAAGCAATAAGTGAGTGCCATGAAAGATAAAGGGTAAATGAATTAAAGAAAATGAGTTTCGTTGAAGGTTGTTGATTTGGGATAAAATACGGTCAGAGCTATAATACCCGGTATTTATGGACTAGTGTCATACAAGGTACTACATGACCATGATAGTAAGGTGTACAAGGTATGTTAAAAGTGAGTAATATTTTAAGTAAGTTGAGATAATTCTTAATTATGTGGGTAATTGGTTAATTATTGGATAATGAGATATTACCTAATTAATTAGGGATATATTGAATAAGGATTAAATTTCATTATGTGGAAACCCCCCACCCCTTGAAACTAAGTGACTCTTGCCTTTAGACCATTGAATTAAGAGGACACATGGATAATATCCTAATCCATTCCATGCAAACACGTAGAAAGGGAGTTATACTAGTCGCTCCTACACTTATCTTCAATTAACATTAAGATTCATTTGGTAAGGGAGTTACATAGAAAGGAAAAGCCAAGAACGAAAGGATGGGATTTGGAAATTCATACGACTCCATATGATAATAGCAACGGGATTTTGCTATTCTAAGGGAGTACGGTGCAATCTTTCTCAAAAATATCATACGGGTTTTTTTCAACTCCAGGTATGTTAAGGTTAAACTTTTCCTTCATTTTGGCATGATCCAGTAACTACATGTGTTTGATAACGAGACACAAAGAGAAGTTCATATTCCTGAATTTATGTACATTTTCCTAGTCTCATAAGTTACAGTATTCTCCCTTATCGGGACTTTATATTCAATTGAGTATCGTCTTCCTCCAGTCAAGAGAGCAGAGGTTCTATATATATATATATATATTTCACCACCATCGAGCTATACCCGGAGTGCAGGCCCCTATTGGGCAACCTCTAATCAGATGGTAAGTTATATACCGAGCCTACTGTGGCCGAGCGCCTATGAGAGAGCCCAGTTGGCCGAGATACAGAGCCTAGTATTGCGGAGCGCCTATGAGCGAGCCTACTACGACAGAGCTGTTATATATATATATATATTGAGCCTTATAGGGCCGGTCAACTATTTTACTTATTATATTGAGAGAGTCGAGTAAGTATCAGCAGGTAAGCATATCTTCAGATTATCATCGACTCCCAGTTACTTTAGTTATTATATTATCAGTTCAATTTCAGCTTTTAGTTATTTTATTGTCGTGCATACTCGGTACATTACTTCGTACTGACGTCCCTTTTTCTGGGGACGCTGCATTTCATGCGTGCAGGTTCAGACAGACAGACGGGTAGACCTTCTCAGTAGGTGTTGCCCGAGATCAGCTTTATCGGTAAGCCCCACGTCCTTCGTAGTTTTCGGGTCTAGAAGTTTTGTGTACATCTGTATATATGTACATAGGTTATGGGTAGGTTGGGGCCCTGTTCCGATCACGGTACATCCATCAGTAGATGCTTGTAGACATATCTTGTCAGTTAGTGCAGTATGTTGGGCTTGTAGGCCTCGTATATATATATATTGTTGGTTTTTCAGCTGTAATAGTTATGACGGCCTTGCCGACCCAACTTTATATTAATGTTTAGTCAGCGTTAGTTTCCATTCAGTTTTATATTTTGCTTCGCAAATTGTCTTGCAATGTGGCCCATGGACAAAGTATGACATTATATGTTCAGAGTCCCTTAGTCGCAAGTTGGTACGCAAGAATAGGTGCACCGGGTGCCGGTCTTGCCCCACCCACCCCCAAC